>NC_141147.1:77441783-77778033 GCF_053477565.2 Lygodium microphyllum | reverse complement strand
TCTAAGCTTGAGAGTAGTTCTTCATGAGAGATGGGATGGAAGGGAGGCATGGACAGAGCACCTAATCGAGCTAGAATGCTTATCAGAGACTCGACTTCTAGCCACCCATGCACTGATTTGTGAAAATGCACGAGGAAAGAGATGGTTTGACAAGCATGTTAAGCAGTGAGATTTCAAATAGGGAGACTTAGTACTATTGTACTCAGTCAAAGGTCATAAACAAAAGATGAATTTTAGAGGGCTAGGACCCTTCAGAGTTCACACCATCAGTCGAACTAGTAATGTAGAACTCGAAACCCTAGAGGGTGAGGACATAGGCTTTTTCAATGGCAGTCGCATAAAGAAGAAGTACTATCCTCCCACACACCCACTACATGAGCCTCCAATGCTAGAGTCCCCTGTCAATGTACGAGTGGCCACTATCATGAAAATTGAAGATGAAGATGAGGAAGCCGTAGCTCCGGCTTACCTACGCAAGAATGTCACTACCCAGCAAACACATACATTTGATGCATCGATCGATGGAGCTAACTTTAATATCTTTACTCATGATCATTGGATTCAAATTAGCAGACCACAATTGCATCACACTAACGCCAACTCAACCCATTTGGAGGTCGATTGTATGCACTTTTGGGAAAGTGCAAGGTTGCAATCTCTATCGAGTCTAAAAGTATACCAATGATCTTTTATGTGTTGTTGGCAAGTATAGAATTGTTGTGTTAGGACGTACGTTTAAAAAGAAAACACTTTGTAATGTCAACTACTAACAATCACTCACAGTGCATTCATCTAGCCATCAGCAACATACGTAAAGTCACGGCTTTTAGCAAGGGCATCGTGGCTCCATCAAAGCTGCAAAGCCACCAGTAGAGCAACCCACCAGCAAGCCTAAGGAGGGAAGTTGTAACTCATCACAACCCACCAAACCTCAAAGCTAGTAAAACGCTAAAATCAAAGCTAAGTCCCATGCACCACAGTTCAAATGGATGTCTAAACATCAAGGGCCACCACCTAAAAGCACACAATCATGACCTCACAAGGCTAGGAACTTGTATTCAAAATCTAGGAGGCACAAAAGAACCTATAGGTATCGACAAACGGTCAAGCCACGATGAGTCCCCCCAAGACCTTATTACAAGCACAAGGCTACTACGAGGGTAATCCTTGGATTTGGGTACCTAAAGCCAAGATGGCCAACGCTACTCAAACACCACCTTCAAACTTGACCACACTAAGCCATGTTATAGAAAAAGCAGGAGTGCCACAAACAACTCAAGTTGCTAAATGCATAGGCTAGTAGAGCCTAAATAGATCCATTGACCAAAATCACAACCTGCTACTCTCAACCTAGTCCTACTAGTGCCCCTAAGACCTCACAAGCCTCTAGTAGTGTGACACTCGCAACTCCAACCAAGCGCATCGCACAAGAGGCCCAACCACATCCTCAAGAGCAACCAAAGCCGCAACAATCAGCTGGCAAATTATCTAGTTCAATCAAACCCCAATTCAAACCCCAACCACTCAGGCCTTAGACCCTCTTATGAGTGAAGATCAATTCTCACTTTGACTGTAGATTTAGCAAAGAATATGGGGGATAACTTGGTTGCCTACCTTCGAAGGTTGGACGCCACACTAAATTCTTATTTGTTAAGGCTCCCCAGGCAGCCAAGGAAGTAATGGCCACTGAGATATCCCGAGAACATGCATGAAAATAATTCCTCGTTACGTCTTATGACAAGAGCACAGTCCTTGCCACTAACCACAAGATGGAGGAGTTGAAATGGATTGCTAACAACGACCCCTCTTTCTTGAGGAAATGGTATGCTCTCTGACTTTAATGGGAGCTAGAGGGCTACAAATCACTCTAGCTACCAAATCATGACTAACTCTGTGCAACGCCATGCCATCAAAACCTCGGAGTATGACCCCACTTATGTAGCTCCAACCTCCTACAGGGTGTTGACCACCATTCATAAGTAACCCCTAGAAGAGCAACTCCTGAACCACCCATATTTAAATTGAATTCTAATTGATGAGGAGTTACACATTGCCAGTCGAGTAGACTCTGGTGACTTCCTCATGGATGTTCTCACCTACATCACTCAAGTAGGCATTTGTCCTTTTGACATGGACCGCTATGATAATCTAGAATACAATTCAAACTTCTATGCTTGGCTCATGCAAAAGTAAAATACCTAGAGCACAAGCTGAATGCCCTTGACCTCTCAAAGTGGCAAAAGAATGGATGAAAATCAACTTGTGATTGAGGAAAAGTGTCATAATTTTTTTGGAATGAATAGACTGCTCGAAGGAAAACTCTCTTTTTGTACTTAAGCATTTTATTCTTTCCATAAAAGCAAAATCAATTCCTCCTTACCTTTCTCAAAATGGCAACACAACATGATCAGGTGCATCGGCTTCCACAGTGCATATACATTGTGCATGAGTATGACTACGTGTAATTTTGGTCTGGTTTGTGTGTGATGTGATATATAGTTCTAAGCATAGTGCTCTATGGTGGACTATATGTAAGTACTAAGTGCATGTGAGTGCAAGTGCAAGTACAGGTGCAAGTACACTCAAGCACACATAAATGCATATAAGTTCACACTAAGGCACACATGTGCATGTGCATGTGCAAGTATGCCTAAGTGCAAGTGCATTTAAGTGCCATCAAGTGCATTTAAGTGCATTTAAGGACATACAAGTGCACTCAAGCATACAAAGTGCAAACAAGTGCACAATGATTGGCTTAGTGGAGGCTTATGTGTACTAGGTTTAAGGTGTATAGAGGTGTAAGTACAAGTGCACATACGCATGTCCATGTTAGTGTGTGTCAGTATTAGTATTACTTTAGGTACACCTTAGTGTACTCAAGTGCATGCAAGCACACATAAGTATGCTAGTTGAGGCTAGATGCAAGGTTTAAGAACAATGGAGCTGGAGCAGGTGAGATTGTAGTCACAAGTACATAGAATGATGCACAAGTGCACATGCATGTGCTAGTGTATGTGATAGTGACAATGCTAGTGCTGCACCATGTAGGATACAAGTGCACATTACTGCACTGCAATGTGTGACCTCCCTCCATTCGCCTTCCCTTTGCAATTTTGGTTAACACATAATCTATTTGGAGGTACCTTTATATTGCAGGCGAGTGATCCTCCCTTCCAAGAAAACATTATCTATGGCCTTAGGATAATTATTTGTTTTCATATAAAATGAACAAGGCAATGATAATGATGCCCTAGTATCACAATTGAGCATACACATTAGAGTCTTGATATCTCCACCACCCCAGTGCCAATTAACATTGAATTTTATGACTCCTTCCACATAGAGCTTCTCCCCACTTGTTTGCTTGGAAATTATATTCAGATATGAAGTGTATTGAAAGATCCAAGAGAGAACATTATGGGTCTCCTTGGGCACTTTGGTTGCTGCTAGCCATCGAATTTCCTTTTTTGACTACGTACTAAATGGTTGGACAAGCGTGCTATCTATTGCATAGGTCATGGCGTAATTCATCAATGTAAGGCCCACTCTCTTCAACTTGCGTCCCTTAAGAATTTGGCATTCTTCAAGCTTGATAACAAACTCTAAGGTTGAAACAAAACCTAGCAATCATAGTTGGTACAAACTTAGGAGAAACAAGTGTACTATATTGAATCCATAATGTTAGATTAGGACAAGTCAATACCTTTTGCGCATTGCACCTTGTAGAAATGAGCCATGGCACATTGCAACTTAACCACATTAATAAAAATATTGTTAAAGTTATCATAGTCATAAGAAATCTTTCCAGCTTTAGCTTCCTCCTCCATGTCAATTTTTCCAGTGATGATAAAAAGTATTTTCTTATTGAATTAGCAATAGATATATTTCGTGCTCGTCATATAGCTCTCAGTTGAAACGAATGAGGCAAAATCATGTGCTTTATTTTGCTACGAGCCAATGTATTTGTTTGCTATCATACCATATATGGCTTCATAGCCTTGTCAACTAACCCCGGCTGTATCACATGCTATTTGAATTTCTTCTACAAATAAACTATCAAGAACATCTATAAGAACCTTATTCAAAGCAGCAAGCCAGAGGGCTGAGTGTCAAGGGTCTCTCAAAATTCCAATAAGATGCTTGCATTCCAAGAATGCCTTTAGAAGCTCCATTTGCTTATTCTCACCTGGGCCTCCACCATCATTGAAAAAGTTTGTAACAAAAAATAGAAAATTTCAAGGAATAAAGTAGATTCAGATTGTTCTTCAATAGACAATTACGAACTTTGATTCTCAATTCTTCTTCAAGCTTTTGCACTTTGATTTGTTGATATTGTAGAGTTTTTTGCAACACATTTAAAGAACCTTGGGATTGTAACAAAGATTGATGAGTGCTATATAACATTGATTGATAATATTGATACATATGAATATTTTCATCTAAGTGTTTGCATTAACCTAGTAGACCATTTTCACCACCCCCGACAAATGTAAGCAATGAAGAAGTGGACTTGAAAGGTGGATTTATCCTAGTGCTAGGATCATTAGGATACAAGGAATCATCCACCCAAGATCAATATTTTTCTTTTTCTCTAAACAATATTGGAAAGCAATTGTTGCATCAAGCTCACGCTTGCTATAATGAGACTTTGCAATAGCATACTCTTTATATCTACATGAACATGTAAATCCACCTTTCTCTTACGATTGCTTATGTTCCTAAGTGGTTCCATTAGAGTAGCAGAGGAAATGGAGTAGATTAAGTTTTCATGGAATAATATTAATTTGGAATGGCCATAGGGCAAAAGAGTTAGGCACCATTAGAGATAGAAGAGACCATGTTTTTAGAAGGCAAGAAAAATTCACTTTTTGGGGTCAAATTAGTATGCCCTACTGATGTGGCAATTAGAGGAGTAGCGGAGCATAAAGTAGACATGTAACTACCTTTTCAGGGTGCCAGGTATCACATGTGTGGGTATTAAAAAATTATGAGTTGATTTTGAGAGCCTTCAATGTGAAAAAGTGTATAGAAAATGAGTATTTCAACTTGTAATATGATTGGGTGTGCTTTTTCTTGCCTATTTCCTAAATTAAAACAAGGGGCCTATTTTTTACTCTCCCATTATTATAGGAGTATGGGGTTTTAGATCAAGAAAGATCTAGGTGGTATATTAGTTTTTCTTATATACTCTATTTGGATCCGTCTTTATGTTTCTAGCTATTTTATTGATTTTTTTCCATGCAATAACTACTGATTCACATGTATTATTAACTACAAGATTTAGTGAATGATGTTAAATTTTGTTATGGCTTGCCCTTTTCGTCTCTTTTGCTATAAAAGTGCATGTGATACAAGTTCATATTTGGTTATTTGAGGCTTACGTAGATGCACTTCTCAGAAAAATAAATCTATTTTTTGTAAAAAAAATTAAAATTTCATTCTTTGGGACAAAATATATCTGAGTTACTGATGTGACACTTTTGGAAGAGTGGTGGTCCCTTCTTAGAGAATGAGCTGATGTAGAGGGCTTTTAGTGCAAAAAACTATATAGAAAATGAGTATTTCAACTTACAATATGATTGGGTACATTTTAAAAAGAAGAAACTTAATTTTTGTGAAATTTTATTTAAAAATATCTTTGAGATAAACACAAATTCGAATTGCTAATGTGGCACTTTTGGAAGAGTAGTGATTCCAAATTGGAAGATGAAAAGGGCTAAATATTAGGGTGAGAAGAAAGGGAGACACTCCCCTCCTTTCTAGGTAGGGTCCATCACAAAAAGTGGGTGGAGCCTAGGAAGGGGGCCACGGCACAAAAAGACATGCAATAATGAACATTGAAGAGGGACTAATCCAAGATTACGGATTTCTAATCAATTTCTTACAAGTCCCTTTTAAAGTCTATATTTCTCCTAATAGTGTGCTATGAACCGCGATTGTGGTAGAGGGTCAAGGGGCAACCAAGCCTGAGTTGTTGACATGTTTGAGAGGGATTGCTAGGTATCTAATATTAAAATGCATGGATTTAGAGCATGGATATGGTAGATGAAAGAGAAAGAGAAGACTCGTGATAACATTGGCTAGAGAGAATGACTGTCACACAAGTGAATTAGGTTCCAAGATCGAAGCTTGGACTCATAAACACAATCTTGTGTGCATAGACAATGACATTGACTAAAACGACAACAAAAAGTACAGTGACATTGCACTCAAACGATAGGCAAGTATAATACTTTATAGTCTTTTGGGTAGCTAGCACTTTTCACCACTATGCTTAGAGGATTTAATCCCTTCTCCTAGATTTCTTGCATCTCCCTTGGCCCAACAACTCCATACAAAGAGGCTACACTAGGTGTGATTGCCTAATTTTCAACACCTCTCCTCAATCACAACTAGAAAGGCACAAAGTGTGTAGAGGCAGAAGTGAGCAACCACCTACAAAGTGTGGGCACACCGCCTTCCATCACAATTGCAAGATAGGCCTTTTGATGCCTCTTTCTAGCATGACAGAACTTTTTAGTATGCCCGGTCTTTTTGCAAAAGTCACAAGCTAGTTGGTCCTTTTTGCATTTGTACTTGTTACTGGCATAAAATACTTGTTCATCCTTAGAGGTACTTGGCTTTTCTTTATTTTTTATCTTCTTTTCTTCTTCTAACAAAGAGGCCTGAATGTCAACAAGCTCAGGATTTGGCATGTTGATTAAAGTAGTGGAGACATTATCATACTTTTTAACAAGACACCAATGCATACATCTTTATCCATTTTAATGTTAATCCTTGCAACCTAGGTTAAGTGACTTTCCATGTAATTTAGATGTGTTAGGTTTCATGTCCAATCTGAAAAAATCAATTAATAAATCATACTTTGAAGGGTTTGACTATGCACCAAACAGAGTATCCAATCTCTTCCAAGTGTCATGGGATGTGTCACAGGTATCCACATGGCGGATATAATTGTCATCCAACTCAAGCTTGAAGATGGCTTGAGCCTTGTTATAACTTTTCTTCTAGGCAACTACAAGAGTTGCATCTCTTGGCTTCTTTTCTTGTCCACTAGTAATGGCCCATAGGCCCTTCTTCATTAGAATAAGCTTTATGCATGTTTGCCAAGTATGAAACCCGACTCCTTTGAAGTGACACGTTAGAGAGTCTTTGCCCATGCTAGAGTGACTAGAACAATAGCAAATTAGCACTAAAAATTCTCAATAATGAGTTGACTTTGGTTGTATCAAGAGACACAAGCAATGGTAGTGATAAATAGTACTAAGAGATACTAGTTGAACTTGAATTGATGAGCTTGAATCCTTCAAATATTCATAGATCTTCCTCTCACTGGAAACTTGCTAAATCAACTTATCAGAGTGGCAAGAACTTGGTTCAAGTGGCAAGAGTGAGAAAATGTAGTGTTTTATGAGCTTCAACCCAAATGGCTATGGCTTTCTGTTTAGGGTTTTAGGACATGGTACTAATTTTTTACATATTGCAGCTCATAGAGATGGCCAACCCTTTGAATGGAAGAGAGCTTAGGCTCATAGAGATGGCCAACCCTTTGAATGGAAGAGAGCTTAGGTATAGAGCTTCCAAATCCCTATGATCTCGGCAGGAATCGTGTTGCATGCAGGGAGAATAGGGCATACGAATGGGCACATGCACATGCACAAAACATGTAGCGATGACAAATTTGTGCAATGCTAGGCTCACAATAGGGCAATGTTGATGTTTGAAGTAATAAAAAGTTGTTCCCCTAAGTAGGGCAAGAGGTCCACAAAAGGAAGTCTAGTGAGATATGCCCTGATTTGAGAGATATAAAAGCTCCAAGTTGGGTAGGTGTGCATGCTGGCTATGGCTGCCATGAAGGTAGGGAGTGTAGATGAAGTTAGAGATGAAGTCAACCACTTGGACTGAGCTACATAGATATGAAGAGAAGCTGAGGGAAGAGATTCCAAAGCTAAGCCATGCTCACCATGGCTTTGATACCATGTTAAAATGCATGGATCTAGAGCATGGCTATGGCGGATGAAAGAGAAAGAGAAGACTCATGATAACATTGGCTAGAGAGAATGACTGTCACACAAGTGAATTAGATTCCTATGATATCCCGACTTTGATTTAAAATCATCATGAATTCTCGCAAAATGGACTTGAAGAACTCTAAAATCCTTAAATAGAGAATAATTCGAGCAAAAAAAAAAATCCTGAGAATTGTAACGCGACGTTTTCTTCGAATTGACAAGGACTGTAGTCACCCATCACAAAAGTTACCATGTAAACAAGAGTTATTAGCCATATTAGTCATTAGTGTCAGTGTCTATAGTATGGATGGTCCAAAAATACTAGATTTTTTGACAAAACTAGTATATTTTTTATGTTTTGGATATCATTTATTATAAATATCCTAAAAAGCTATGGAAACTTCTAGAACATGGTGTCATGTGAAAAAAGCAAGTTACTTTTTTAGCCAGTTTTGGAGATTTAATGCAAAAAGAAGGATTGGCAAAATCGCACGCGTCGGTGCGATCGCAATTTACAGGTAGCAAATAGTACTCTGAAATGGAGAAAAGAATGAGTAATCTCGAAGATTTCTGGCTAGGTGTCCCCCTTTCGAAGCCAATGAAACCATCAGAGTTGTGATTTGAGCACCAGATTGCATCTCAGAAGCTTCAAATTGCTAATTATGCCAAGATCCGCTCCATAAAGGGCTCTTCTTCTTAGCCACAACCCTTGTTCTCTAATTTATCTATAAATAAGAGGCATGGAGAGCAGTTGTAGAGAGATTCAAGCAAGAGGGGAGAGGACCTTCTCAGGAGTATAGAGCAAGGGGGAGAAAAAGAGAGGGAGGTAGAAGGATAGCCCCCCCCCCCCCTTGAAAGGCTGCAAGGGGGGGAGCTAGAGAGGGGGGAATTAGAAGGAGAAAGAGAGAGGGAAGAAGATCTCGAGAGGCTGCGAGAAAGGGAATTAGAGAGGGGATTAGAGAGGAAACGAATTAAACCAACCTCCTCCTGTCTCGATCTTCAACTCGGCAAGCTGCTCTTATGCTCTCCTATCCCGAATTCATTCCACCTTCTCTATCTCTTGAACCAGCTCGTGAACGATGGCTCCAAAGAAATGAGGTAGAAAGATCATGAAATCCACCTCAATGTGTCAAAGAATGGGTATTGCTAGAGATATGGGAGTACCCAAGGTTTCCAGAATTGCCGCTACCACCAACGGAACATTGGGAGTGGCGAGCGCAAGCGCATGCAAAGATGAAATTCCCAATATCGTCATGCCAAACCAGGTTACTCGCAACTTAGAAATAGGCTATTATTTTCATATCACCACATAAAATAATAAGGTTTTTACCAAAAAATTTCATAAAATGTTGGCTTTTGCATTAGTTGGTACAGTAACTACTTGCTAGATTGCATGGACATCATCCATATAAAAATTAAGTACATAAAATATTAGCTTCCATATTGACACTAACATGAGATATCAGTTTCATCTAGAGAGCATATTAATACACACACAAATGGTTAATTGATACCTATGATTTGTAGATAGATTAATCAAGATTATAATTCGTAGAATCATGATGGAAATAGTTGTAGGAGGTTATTGCACAAAATGAGTAAAGGGCATTATGTGCACTCAAGATTAGTAAAATAACTCGATATATTTATTGCCAAACACGATAATGGTTAGGAGTTGATTAACGCTTAAAAGGTGAAGGTATATTTAAAGAATCTTGTAAATCATCTGGTTAAATTATTGTCGCAATATGTTTCTAAGTACCAACTAAAGGAAATTCTCTTATGCTGGGTAAATTAGCGCTAAACAAGAAATTCATGTCTTGCTTAACAACGTTGAAAGATTTGTACTCAACACTTCTTTACGGGAAGAAGAATCCTCATTAGAATATAAGGTTACCTTGGTTTAAGGATCTGCCTTGGCTATGTCAAGCTGTGAACTGCATGATGGTGTGATTATGATTGTTTGAAAGGATTGTTCTAAGTACCAACTAAAGGAAATTCTCTTATGTTGGGTAAGTTAGCCCTAAACAGGAAATTCATGTCTTGCTTAACAATGTTGAAAGATTTGTACTCAACACTTCTTTATGGGAAGAAGAATCCTCATTAGAATGTAAGGTTACCTTGGTTTAAGGATCTACCTTGGCTATGTGAAGCTGTGAACTGCATGATGGTGTGATTGTGATTGTTTGAAAGGATTGTTTGTGTTTGCTAGAATCTAGATCTCTGATTAAAAACATTGACAAAGAAGATAAAAGAAAAGATCATGCTAGGTTACCCCCAAGGTAGCTCTGCGAGACCCTACTCCAAGGGATCATGATTATCACTTCGAGAGACTTAGACCGGCTTCATAGTGAAAGGGTCTATCCTAAGGGATAGTCTCGCGTAGTAGGAAATGTGGATGCCAGGGGGAGCTCTGTCCATAAGTTTCGTATTACTCCTAGAATCAAACAAGCCCCTTCAAGACCCAATGATGGGATCTCGGAACCCTAATACTAGTTATAAGGAGAATCTTGGTGGACAAAATACCCTCGTGGAATTCTATATATCTTCTACAGGATTGAAAAGATGGAAATTATAATAAAATTCCAATATGATAAAGAAAATTATTTTTTATTCAATGGTTGTTTGAATTATATGCGTATCCGTGAAATAAATTACATGAAGGAACTTGTGATTTAACGAACTAATTAAGGAAGCTAGTTGTATATGATTCAATAACTATGATGTAGGTAATTAAAAAACTAAAGATGATACTGTCATCAAAGGAAAGTAAGTGAGCATGATCCCCGACGGGTTCGTCCAACAGTAGGATAATCTCAATTAGCTGGGAACTTTTCTAAATCAGTGATAGAAATAGAAAGATGATAAATTTTGACCAACTAGTCATTATCTAGAACCAACTTGCATTGTTTTAGGGGGCCGGAATGGGATTTTGCCTTACGGGTAGGAGGGTTGACATACCATACTCCCCTTCATCTCCCATTCTCTTTGAACCAAGTCTGATTCAGTTCAATTAATCTTTTAGGAAGTGGAAACTCAAAATTACCAACGCTAACTGGCTGTTAGGAGACCTCTCTGATTTTAGGAACTTGAAAATTTAGGTCGATCCTGGTGGGTTTGGCCGGAACTCTTCCGTTGTGATATAGACTCAGAAGGGCCTAAGTGAAAAACCCTGTGATACTCCAAGGGAGCACCAGGCGGTGCCATTTTGGAAAACCTACTGATGGACTACTAAAAGGTGCGTCTTGGATTGAGATTGGTGGACACCTCATAGTTGGTATCAGAGAGCTCATTAGAATAGAATACGATGTAAGCTGAAGAAAAAAAAATCTTAGATGGTAAATATAGCCTAGGACATGTTTTCTTCTCTTTGTTAATGCATGTTTTTAAATTATGGTAGAGTAACAAATCTTGGAAACGATTCTTGATCTTCCAAGTAATGTTTATGTAAACTATGCATTCATCTAGGAGGAATCAGATGATGTGGATACTAGATCAGTTGTACAACCCCTTGCCTCTATATCGTCAAAGATGGTGGATGATTAGCGGAGGATACTGCTATATCGATGCAAGCCGTCTAGCTTATTTTCAAAATAATTTGAAAAGGGTAAAATGGATGGAAGATCTTAAAGTTGTCAAGATCTATCTATTTTGTGAAGACAGTGTAAACTCAACCCTATATACTAGGGGCAAGAAGATCAAACTAAACTCATATATCTATGAGGAAGTTACAAAGATCTTTTCAAGTTGACAGAATAAAAGTCATAGGTCCCTCTAGCCATCGCAGCTACAAAAAGGATGGATATCTTGAACTCCCTCAAAAATATAGATTCCTAGATATCTACTCTCAAAATCCAAGTTACTTCATAAAGGATGTATCAGATTGTCATGCTTAGATTGTAGTAGGGAATCCTTCTTTGAAAAAAAATAAGATGAACCTATGAGCTATCTGAATAATGTTTTTTTTTTTCCATTTGATTACCTTTGCATCCATTGTAATAAAGATTGATTGATACTTTATCAATCAGAGAAATAATGGAGCCTTATTTTCCCTTGGAACCTTTGAAATTATAGTTTAACTTTAGCAATCAGAAAAGAGTTTTATTTGAAATTGTTTTAATAAATTAAGCGAGAGATAATTTGAGTATCAAACTCTAATATTAACGCTATATAAATTTCGTAATGTTTAGCTTGGGAATTGTTGAAAATTTCCCAAAATTTCTCACCCACAATAATTTCCAATGACGCCCAAGAGAAAAAGAATCTTTTGAAGCAAGTCAAACCTCCAGAATTTGATGTGACAGGCGAGAATATGGAGGTCGATGCAAAAATTTGGATTGAATCCATGGAAGATTATTTTATTATTGTTGGAATTGTCCCAGTCAACCAAGCCATGATAGTTAAGCTAAAATTAATTGGCAAAGCTCGACTCTAGTGGAAGAAATGGTGTCGAGATCAAGGTGTCCCTGAAAATACCATTATTTGGGATTTGCTAAAAGAAGTTGTAAGAGAAAGATATTTACCTCCAGCTTATCACACCCAAAAGATGAATGAGTTCTTTAATTTGAAGCAAATGGGACTAACCCTGGAGGCGTATTACTCCAAGTTTGTTTCACTTCTTAAATATACACCCTCCATGGATACTGCTCAACAAGTGTCCAAGTTTTACAATGGGCTAAATTCTCATCTGAACACTCATTTGGAATCAATGTGCCCAATAGACCTCCAATTTGTTTGATTCGAGCTGCTCCTATTGTGCAAGAAGTACAATCAAAACCTAAAAATAATAAGTTTTGGAGCTACAATAACCAGAACAAAGGAGGATTCAAAGGTCAAGCAAAAAGAACCCAAGGCCAATTTCATCAAGGTCAAAAGAAAAAGGAAAAATCCAATGCAATTGGAAATTTTGTTCCTACCTAGGAAAACAAGGATGGTCTTAGGTGCTTTCATTGTAATGAGCTAGGACATTTCAGAAGAGATTGTCCAAATCTTGGTGAAAACCATCACCAAGGCCAATTTTGAGATCAAGGCAGAGCTGCCTAAGGCAATGGTCAAGTAGCTATGGCAAGAGGAAGAACATCAAATATTACCCTTAAAGAGATTAATAAGGAGGAAGACCCTCCTATGGAAGAAGATATTGAAAAAGCGACTGTTCATGTTGCATTCCACAAGAAGAGTCCAAATCATCAATATTCGATATAATACAAACACCAGCTAGCCACCAGGGTAAATCATTTAAATTTTTGATTGAATGTGGAAGTACACACTCATTATTTCTCCCAAGTGTGCTAAGAAGTTAGGAATAGATACAGTAAATGCATCAAAACTACTTGTGGAGTTAGCAAATGGAAAGGAAGTACTTTCTACACAACAAACTGCTAAGGTAGAGTTTAACCCAGGAGAAAACCTTTCAAGTATGAGATTCAGAGTAATGAACTTAGGAGCTTATGCATGTTTACTAGGAATGGATTGGCCAATTCCCAATGATGCTCATATCCATTGTGAAAAAGATCAAGTCACATTTCAGGACTTGAACGATGGAATAGCAACTACACAAGGTGAAATAGAGAAACCTAAAGTTCAATTAGCAAATTTTAAGCTTCTTGAGTTGTGAAAGGCATGAAAAAAGAATTACCAGTTTACTTGATCAAGCTTAACAATGTAAATCAAGATGGTAAGATAGAAGAAGAATCATCTTGATTAAAAGAATTTGTCGGTGTATTTTCTGAAGAACTAACTGAGTTACCTCCGGAAGGAGAAGTCGATCATGAGATCAAACTTGTTCCACAAGCCACTCCAGTGGCAAAAAGACCTTATAAAATGTCTATTACTGAAGCAACTCAAAAAACTACTAGAACAAGGGCATATTCACCCAAGTAGTTCACCATGGGGAGCCCCAGTATTATTTCAAAAGAAGAAAGATGGAACTCTTCATCTTTGTATCGACTACCAAGGGCTAAACCAGGTAACAGTGAAGAATAAGTACCCGATCCCGAGGATAGACGAGCTTCTTGATCATCTACAAGGAGCAAAGATCTTTTCTAAGATCGATCTTCGGTCAGGATATTATCAGATCAGAATCAAGGATGAAGATATTCCTAAAACCACCTTCAATACAAGATACGGTCATTTCGAATTCATCATGATGCCATTTGGGTTGACAAATGCCCCAGCTACCTTCAACAACAGGTTAATACATGACATTTTTAGGCCTCATCTTGATGATTTTGTTCTTGTATTCTTTGATGAAGTCCTAACTTATTCTGAGAAGAAGAACATGAACCACATCTTCACATTGTCCTGGAGAGACAATGAGAACACACAAATTGTATGCCAAGAAGAAGAAGTGTGACTTCTTCAAAAGGAAGATTGAGTACTTGGGATTCATAGTGTCTATTAAAGGTATATCAGTAGATCTTGCCAAGGTCAAAGATATTCAAGATTGACCACCCCCAACCACTATCAAGAAAGTGAGAAGTTTTCTAGGTCTAACAAGATGGTATAGGATATTCATTAGAAATAATGCCCAAATTGCAACATCTCTTACAAACCTACTCAAAAGCAAGTTGTCATTATCTGGACACCAATTAAACAATCTAGCCTTGAGCAACTAAAGCATAGTTTTGATAATTGCTCTTATCTTTGGTGTGCAAATCAGATACTAGATGCGTACGTAGCAAGCGAAGGTCCCCAAGAGCAAAGAACTCTACTTTAAGCTCAAAAATCAAGAGAATAGACTTGCACAACATGAGGCAAAAAGACCAATTGGGTACAATCTCCCCATGCCTTGTGTGAGTGCTCTACAAGGCATATATTTATAAATCTGTTCATCTCAAAGCTCAAAAATAGCCCAATTTTACAAATAAGCATGCTTTAGCTTTTGTGTTTGCTTTTGTCCAAATAAAGAATAAAGTGGTTGGGCGCCCCAAGAGTCAAGCTATGCCCAAATACAATGTTAAATAATGAAATATTTAAATTGTGCGTCCATGCACATACAAAATCATAAATATTTATCAAGTGCTTCAATAAATAAGCGCGTCTAAATAAATATTAGCACCACACCTTTAATAACAAGACGCGCACCCATCAAAAAATGATAATTTCTTCTAGGTAATTTGAATGCATGCTATCACCCCCAATGCTTCCCAACGCCACCACCGCCTACTCTACACATCAACTGAAGCATTCACAATTGTTAGAAAATAATAAAATTAAACCGACAAAAGTGAATATCTAGCAATCTTCAGCCACAAAATAAATAAATAGGTTGGAACTTTGTTCTATCCTTAATTTAATACGAGTGCACTCTAAAATCATAAATGTCCATTAGTTAAATATGTATTTTGTGAAATCACCCACTGTGGAGTCATCCATATGCACATTAAATTAACATGACACCCGAAAAGGACAAGCATTCATGTCAACTTCTTGCACAAGGAATCCACCTTGTGTACGAGCACCAACAAATAAATATAGTTTTACGGAATCCACCGCAAAACCTCATGGAATCCACTGTGGAATAAAAACTCACAGAATCCACCGTGGTCTCACGGAATCCACCGTGGAATATGCCTCCTGGCATCATACCCTCGGGTTGGATAGCAATTGTCCTCAATTGCTATTAGCTCAATGTGGAGCGAGCAGTGAGGGATAAGCACGTAGATCACAGGCATGCATCGATTGGGCCTCCTCAACAGGATGATTTTTAAACTTAACCAAATATCTAGAATATCTACGACCAGTTCTTGATGCCAGGAGGCATATTCCAAGGTGGATTCCATGCCACGGTGGATTCCATGAGGTTTTACGATGGATTCCGTAAGATTTTATTACCGGGGCTCATACACAAAGTGGATTCTTTGTGCGAGAAGTTGATGGGGACGCCTATCCTTTTTAGGCGTTTTGTTAATTTTATGCAACATGGGTGATTCCGTAACGGGTGATTCCACAAAATACATATTTAAATTAATAAACATTTATGAGTTTAGAGTGTGCACTCGTGATAAATTAAGGTTAGGATTGATTTCTAACCAATTTATTTATGTAGCTAAAGACTGCTAGGTATTCATTTTTGTCAGTTTAATTGTATTATTTTACTAATGATTGTGAATGCTTCAGTTGATGTGTAGAGATAGCAGCGGTGGCAATGGGAAGCATTCGAGGATAGTGTGTATTCAAAGTTATCGTCAATATTTTGATGGGCACATGAATTAGGCATGGCGCCTATATTTTATCGCACTTATTTATCAAATCGTTTGATATTTATTTATTATTTTTGTATACGCATGGGCACACGATCTAGATATTTGTATTGGACATTGTATTTGGGTACGCCTAACGTCTTAGGCACCCATTAGCTTTAATTCTATTTGACACAAAAGCAAACTCAAAAGCTAAAGCGTGCTATTTTGTAATTTGGGCTATTATTTGAGCTTGAAGATGATTAATATATGAAATACATGCTTTGTGGAGCGCTCACACAAGGCATGGGGGGAGATTGCACCCAATTGGTCTCTTGTTCATGTCGTGCAAGCTTTCTACATTGATTTGTGTGAAAAAAGTAGAGTTATTTTATTCTTGGGGACCTTCTGACACTCACTACACGCGCTTACGGCATCCGATCTGTGCACCAGTTCTAGTGGTCATAAAGTCAGTGTCTAGAATAGTTTCAGGATCAAGGATTTCAATTCCTTCTTCTAACAAAGGAGGATTTTTATAGGTAGGGTGAATAGGTAATTTCCCTTTAAAAGGTCATAACAAACTGATATGAAAAGTATTGTGGATTTTCCAGTGTTGGGGAAGTTCTAACTTAAATGCATTGCCATTAATTTTGTGAATGATTTTGAAAGGTCCATAAAATCTAGGGGCTAACTTAACAACATGGTGTTTCTCAACACTTTGTAATCTTCTATTTTCAATGCATAACCAAACATAATCATCAATTTTGAAACTCGTAGCTTTTCTTTTCTTGTTAGCTTGTTTAGTGTATAATTTCTGGGCTTTTGCAATCATGTCTTTGACTTCAGCAAAAATAGTAGCATGCATATTGGCAATATCATCAGCAGCTTTAACTTTGTTTGACAATGATGTAACAGGTGTAGGCAATCTATTTCCATAAATGATTTCAAAAGGTGCTTTCTGTGTTGTTGTATGCGGTGTATTATTGTATGCAAACTGAAGTAAATGCAGATGTGTATCCCATGTTTATGGTTTTGAAATTGTGTATACACACAAAAGATCTAAAATTGTACTATTAGTAGCTTCTGTTTGTCCATTTGTTTCAGGATGAAATGTAGATGAAAAATCAATCTTTGTACCTAAATTAGAAAACAAAGTAGTCCAAAAATTATTGCAGAATCTAGAATCATGGTCAGAAATAATAACTTTTGGCAAACCATGGTTAGTGAAAACAGTTTTCAAAAACAATTGAGCAGCTTGAGCATCTCGGGCATTCGGAACCTGATTCAGGCAAGGTAAGAGTCTAAGTTGGGGTTTTGGTATGCTCTGGACGCGATGGTGATGTTAGATTTGCCAAATTCTAATGACAGAATCTTTTGCAACAGATTTCATGTCTGAGATAGCATGTATTTGTATGCCTATGCTTGTTTGGGCATGACTACATAACCGGTTTTATGCCTATGCTTGTTTGGGTATGACTACATAACCGGTTTGATGCCTATTGCATCCCAATTGATTGGGGGATTGAAGCTACATGTAATGCTATGATTTTGGCCTGATTTTGGGGCTGAAAATACACAATTTATAACAGTAAATGCATGCTGAATACTCTTATACTGAAGATATCTTTCATGCTTTGACATATGCCTATTGGTTTTGGATGTATATCTTGGGCTATACTATGATGTATTGATCATCGAGGGATGACTTTGAGCTTGTCATTGAATCCGGATGCTTTTGGAAGCTTAAGCTTATTTCAACCTGCACTTAATGACATTGGTATACGCTTTGACAGTGATGCTTCTTGGGTTTATGCATACCCGTTGCCTACAGCTTGATGCTTATGTCACGGTTGATTATCCTATGCATATGTTGAGATTGAGTGATCATTGAAGCTCCCCCTTGGATGTATTTTGTATTATCTGGATTAGTCTTGGATGTTACTTGGCTTGTCAAAGTTTGGATTGGGATGTAGTTGATGTCTTACATGCTTACAGATGCTACATACGAATGCTCTATCGCCTACATGTTTGAGATATACTATTTATGTATTGTCTTGGACTTATATCATTGGCACTGTGTCTTGCCTTGGCTTGAGCTCTTGAGCTCATAAATACGACTTTTGTGCTAGTGTGAGCATTCTTGAATGCTTATCAGACATTGAGCAGGTGGTACTTTTATGCATTGAGCCATTACATGCTATTGAGCAAACTATGCCAGATGAGGAATGGCTTGAGCTTGATGAGTTATGCAAGTCCACCTTTGTATTGTCTCTCACAGAACAAGTTCACTACAATGTATTTGAGGAAGAATAGAGTGCATGGCAATTGTGGGATAAAATCAAGAATCTCTATAACAAGAAAAGTCCAGCGAGTCAAATGTATTGGCTAAAGCAGCTTATGGATCTATGCATGAAGGAGAATGTGACTATGTCTGCTCACTTGAGCCAGTTCCATGCTATACTCAACAACTTGACTTTGCAAGACATCACTTTTACAGAGGATGTCACTCCTCTTTTCTTTCTTGGTACTCTTAATGAGTCATGGGATGTATTCCGCGCTACATTATGTGCCTCTACTACTACCTTGAAATTATTTGATGTTGAGAGTACTCTTCTGCAAGAAGAGGTTAACCGTAAGAATTTGGATGCCTCTCATGTGTTGCATGCTATGACAATTAGAGGCAGGAATGATGGATATGGAAAGCATGGCAGTGGTAGTGGCCGTGGACGGGATTCTCAGAAATCTCGGTCCAAGTCTCATGGGAAGTCACGTAGCAAATCCCGTGGTAGGAATGCAGATGTTACTTGTCACCATTGTGGGAAAAAGGGCCATATTAGGCCACAATGCCATGAATTGCGCAATGAAAGGCGCAAAGGTAAGGAGAAAGACAAAGTGCAAGATAAGTCTTCTGATCGTAGCATAATGCCTGCAAGGTCCAGTGTTAAAATTGAAGAGATCAATGTTTTGCAGCCTAAGGATGTTGATGATGATGATTATATCCTTGTAGCTTCTTCTAGTGCTTCGTAGATGATAGAGATACACTATATGTATGCACAGTGTTGGCTCTTAGACTCAGGTGCATCCTTTCATGTGACACCTTGTCGAGAGTGGTTTCATTCATACCGTACTATTTCGGGTTCTGTGTGCTTGGGTGATGACAGCTCTCTTGATATTGTGGGCATTGGTGATGTTAGGCTGCAGTTTCCTTCAGGCAACAGTTTTATTATGCAGGATGTACGTCATGTACCTGCTTTGAAAAGCAGTCTCATGTCAGCTGGACAACTTGATAACGCAGGTTATCATGTATCTTTTGGAGACTTTGCATGGAAGATCACTCATGGCAGACTTGTGATTGCCAGAGGTGCCAAGGCTGGCAGTCTCTACCCCTTGATTGTATCAGCTTCTTCCCTTGATCCTGTTTTGTCTATGGGTTCTATCCCACATGTATCTCTTTGGAATGCCCGTTTGGGCCATATGTCTTTGAAGGGAATGAAAATGCTTTCTAGTTTGCAGTACTTACCGCCCCTTGATTATGCATGTTTTGATTCATGTGAGCATTGTCTTTATGGCTGGCAAACTAGGTCTACGCATAAGAAGTCTGGTAGGCCACGCATGAGTGAGCCCTTGGCATTGGTACATTTGGATGTCTGTGGGCCCATGCCTCGTCAATCTATGGGTGGTGCAAAGTATTTTGTTACGTTCATAGATGATTTTTCACGAAAAGTTTGGGCTTATCCCATTAAGCTGAAATCCGATGTCTTGTTTGTGTTTCAGAGATGGCTTGCATTGGTTGAGCTCCGTGTCTTTGGATGTGAGGCATTTTTCCATGTGCCCAGGGACAAGAGAAGTAAGCCAGATCCCAAGAGTTTCAAATGCATTTTCCTTGGTTATGGGGATGCAGCTGAGATGGGTTACCATCTCTGGGATCCCCAGGCGAACGGAAATGTTGAGATATCGAGCTCCACTCGTGATACGCCAGGGTGACCGTTGTGTATTTATATCACCGACTTGTCAGTTGCAGACGCGGTTGGTACACCGCCCATGAATAATAGCTACATGATAGCTATCCTTATCTACTCTAGTTCGTGGCTCAGTTAGTATGCCACCTTAGTTAGTTGAGTTTGGTTTGAGACCCATATATAGGGTTCTTCTATTTCTTTGTACTTGAGTTCTTTTTGCTTAAAACAACTAAGAAGAGGAAAATTGTTTTCAACCTCCACCCTTGTGTGTCTTCCCCCATTGTGCAAGCAAGAAAGCTTCAAGCGAGACTCCTTCCTTCTCTCCCACAATCTTGGAATGGTATCAGAGCCTTGTTCGTGGTAAGGAACTCAAGAAAGCAAGCCAAGCTCGCGGTGTTCTGGTAAGAGGAGCAGTGTTGCTTTCATTTTCTGTTTTGGGAGCAGATCTCTGCAGGTAGCACAGCCGAAAAGTGCAGGAGTGCATTGTCTCAGGTTGAGACGCCCTTCGCGGTGAAGCAAGAGGGCAGTATATGCTGCGGGATAGGGCTTTAGCCTCGGGGACCTTGTTTTTTTTATTTGAGGCCATTTCGGGGCCTGTTTTGGAGGCGGAAGTTTTCTGCACGCACTCAGGAAAAGGCCCAGTTTTATGCTGTGCAACCACTGTTCTACAGGTCGGTGAATAGTTACTGTAAAAATTGCATTGTATGCTTGTGCGCAGAGACATTGGGAGTTACAGAATCATCCATGTTGCTTGTTGATGCAAAATCGTCACTAGGAAGTGACTGTGTGGTCAAATACCACTTTCGCCAGTTTTGCAGATTTTCCCTTGTGAGGGTGAAGCTGTGGTTTTTGCAGTGACAGAATTTTTTGCAGTCTTCTGTAATGGCATCTGATTCTCTTTCACAGATTGTCACTGAAAAGCTTGACAAGAACAACTTCCAAGTATGGAAGTTTAGAATGACGAATTTCCTTATGGGAAAAGGATATTGGGAATTTGTTGCAGGAAATGAAGAAGAACCAGTTCTTCCTGATGTTCCCAATCAACAGCAAATGCAGGCATTTAAAGCATGGCATGAGAGAGCCAGGAAAGTTATGTATTGGCTGTCTATCAGTATTTCAGACTCTATGATTGTGCATATTCAGGATGCAAGTACGCCAAAGGAGGCATGGGATACTTTGTCAAAAATGTATAGCACAAATACGCAAGCCAGGAAAATGCAGATCAAGCAAGAGTTGCACAATGTGCAAAGAGAAAATATGAGCATCAACGACTACCACATGAAGGTGAAGAAAATTGCAGATGCACTTGCTTCCATTGGGTCACCAGTGGAAGATGATGATTTAGTTTCTGTGACCTTGAATGGTCTAGGAAAGGATTATGCACAGTTTCGGACATCCATTTCAGTTCGTGAAAGATTTCCTGATTTTGAGGAATTGATTGCTCTTCTAATTTCTGAGGAACAGAGAAATGGTGGTGCTTCTTCTTTAGGAGGAACTTCAAAAGAAGCTGTCTTCTACTCAAATGCTGGAAGAGGTAGAGGCAGAGGTAGAGGAGGCCGATATAGAGGCCGTGGTAGAAATCAGAATATGCAGCAAACTCAAGAAAACCAGTCCTATGGAGGAGGACGTGGTAACTCTAGAGGCAGGGGGAGCCAAAGAGGTCGTGGTGGATGGCAAAGAGGCCAAAATGCAAACAGTAATGTTGAATGCTACTACTGTGGTAAAATGGGTCATATGGCTAAAGACTGCTATAAAAAGCAGAATGACATCATGAATGGAAAGCTGCAACAAGGGAATTATGCATCTTCTAGTAGACAGGGTGATGACAGAAATGAGCACTTATTTATGGTGCAGCACATGAATAATTCTGTGACAAGTGCAGAAGAAAGCAATGATGTATGGTATGTTGACTCAGGTGCATCAAACCACATGACAGGTCATGCAGAATGGATGGAGGATGCAAGAAAAATGGAAAAACCAGGATTTGTGGAGACTGGTGATGATACTGCACATCCTATTGTGCAGATTGGAAAAATTCATTTGTCTATGCAGGATGGGAAAAAGAAATACCTCTCCGATGTATTTCATGTCCCGAATATCACCAAGAATCTGGTTTCTGTTGGTCAAATGGTTGAGCAGGGCTTGCAGGTCAGATTTAATCCTCATGGATGCTTTGTTGAGGATATGAAAAATAAAGGTCGCTTGATAGCAAAAGGAAAGAAGAAGGGCAGAATGTTTACATTGGATGCAGACATGTCTGAATTGAGTGCAGCAATGTTTGCACATGGGACCGGTGTAGTTGCAGATATTGATATCTGGCATAAACACATTGGTCATGTTAATGTACAGCAACTTAAATCAATGCAGGCCCAAAATATTGTTGCAGGTTTGCCGAAATTCAAGGTTGCAGAAATGCATAAGGTATGTGAAGCCTGTCAGTTTGGAAAACAGGCAAGGAAACCATTTCCTAGACATGTTCAAGAGAGTAAGAAGCCATTGGAATTAATCCATTCTGATGTGTGGACAACTAAAGCTGCATCTCTTGGAGGCTGTCATTATTTTGTCAGTTTTATTAATGACTATAGCAGAAAAGTTTGGGTGTATTTTATGAAAAAGAAAAGTGAAGTTTTTGGGCATTTCAAAACTCTTAAAGCGATGGTTGAAAAAGAAACAGGCCTGCAGATAAAATGCCTAAGGTCAGATGGAGGGGGAGAGTACCTCTCAAATGAGTTTGCAAGGTTCCTGCAGGAGCATGGCATAAAGCAGCAATATTCATGCAGTCATACCCCACAACAAAATGGAATTGCAGAAAGGAAAAACAGGCATATTGGAGAGGTATCTCGTGCCATGCTCAATGAAAAAGACTTGCCAGATTTTTATTGGGCTGAAGCAGTTGCTACAGCAGTCTATATAATGAACAGGACTCCCACTGCAGCAATACATGGAATGACTCCAGAGGAGAGGTATACTAGTAGGAAACCAAATATTTCTCATTTGAAAATTTTTGGTTGCATTGCCTATGTACATGTGCCAGATGAGTTGAGATCCAAGTTGGATCCAAAAGCTGAGAAGTGCATCTTTATTGGTTACTCTCTGCAGCAAAAAGGGTATAGATGCTATAACCCTTCTACTCGTAAGTTTACAGTGAGCAGAGATGTTTTTTATGAGATGAGTAGCTGGTATAAACCAGTAAATGTGATTGATGATGTAGATGCACAAAATGGTAATGCTGCACAAAATTCACAGTAGCAGTCACAAAATATTAGTGGACCTGGAGCGTCCTCTAGTAGTGGTTCACATTCTTCGCCATGGATAGGCAGATTGAGATCAGGAGAATCTTCTCAAAGTAATGCAGATAGTGGTATGCAGGTATCACGAAAAGAAAAAGAGAAGGTTGATCAGCCCATGTTTGATGTGAATGCAGGTCACTCTTATGTGGATGGTGAATCCAGTGGCTCAGAACAGAGCATTGATGATGAGTTGGGTATTCCTTCTATTGTTACACCTGGAGTAAGGAAGACCAGGGATGTTTTGAGAGCACCTGGGAGTGAACCTACTTTGTGCAGGTCTACGAGAGCTAGGTATCCTGTGGATAGGCTGAAATATGATGGATTTACAATCATTCACTATGCATATATGGTCAGGATACAGGAACCAGAACCCACTTCTTTTGAGCAAGCCATGGGAAAAGAAAAATGGGAGAAAGCCATGGATGAAGAAATGGATGCCTTGGAAGCAAATGCTACATGGGAATTGGTACCTTTGCCTAAAGGTAAAAATGCAATTGGCTGTAAGTGGGTTTATAAGGTGAAGCACAATGCAGATGGTTCTGTGAACAGATACAAGGCAAGATTAGTAGTCAAGGGGTATGCACAAACATATGGCATTGACTATGAAGAAACATTCAGTCCGGTTGCAAGGATGGCAACCGTAAGAGCAGTCATTGCTATGGCTGCATCAAAGGGATGGTCTTTACATCAGATGGATGTAAAGAATGCCTTCTTGCATGGTGATTTGCAAGAAGAGGTCTATATGGAGCAGCCACCAGGTTATGTGCATGCTGTTCATCCTGAGTTTGTTTGCAGGTTGAAGAAAGCCTTGTATGGCTTGAAGCAAGCACCTAGAGCATGGTCTGACAAGATAGGACAGTATCTTGTTACTATTGGCTTTCAAATTTCCAAGGCAGATTTCTCACTTTATGTAAGAAAAACAGAGAAAGGTATTATGCTACTTGTCATTTATGTTGATGATTTGATTATGACAGGTGACAGTGATGAAGATATCCTTCATGTGAAAATGCTATTGAAGCAGAAGTTTGAGATGAAGGATTTGGGAGAGCTGCGTTATTTCTTGGGCATTGAGGTGATTAGAACACCAAGTGGGATACAGCTCTTGCAGAGGCAGTATGGATTGGACATACTGTCCAAATATGGGATGACAGGCTGTAAGCCTATTTCAGTTCCTTTGGAGCAGAATGTGAAGCTGAGCATAGATGCGGGTGAGCTTCTAGAAGACCCTACTATGTACAGACGCATAGTAGGAAGTTTGATTTATATGACTATTACCAAGCCAGATTTGAGCTATGCTATTGGATTGGTAAGTCAGTTTATGCAAGCTCCAAGGAAACCACATTTGGATGCAGCTAGACGCATACTCAGGTATGTGAAGTCCACATTGCAGTATGGACTATTTTATGAGACTGGGGTTCAGATATAGTTGCATGGATACACTGATGCTGATTGGGCTGGTAGAATCTATGATAGACGATCTACCAGTGGATATGTGTTCTCTTTTGGGAGTGCTGCAGTCACTTGGAGCAGCAAGAAACAGCCTACAGTTGCCTTGTCGAGCACAGAGGCTGAGTACAGGGGTGTAGCAATGGCTGCATGTGAGGTAGCTTGGTTGCATAAGCTACTTTATGATATGCATCAGTCTACAGATGGGCCAGTTGTCATTTATTGTGACAACATGAGTAGTATACACTTGGCAAATAACCCAGTCTATCATGCTAGAACAAAGCACATTGAGGTGCATTATCACTATGTGCGAGAGAGGGTTTTACTAGGTCTTATTGATCTAGTTTATGTCAGCACAGAGGATCAAGTAGCTGACATATTCACGAAGGCATTGGGCACAGAGAAGCTGCACAAGTTTAGAGACCTGCTTGGTGTTCAGGAATTGGGATTGAGCTCGAGGGGGAGTGTTGAGATATCGAGCTCCACTCGTGATACGCCAGGGTGACCGTTGTGTATTTATGTCACCGACTTGTCAGTTGCAGACGCGGTTGGTACACCGCCCATGAATAATAGCTACATGATAGCTATCCTTATCTACTCTAGTTCATGGCTCAGTTAGTATGCCACCTTAGTTAGTTGAGTTTGGTTTGAGACCCATATATAGGGTTCTTCTATTTCTTTGTACTTGAGTTCTTTTGGCTTAAAACAACTAAGAAGAGGAAAACTGCTTTCAGCCTCCACCCTTGTGTGTCTTCCCCCATTGTGCAAGCAAGAAAGCTTCAAGCGAGACTCCTTCCTTCTCTCCCACAATCTTGACAGGAAAGTCATCCGCAGTCATGATGTAGTCTTCCATGAAGACAAGATGCATAGGCAGCCTGAGAGAGTTGTTGAGATCCACAGGGTCATATTTCAAGAGGAGCCGAGAGCTCCCGCACAGCCAGTTGGACAGCCTACAGCTGCAATAGATGCTCATGGTCGGGGGGTTGAATAGGCAGCTGGGCAGGCAGCAAAGCTTGCTATGAGACAGTAGTCTACTAGAGACATATGTCCACTTGATAGATTTCAGCCCTCGATGCATTATGTCTTGGTTACAGATGCAGGAGAGCCTTTCACCTATGATGAGGCTATGCGCAGGGGTGACAGTCACTCCTGGTAGAGGGCTATGCAGTCTGAGATAGACTCCCTGCATAAGAATGACACTTGGGATTTGGTTTCCTTGCCTACGGGCAAGAAGGCTTTGCCATGCAAGTGGGTGTACAAGCTAAAAAGTACCCCTAGACACCCCAAGCCGGCATACAAGGCTAGATTGGTAGCAAAGGGTTTTAAGCAGGAGCATGGTGTGGACTTTGATGAGTCTTTTCTCCTGTGGTTAAGATGACCACCCTGCGCTTAGTCTTGGCTTTGGTTGCTCAGCTTGACTTGGATTTATACCAAATGGATGTCAAGACGGCTTTCTTACATGGGGACTTCCATGATGAGATTTATATGGAGTAGCCTAAGGGCTTTGCAGAACCTGGCAGGGAGCACCTAGTGTGCAAATTGAAGAAAAGTCTTTATGGCTTGAAATAGGCACCTAGGGAGTGGTGTCATAAGTTTGATGCCTTTATGCAGTCACAGGGCTATAGCCGGAGTGCTATGGATCCGTGTCTTTACACAAAGAAAGCCCGTGATGGTTCTTTATTGAATTTGGGACTCTATGTGGATGATATACTGATAGAAGGGAAAGCTCATGACGAGCTAGATGCTCTTAAGGCTTAGCTCAAGAAGAGCTTTGAGATGAAAGATCTGGGACAAGCCGCTCACATACTTGGTATGCGCATTACACACCACAGGCATCGGGGACTCCTCTACTTGTCACAAAGGGAGTACATTCATAAAGTCCTTGAGCACTTCCGCATGCTGGACGTAAAGCCTATTGCATGTCCATTGCCTTCTTATGTGAAGGTATCACAGGCTGATTGTCTGCAGATAGAAGAGCAGAAGGCCAAGATGGCCAAGACTCCTATGCATCCGCAGTGGGCAGTCTTATGTATGCCATGATAACCACTCGTCCAGATATTTTGCACTTGGTGTTGTAGCACGCTATATGGCTACACCTGGCAAGAAGCATTGGGATGTTGTGAAGGGTATCATGAGGTACCTCAAGGGCACTGCAGATATGTGCATATGCTATGGCAGCCAGGATACAGGAGTCGTGGGGTACATTGACTCTGATTATGCAGGACATGCAGATAGTAGGAAAGTCCACTTCCGGCTATGTATTCACCTATGTTGGAGGTGCTGTTTCTTGGATGTCCCGGGTGCAGAAATGCACGGCCTTTCTACTACAGAGGCCTAGTATGTTGCAGCCACTGAGGCTTGCAAGGAGGCCATTTGGTTGGGTCTTTTAGTTGCTGACCTTGGTATTGATGCTATCCCTACACTGCATTCAAATTCTATGAGTGCTATTCAGTTGCCAAGAATCCGGTCTTCCATGCAAAGACAAAACACATTGAGGTGAGGTATCACTTCATACGTGGCGTCATTGAGGACAAGTCTGTTGATCTTGTCAAGATCTCGACTGACCAGAATCCTGCAGATCTGCTCACGAAAAGCCTCTCTACAGAGCGCTTTGCCTTCCTCAGGAGGTTGATGGGTGTGGGATGAGATGACGTCTTTCCTCATCATGTTGTACATGTGTACATGTTATACTATCTTTTTTCTTTTTCTTTTCACTCCTCACTGGGGCGAATTCGCCTTTAAGTGGGAGGTTGTTGGGGAGAAAGGCACCTCTACCTAGTTGCCCGTGTATTACTACACTGACAGTCATCGCCACTGCACACTGTAAGTGGCAGGTACCCATCACCATCACTTTATTCTTTATTCTTTTAGTGACAGTTTGAATAAAGGAAGGCCCAATCACACATTGTGACTGTTGGAGTTCCCATTTCTAGTCTCTCCCTTTTTTGCTCTTGCTCTCTCGCCATAGCTCTCGAGTCCAACTTTCGATCCGTCGCTCCCTTTCAGGGAATCCTTCACCCTAATGGATATCAATTTCACATGTAAGGGATTGTAGTGGAGGTTATCCATGAAGTTTTAGAAGCATATCTTCTCATCCTTTTTTAGAATGCATATCTCTAGCAATTCATGCCAACTAGATTATCATCATACACAGATACATGCAGTTAGCTAGATAGATAAGAGGGAAGAGAGATTAGAGTTGCCAAGGGCCTATAATTTTTGTAACACATTTCAATGCAGTGTGCTTTATGAACTTTGACATGTAATAAAAAATCTTTTTTTTTATTGTGCCTCAAATGTCTCATATTGTATTTGTGCACGACGATGTAATGATTACATTTGCAACATCAATTGAGAACTCGATAATTAAGTGAAACAAGAAATCGATTATCGAGCCAATGGTCTAGTTAACCTATTTACTTTGCCAAATTATAAGTTAGCATGCATCATAAAAGCAACAAAGTACATGAAAATTTTTAACATTTTATCAATCAAAAATTTATAGTTTGATCGACAAACTTTTAATTGTATTTCTGTGTATCTATCGTACTCTGAAAATATGCACACTAGTATCACAAAATGTCAATTCATAAAGTCCTTCAATCTTATCATAGTTAAAAGCTAAAAAATAGACAACATGCTTGAGAGATAGATTGATGTGTGTGCTAGTGGTGTATAACACCAGCATGTTTAGGGACTTCCTTTGAGGAGTGAGGAGAGAATTATTCGTTGGACTACGGAAAGCATACAAACACAAAGTCTTAAACGCTCCTGTCACACGAGGTTGTGTGGTGTGGTTTTAGGTGAGTAGTGATGCTTATCTAGTGCCTTACAGTCAGTGTCGAGCCTGTTTTAGGTCCCCACAAGTGGCACGTTTGCCGGGAGCTGCTAATAAGTGGCATTTTATGAATCTCGATCAATAGGGACCAATTTATTAGTGTATGCCAAAAGGCAATGAGACAGATTCAAAAGACCATCAAGCCAAACTTCAAAAGCAAGAAAGAGTTGAAAGGGCTAGATTGTAGGCCAAAATTATTAGAAGATATTCTCTACAAACATTCAAGTACACTTGAGCAATGTTGCTCTTGCTAACATTGATATAGTTATTACACAAGCAGAGGAGATAGAATCACAATTACAAGCAGCTTATACCTCTAGGGAAAACTACAATCTGAGTTTAGGGTTTGAAAATAATTTAGCATTGATGAATGGTAGTCAAGGATACCCATGAGTCCTCCTAATGGAAGAGGAAGTGTGATTCAAAATGTGCCCATGTTGCCAGCTCCTCCCAATTTAACCATGCCTATGGCTAGTTAGATGGATCCACCAAATGTTGGAAGCCAAATGATAAATCCTACCATTATTCCAGAAAATCAACAGCCAATTCCTAACCAAGTGGTGAGACCAATGGAATGACAAGTAGATGATCGCAACTATGAGTCAAGTGCCTCGAATGTCCTTGGTGAAGTTAAGGATATGATGAAGCACTATACTAATTAGCGAACAATATAGACAAATAGTTTCTTATGTCAATTTTCTTAAGAAGCAGTAGATTTTGATAGGGAGTCGACGCCCTAAAGAGGGTGCCCCCTCAAGATTTAGTTGTAAGTGGTGTGGCAGCCAACATTTCCCTAGGAATTGTCCAAATGTTAAATGTGACATATGTGGGAAGTTTTTCCATTTAGCTAGTACACGTTGAAGCAAGATTAGTTCTCTCCAATAAGGAAGTGAACAGCCAGGTCCAGTTCATCATCGAGCACAAGGAAACAATCTTCAACAAGATGAAGGACCAAAGAAAATACTGCAAAGAGGGAAAGCTATGGTCTAGGAGTTGCCTATTGGCAATGAAGTCAGTCTTATTGAGGCTATTTGTGTCAATGGCATTGAAACTTCTAACCTACAAGTCATTACAAGAGGTCAAAAGGGTAAAGAAGATGATAAAGATAAGATAAAACTTGTCAAGAGAAACCCTAAGCAAGATGATAAGGAGACGCAAGTCCTTAATCCCGATATGAAAGGCAAACCTCTCAAAGCTATAGATGGTAAAGCTGACCCCAAGAAGGATAAGAAGTTGCCAAAGAAGTAGGCAAAGGCTAGGAAAGAGGCACCAAAGCTGATTCAAAGACCAAAGGAGAGAATGGTCTGGTGAGAAAAGCGAGCTCCTTCTAGCTATCATGAATTTGATTTTGCGAGTTGTCTCGGAGTTAATTAAGTTGTCTCGGAGTACGTAAAGAATTTAAGAAGATTCTTCATACTAGGTATATCATTGAGCCCCTAGAAATAGTGTGAGTAGAAGACGATTGGTTTGAACATGCTGAAAAGCATTGCCAAGGCCAACAGCATATGTTGATGAAATATTAGTGGACCATGCTATTGTGGACACAAGATCCTCTGTCAACATTATGAGTTCCAAATTGATGGAGAGGTTGGGATTGGAAATAAAAAAAGATGCCTCCAAGATTCTCCAAATGGTTTATGACAATATAAGACAACATGAAGGTTGCATTACTAAAGTCCACGTGACCATTGCCAATGTGGAATGCATTCTATACTTTAGGGTCATTAGGTCTATAGGGCGACCTAGCTATCAATTATTGCTAGGCATGCCATGGATTTTACAAGCAAACTGTCAAGTTGATATACACGTTGGTTGGTTGTGATCTTTGGCAAAGGTGCAAGATATGTGGTAGTAGATGTCTATCCTAAATCTCCTTAAAGTAAGAGAGTTCCTCTATCCTCATCAGAGTTAGACATGGTAGATGCTCCATCTGCTAGTGAGTCGTCATCCAGTGATGAATCTAATGAGGGGTCCACTACAAAGGATATCTACCAAGTAACCTTGAATGAGTCAACAAAAGCTTAGGAGAGGATAAGGGATGCGGATGTAATTGAGTTAGACCTTGGCACGCTGAATGATTCATGGCCAATTAAATTAGGGTACATGCTCAGTTCAAAAGAAAGGAAGGACTATGTATCCTTGATTCAAGAATTCTGTGACATCTTTGCTTGGAGTTATGATGAGCTAAGAGATATTCCTCTCAACTTGGATGTTCATACTATCCCCTTCAAGGAAGGAAGTCACCCTGTGCATCAAAAATCGAGGTGTATGCCCTTTGAACTAAGGGATGGGCTATTGGAAGAATTAACAAAACTATAGAAAACTTTCCTGATATTTCTAGTTCAACACACAAAATGATGTTTACCAATTGTTACTAGGAAGAAGAAGAACAATCAGATTCAGCTTTGTGTAGATTTTACAGAGCTTAATAAGCAAATGGTTAAGGATTACTATCTATTACCATTCATTGATTAGATTTTGGATCAGTTAGTGGGTAGGGAAATATATTTGTTTATGGATTGCTTTACTAGATACAATCAAATGGTCATTGTGGAGGAAGACAAGCTCAAAACAAAGTTTATCATTGTCTTTGGTGTTTTTGCATACCATGTGATGGCCTTTGGTCTATGCAATCTGCCTGGTTCTTGGCAATGAACAGCTGATAAGACTTTTGGTGACATCTCCCTAGAGGAGTTAAAAGTCTTTATTGACGATCAGGGGGCATCCAACACAAGGGAACAATAGTTGATCATTCTAAGAAAATGTTTTGAGCATTGTAGACAGTTGTGCATTGCTCTTAATCCTAGAAAATGTGTCTTCAGAGTACCCTATGGACTATTATTGGGCCATGTGGTTAGTTTGGCTAACCTTGAAAAGATAAAGGTTATAGTCGCTATGACCCCGCCACGTACTCCAAAAGAGGTGCACAACTTTCTTTCATCAGTGGGATATTATCGGAGGTTTATCAATGCACTAGCAAAAACAGTGTTTCCATTAACGAACTTCCTATCTTTTAACTGACTATTTGAGTGGAATGAATCCTATCAAGTCTCTTTTTGAGAATATGAAGCAGGAACTAGAAAAAGTGTCAATTCTAAAAGCACCCGGGGTGAAGTTTTCTATATATTTTCAGCAGCCACAATGCATATTATCAACCTGCTGTTTAGCCCAAATTTGGGAGGAGAAATTGTATCATCCAATTGCCTTTGCTAGTAGAAAACTAAGGATATCTAAAGTCAATTATATGTACATGGAGAAGTTGTGCCTTGGAATGGTATTTTTGTGACAAAGAAATTTAGGCATTATATTCTCTATGAGAAAGCAATATCTTTCACGAAGGCAGAAGGACTTAGATTGTTGCTGAACAAGTTGCATCTGTCTGACCATTTAGCAAAGTGGTTAATCGCTTTGCAAGAGTTTGATTATGAGATTAGGAGTAAGCCACCGAAGCTACATGGTATTGTGGAATGTCTTGTAGATTTTGGGAAGCCAAAGGAGATTCTGGCCAAAGGAAGTGACATTGAAGGTTTATTCAAGACTTATACAGCTTCAATCCCTTCCTGGTATGCAGCTATAACACACTATTTATCTACAAGAGGATTTGGGGGTGCTCATTGATGTCTAAAAAGAGAGAGATCAAGCAACAAGCACTACACTTTTTGATTATAGCGAGTGTTTTATATTGGAGAGGAGTAGATACCGATATGTAGTACCTGATGAGCTACCATTTATTCTTTATGAGTGCCATGATTCAACATGTGGGGGACATTTTTCTATATGGCTTACTACCCAAAAATCTCTTCGTGTTGGAAATTGGTGGACATCAATTTTCCAAGACACTTTCAATTATGTTAAGTGATGCGATGTCTGTCAAAGACACGATGCGAGGGAAAATTTGTAAGCAACCTCCCCTATTTTGGTTATGTTGCCTTTGAGAAACGGGGTATTGATTTTGTGGGACCAATATACCCTTCATTAACTATGTGTAAGCGATACATTATTGTAGTGATAGACTACTTCACCAAGTGGTCTGAAGCTCGAGCAACGGTAAAGGATAATGCTAAGGAGATGGCCAATTTCATTATGGAGCAAATTGTTTTTCATTTTGTCCACCGAAGGAGATAGTTTTTGATTGAGAGACACACTTGTTCAATAAGCACAACAACACTACCTCCTAATCCTCAAGCCAATGGCCAAGTTGAGAGTACAAATAAAAAGTTTGTTGGAATCTTATCCAAGATTGTATCAGCAAGTAAGCACAATTGGGATAAGAAACCCCATTCAAGCTAGTGTATGGGGAGGAGTGTGTTTCGCCATTGGAAATAGAGATGCCCAAACATTGTGTGTTTTGCTCTCAATCATGTATTGGGAGAAGTAGAAGTGTTACAAGAAAGATATACTTCTCTTGCACATCTTGATGAGATTTGGTTGTAGGCTTTACTATATCAAGAAGTAGGAAAGTGAAGAATGAAAGCCCTTCATGACCTTCAGGCTAAGAAGTACAAATTTGTGAAAGGTTGGTTGATGCTATATTATGATGCTCGTCATGTGCAACCAGATAAGTTAGAACCCAAGTGGTATGGACCATACAAGATTGTACGTTTAGGAAAGAATGGCTTTATGACCCTTCTAGCAAATTTGCAGGGGGTAGAGTTTAAGACTAAAGTTAATTTTAATAAGTTGAAGCCTTACTATGTGTAAGGGCTGACATTGGGCTTGGTGTCTGTGCACATCCTTCAGGATTCAACTTTAATTTGTAGTAGGTACCAAGATGATCGGATGGAATGAATCATTCCATATCAGGAGCATCTGTATCTAGAGTAATGTTACCACCAAAGTCGAGTGATCTAGTGGAGTAAAGGGTATCAAGTTATTGAGTGGCAAGATGAATCTTTTACATGGGAGATTAAGATCTACTACCACCATTTTCAATGAATTTTGACTAGAATTCCTATAGAGTTCAACGATGAGGAAGGAGGGATTGTACCTGCTATACGTCCTCTCTCTTAGCTTGATTTTGATTATCACAAGTATGAGTGAGTGGATTACTATGGCGTGGCCTATCAGTGAAGACTAAGTCTATACTTTGTATTTCAATGGAGCTTCTAGAGGGCCCATTAAACATGCAAGTGTTGGTGTGGGCATTAAAGATCCCCAATGTAGAGTTATCATGAATATGGGAATCTATTGAGAACCCTCTTTTACTAATAATCTGGCAGAATACAAGGCCTTGATCATGGGGTTGAATGTAGCCCGATGTGGTGGTATCTGCAAATTATTGGTGAAAGGTGACTCACATTTGGTAATCAATCAGTTGAATGGGACCTATAGTATTTGGGATCCAATTCTACGGATGTACCATCATGTAGCCTTTGATGTCTTGCATATCTTTGAGATGGTGACCTATCAATTAGTTCCTTGACAGTGGAATCACTTTGCGGATTCCCTGGCTAACTATGCTTTCATTGAAGATGTCTTTTTCAAGTGTGGTCCAAGGGAGGCTTTACAATTACCTCCTAACATTAGCCCTGGACTACTTTGGGGTCTTCTTGTTGCTAACGTGTCATATTTTAGCCAGGGCCGATGGTTAGTTTGGGTTATGGGTCAAGTAGCCAGTGAGCACCTTTCTACTTTGTCATGTACGCATAGGATTGTGTATTAACATATTTGTCGGACACCCCTTGCTATTTATGCAAGGGGATTAGCTAATGACCTGATGCACTTGGTATAGGGCATGAGGAGCCCTCATCCTTGGTTGGTTTTGTGCTTTAGTAGAGTTATGATAAGACCAAGGGTTTGTTTCAGCAATACGCTACTAAATGGTAGTGAAGTGTTTTAATTCATAAGGCCAAGAGGGTCATTTTTGTAGGGTTCTAATGTTGCATTTCATATGGCCAAGAGGGCCAGTTCATTGGTTGTAAACTGTTATATTCCTTTAGGCCAAGAGGCCCATGTGTTTGTTTGGTGTAGGTACGTTTAACGGGTTTCTATATTAGTGATTGCATCAGACAGGTTTGACGAAGTGTGCTTGGAGGGAGCCTTTGCAGCACGGGAGCTTCTTGTGGCCATTCCAGGTGGTTTCGTCACCTTTTTAAGTTTTTCCCTTAAGCTGATAATGCTATATATATGTAAAGGGGTTATTTTGTTTTCGTTTGTGGGGATCGATAATTAAAGCATGAAGTCCTAGGGTTTGGTTAGGTATATCTGGGGGAGATTTGAGTAGTTGTCTAACTACCTCTTGTCAAGACATTGTCAAGCATTAAAGACATGTTATAGAAGGCGGTCCTAGTGACCATATCCTTTCTGCTTGCTAGGCAGATGTTCTAAGAGTCCTTGCTAGTGGGAGGCCATTTCGAGAAGCCTGCCAAAATAGAAAAGAAGAGAAAGGTTTGAATGTATCTAAAGATTAAATTACAGAGGTGTGTAAAAAGGGGTTCTAACCCCTTAATATAGAAAAGACAAAAAGAGAAAAAAATCTTAAAAGCTATTGATTATCGCCTCGCAGCAGCTTGGTAGGTTCTTAGGGACAAGTCACAACCCGGGGCCAATGCCTTGTCTTCCTAGGGGTAGCAGCTAGCCAGAATAAAGAAATAAGGAAGGTTGGAGTGAAAATAAAAGTGAGCAAGAAAAAAAAGGATTAAGTGTCACCTTGTGAGAGTACCTGAGGCTGATGACATGTTCTCCTTAGGTCACTCTATGCTCAGCTCCCTCCTTTTTACATGCCCGAGTCTAGAAACTTTGAAAGAAAAGTGTGTTAAAAGAAAATATGTGGTGCCCAGGCTATAGAAGTCCTTGCCTAGTAGGAGTTCCTAGTCCAATTGTCCTAAGTTAAGTAGGTAGTTCAGACCACTACTAGGATGACCTCTTTGATGGTTCTTTTTACCAATCTGTGTGTCAGAGCAATTGGTTAGTGACTCGCACTGGATGTCTGTTAGATTAATGCTAGGGCCTATCCCTTGAGGATTTTCATGCCTTGGTTTTGTCAGGGGATAGGGTGAGAGATGTTCTTGTGATTTGTTGAGTATTTTTGTGTGGCAGCTTGATCCTTTCTATCATTGTTATTTGTGCAAATCAGTTCATGGGATTCTATGGGTTGAGTTATTTTATGTAGAACGAAATGATTGCATATCGATGAGCTAGAGTTTTCCTAGATGGAGTTCAATGCCAAAAACCAACACAAGTCTCGGTTCGTCAATCGGAGCCCATTTGACCCCCCATTTAATCCTTGCAACGTTTCGCATTATGAAGCAGCTACATGATCCAGAAGCCTAAAAGTGTATGGCAAGTGCCAGGTTTATAGATTTTGACATCATGAAGCTAGCTATCATACGGATTTCAATTCTGAGTGTGTTTGCTCCCTCAAAAGTGAAAAATCCACTTGGCAAGAAGTGTGAAACCAAAAGCTTGAACCTGTTTGTTTAAATCTAAGCTTTAAGCTTGTTTTGGCTTAATTGATATGAAAAGGCACAAATCATAAAATGTGGGAGCGGTTGGGGGCGGTTGGGGGCGGGGGAGGAGGCCATTTTTTTCAGTGCCCTCTTCCATCATTAAAAAATGATTTTTGGAGCGTGCAACTAATCAAGGATTGCTCTTGGCTGTCATCTCCATCAATTCTTTGCTTCCTATCGTCACTAAAATCACCAGATTTGATGCATTAAACAAAGAGATCTGATTTCAATCTTTCTCTCTCCTCTCTCCTCTTGTGGACTGTTCTTATGGATCAATGTAACAAAGAGGGGGATGGGCTGAGATGGATGTTTTTGGTCAAATGATGAAAGCTAGAGTGAAGAGAAACATGAATCGGAGTTAGATGGATCATCATTGGCTATGGAAAAGCGTCAGTGGGTCTCCAACATCGAAATACGCACATCATAATGAGCGGTTTTATGAGAAAAATGTAGATTTTACCGTTTTATGATGAATCCTTGTTTGAAATGTTTTGTAATGCTTGGATTTGATTTCCAATTCTCTGTTTGATTAGACATGTTGAAATTATCATAAAAAATAATTTGTATAATAATTGTATGCAAAATACGCAACACCCAAGACTAGATTGTTTTAGAAAAAATATGCACTTTTTGGATTTTTGGTGTACATTTGCCATTCCCATCAAATGAAATATGCTAAGAGAATCACTTTCTATAAGAGTGATCAGTCTACATCTAAAATTAGTAATTATCTATAATTTTCTATAAATAAATAGAGAAAATTAAAGAAAATTTTATCATTCTTAGATTTTTTGTGCCATAAAAATAAGAAAAAAAATATTAATGTGTCTGATTGTATAATGGAGCTAGAGCATGAGGTTTAGCCTCAATTCAGCCATGTTTCTTTGTTAGAGTGTATTTTTACCGCTTTCAATTTAAAAAACACATTAAAAACCATACCTACACCTATCAATGCAAGCAAAATCTTAAATGGTAGAGGTAAGGGGTTTGTTGAGCGGTTGAAGTGCGTTAAATGCTGATGTTTGATGTTGCATATCATATAGAGTTTGCAGTTGTTTAAAATTAAAGGGACTAGTAGCACGAGGAAACTTGGTACTAGCGCCAAGCAACGAAGCATTCGCGTAGTAGAAAAGAAAATCATGAAAACAACTGTTTTTGCACTTTCACATGCTGATTTTCAACGAATATTTGTTTGAGCATGATGGTCATATTCACCCTTGTATCATGGATGCATAGCACCTGTTTGTATAAGTGATGACTCGATGCTGAGAGTGTGAGGTATCCCAAGCCATAGGGCTAGATATTCAGTTCCTTGGGGTTTATTTGGTGAGGTTTATATATCATCTCCTAGATTTATTTATCAAAAGAGTGGATTTTGTTTTGAAAGTGTTTTATATTCACGGTGCATCTTGGGGCCAATTCCCGAGATGTAGGAGAGCCGTAGTGGAGCCACGGTGATCAAGCAAGGGGTGCTCCTTGTGTGCATGCTACGTGGTGTATAATATCAACATGTTTAGGGACTCCCTTTGTGGAGTGAGGAAAGAATTATTCATTGTACAATGAAAAATGTACAAACACAAAGTCTTAGATGCTCCTCGAGGCCGTGTGGGGTGGTTTTAGGTGAGTAGAGAGGCTCATCTAGTGCCTTAGAGTTAGTGTCCCGATAATTGCAATAAAAATATATTTGTATTATAGTGCAAAGTACAAAGGGCTTTTCCTTTATAGGACTATGCTTAGAATCCTAGAGCTCAGTACAAGTTTCAAGCCATCTTTAAGTGCTTGATTTTCTCATGGGCTTGCTTCCATCTCTTCTTTTCCTCTAGTAGCAACCCTACCTTGACACTCTCCTGTGCATGACGGCCTACTAGCTTGCTCCTATGGCTTTCCCAATTCCCACGGCTTGTAGTATCCTTCCACACAGGCATATACCAAATACGCACTTCACCAACTCCGTAACAAGAATGATCTTGTGTGCATTCGAGGTGATGGTGGTTACACATCACTTTTATGTCAACAATGGAGATCCCACCAATGTAATACCCTATGGAGGCATCCTTTTTGAATGCTCCCTGGCCCTTCTAGAAACTTCCAAAATCATCGATGTTGTTCGTAATCTACAGACATAAAATTATCTCAAAATAGTATACATAGTAAAATAAAGTGTCTAGACAAACTATTGATGCACTTACCCCCTACTCTACATCAATAGGGCAACCTCCGAGGGTTTGATCAAGTCCACATTTTACGTGGACTCCTTGATTGGGGGGACTTGTTGCTCATGGGCACCTATCCTACCACCAAGCCATCTTGCACTGCCTCAAACTCTTGGATACCAACCGTGGCGTGCTCTGCTAAGTCCATGGCATCTTTAAGAGCTATGAGTGTGTCGTCTATATCTTCTAGCTGCGGGTGGTTATGCTCCATAGGTAGATCATCAGACACGAGGGAAAAGTCATCGGTGATAGCTAGCATCAACAATGCCTCATCTTCCCTCACTCCAAAAAATTTCTCCACATCATGAAGAAACACGAATTCTTTGTCTTCATGATGAAGACTTCACTCATGCTATCTATGCAACAATTTGCATTAATGGTAGATAGGGCAACCTCTTGCTCACCTGATCCACCTCCTAAGGTGTTATCCACAGCAATTATAGCTCTATTGGCCATAAGGTCTAGATATTTTTCCTCTTCTATAGCCTCTACTTCCTCTCTAGAATTGTCTATTGGTGAGACTTTGGATCAAGGACATCCTTTAGTAAGCCTTCCACATGCCCTTCAGTATCCACTATGACTACATGTGGGTCCTCACCTTCATTGAGTAACAAAATAAAAGCGGAAATCCATGAGGTAGTCCATGCCATGCTGATCAAAGCCGTATTTCCTAGCTTGCAAAGGAGTAAGGTGTTTGAAGTAGGTGTGGGTGAGATTTGCACAAAAATAACCTAGTCATTTTCAAAATGCCTTCGTGCCATCGATGTACTTCAAGAGATTGCATGGCACCCATTCCTCGTCAGAATCCTAGAACCCGATGATATATTTGAAAGCTTGGACCATGATAAAATACCTTATCATAGTACTTGATATTTAGACAAAAGATTGGACCATGTACTCGAGACGTAATGAAAGTAAGGAGGACTATGTGGCTATGGCTATGTGAGCATAGAGAGATGAGAAATTGTATGGGAAGAAATAAAATTACCATGGAAGAAAGAAACAAAGTTGGGTGTTGGGTGGCTATGGCTAGTGGGAGAATATTAGGGCTCTGTGTCCATGGCTATGCTCAAAAGAAAGAGAGAAACTAGATGCTATGTGGCCATGTTTGGGAGAAGCTGGGGGCTATGTGGCTATGGTTGTGTAAGGATAGAAAGATGAGAAGATTTGTGGAATGGAGGTAAGAGAATGACCATAGAAGAAGGAGATAAGTTGGGTGTTGTATGGCTATGGCTAAGAGAAGCCAGGGCTATGTGGCTATGACTTAGAGAAGCTAGGAGCAAAGAAAGCTAAGAAGATTTGTGGAATGGAGGTTTGATAATCACCAAACTAAAAGCATGTCTTGAAAAAAGACACCAAAAAATGAAATTTTTTGCTATACATGTCATAAGAAGAGGTTTTGGGGAGGGAAATGCATTTTTAGAGGGGGCTTTTCAAATTTTGGGCCACCTTTTTGGACATCCAGTGGAACCCACCTGACATGGGGTGGTAAAAAGGTAAGGGGGACATATGGAGACAAGCCTACAAGTGGTAGGGACAAGGGGAAAAAGGGAGTAGATAAAATGTGCACACCACCCCCTCTCCTATTGGTCCACCTCAAATCTCTTGTCATTAGGAGAGTCATTTAAGATAAAGGGCCCTTTTTGAGTCTATATTCCCCCTAATGGCAATTCTTAGCATTTCCCATCTTGTCCTAACCACCATCTTCTCCATAGGCCCATTGCCACACATGCCTCTCGGCCTACTACATCAATTCGGCCCCCAATCTTCACAATTACATACATAGTCTATTGAATCCACCTCTAGTTGTTGAGTTTGCCACATGCATACTCTGTTATTATAAGGCCCACCATCATGCATGATCCAAGAATACACATAACACGTGAACAATTGCATTCGTACTCTCCCACTTGACTACACAATAGGTAGTTGACCACACAATGTGCACACCACCCCCTCTCCTATAGGACACTAGGTGACACAAAAGCACTCAGGCACACAAAGGCTTTAGTAGTGGGCGTACTTGCATCAAGCACCCATCAAACCACCATTGCATTTCCACACACCAAGTGCATGAACTCACACATGTTAAGTACATTCCACCATGTGCACATAGTGCCAAAATGATGTGCATCAGTTGGTCAATGCACATACACTTGTCACTTATTAGGTAGGAAATCCACTCACACAAATCAACCACACAAAATACTGCTATTAACCATGCACAAACACCCACACATAAGCCATGTAGAAGCATTAACTCATTGTAGTAAGTTAGTCACCTACACACATGAAATCACACAACACATAATTTCGATGTATGATCTTCTCATGCACTCCTATGGTGAGTGCATGAGGGTGTGTAGATTAATGACCATCATCACATAGTAAGTTGTGTGGATAGTTGGATGGTTGGTTAGTCACATTAGTTACCTCTTTGCACATGCACAATTACACATTGTGACACATCACATGTATTCACACATGACATAGATCACACATTAGCTACATGAGTTAGTATATACAATACGCATTAGTCACCTCACACACAATTAGTCAATTCAGATACATGCACATCACATGTCACCCTTTCCCTCTACACTAAGAACTATACCTAAGGACCAAGAAATCCACAATGAGGTTGATAATGGGCCCCTCCCAATGACCCATGAGGTATCCTAGACAATACCTTGAGCTTAGTGCTTCTTGGCTTCAATTCTCATAGAGCTTGTATCTTACCCATGTATGTTGCCAAGCCTAGGATATGGGAGGAGCATCCATATTTTGAACTTGACCTTCAACATCTACTCCTCCCTACGCATTAAAAAGGACCCCTCAAGGTGTCAACTATTTGAGTGAAAAAAACATTTCTCACATATCATTGAAAGATCCTTTTTTATCGAGAGAAACCCTCTTACCAGTGGGTTAGAAGAACCTCACCTTGTTAGGAGTCATATGATTCAAGAGGAACTCATTCCAAGAAAGTGTGCTTAAGGCATTTGTTCATAAAGGAACAGAAAGGGGGTGTCTCCTCGTTTTTACACCTAATAGAACAACCCCTTTTAAGTGATAGGCTAGAACTCCCTTGACCCTTGTGAGCACCCCATCATAGGATCCTTTCCCCCTATCACACCCCACTTAGGCAATCAACATGCATTGTAGCACATAGGGGCATAATAACCTAGGGTACAACACGCAAGTTAACTGCCCCACACAATCATCATACACTTAATCACATGCATATAAATAGTCTCTCGCCATTCCTTGTGCACATACAAATAGGCTATCACCCTTCCTTATGCATTGCTAGAACCATCAATCTAAGCCATCATACCTAGAGTGTAACAAGAAGTCATCCAAAAGCCCTACCCCAAAGCCTAATCAAAAGGATTCCCAAACAATTGTCTTCAATGTTCTATTAGCTAAGATTGTTAGTAATTCTCCAACATCAAGAGCACATGTTCAATTGAGACTGCTTGATAATGATTAGTGAGCCCCCAACCCCTCACCTAGAACTTCAATAGTTAAACCTGCTCGCACTATCCTAGAGCTATCAAACTGGTCAAGACTACAAGAAATACTCTAAACCATGAATAATGTTGCAATTCAAAACCTATTGAGGATACATGCACTCCATCAAGAAACTTTGGATAGGATGCATATAACTTTTCACTCACTACCCTAGAACTTTGCACAAGCCATGCTCAAGACATCAACACCAAAGATGAGAAGACAACTAGTTATCTTTCACTTGAATCCTAGGAAGCAAAGGCCAAACGCACTTTACATCTCATAGGAGCACCACACTACTACTTTTGCATAAATTGGGAGATGACCAATAACAAACTCAAGTTTCGAGGACAAAATTCACAAGCACATAACATATCCTCACTTCTTGGGACCATCAATAACTTGAGGGCAACTAGAGATCTTATGCCTACTTGCTAAACCCATTAAAGTCTTATTAATATTTGTAAAATGAACTTTAGCAAGAACAAGAACCTTCTTACAATTGAAATCATAAACAAGGTCTAATGTGTAACGTATGGACTAAAATAGGTTGGCCAAAACTCATACCAACCAATGCAACCCTCAATCCTATGGAGAAAATATATATCTTCTCTTAGGAAAATGCAAAATCCTCACAATTTTCAAGATTGAAAGTTCTTCCATCTTGTTTCACGTACTTCTACAGCACAAAGATGTGCGGAAGGAAATCCTCCTTAGAAGAACCTTCAAGAGTGTTGTGAAGTGTGAGGTTGACTATGTAGTACAATGGGTATATCCGACTATAGTACAAAAGATACATTTGAAACTCCCAAATGTGAGGATAATTGCAACTTTTAGTAAGGGTAATCTTGCCAATCCTCAAGGGAAAGGGAAGGAGAAAACCCCTAACTCAAAAGGTACACCTAATTAGGGACACAAGGAGATGCTTAAGGAATTGCTTTGGCCATGCAACAAAGAGAGGGAACCCTCAACCATATTCCAAGAAAAAAAATCAAGTGGATGGTATCAAGCATATAGGCAAGAACTCCAAAACCATCACAACTAAGCAACAAAGGGCTCCTATGAAGCAAAGGAAAAGACCTAGAAGTTATAGGCAAAGACATTGATGATGAAGTAGCATAGCACAGTGATGGGTTTGAAAGTCCCTTGTGCATACTCAAGGGTACTAAGCATTCTCGGTTATGGTTTCCCAAACCACTTGTAGGACCAGCTCTCTCATACTTATATCACAAGAACCTAAATACCACCTCGATGAAGAAGGACCCAACCTAAATGAAGAGCTAAACTAGAAGATGAACCAATGAGGGTCACAATGTTGACCAAAACTCTCAAGGATAAGAAAATATCAATCAACCAAAAGAAAACCCTAGATCTTGCAACTAAGAAAGAGCAACCAATCAACAATGACAAAGAATCTAGTGGAATAGTGATGGAGCTCAAATATGCAAAAAAGATATGTCATGTAAAGTGAAACTTTTGTATCAAAATGTCATTTTATGTATTCCCAAATATCAAATGCATAATATTGTATGTCTATCATCTAGACCATGAGGACAAAAATGCTAAGATTCTAAAGTCCCAACTTATGATGTATTCAAAATAATTTTTGAAAGGAAATATAATATTTGATGACTTGTGTAAGAGGTGATTGGGGGAGTTGCAACTACTTGCTCTCTCTTTATCATCCCACTCTCACGTATCTTTCTCTCTCTCTCTTTGGGGCATAACTATTGCTTCTTTTTCTGTGTGTTTCTTGCTTTATCATGGAGGAGGGAGATAGTGAGGATGATGAGAATGCAAACCTTTTGTGTGCCTTGTTTTTGGAAGAGAAGAGAGAGAGGCTTGAGGTTGAAACCTTAGCTTTCCACATAGATTTTGTGGAAGTGTTCTCTGGTCTTCTTGTTGTTCTTGGTGTCTATGGGAGGGTCATTCAAATAGAAACATCTAGAAGACTAGATTCTCCAAAAAATGAGACAAATAAACTATCATAGCTTAAAAATATTGATTAGCATGGCCTAGAGAAGCCCAAAACAAGACATAAGGAAAAGAGGACACTGACAATTAGCTAAGTGACTTAACTAATAAACCACTAAAGGGCCTCAAATATCCCCAAGTTCAAGCCTTCAATGTCCAAAAGATAGAGGAGGAAGAGAAAGAAACAATAGCAATTGCAAGAAACTATAGAAGCCACCAAAATAGAGCCCATGGATAAAATAGATTAGGACAGTGTGAGGTGCCTCCTCCAACAAACCTAGAGGAGTCCTCTAGTAGTCGACTAAAAGTCATATTCATGCACATCACCATCCCATCTCTCCATGGGAAACCTTGGACTTTGTTGAGCATGGGAATCTTAGTTTTACTTCACAAGGGAAACGTGGACAGGTCACCCATAATAGCAATCTTACACCCACCTAAGAAAGACCAATTTGTAATCAATCAAAGGCAGGAGTGAGGTTAACATCGCACTCGGTTCAAAGAAAATGGGAGATAGGGGAGAGTGTAACTTGATCCCCCTACCCATAAGGTAAAATCTCAGCTCCAACCCCTAAAACAGTGTTAAACCTAGTAACTAATCCTACCGGTATTGGGAGGGACACGATTTAATTAGCTCTATCTAGTGTTGGAAAGTTACTCGACTTATCAAGTCCACCCAGCCACAGGCATCTAATTGTCAGGGTCGAAACCTTCCACTTTCCTTGATGGGTTTACTTAGTTTTCTAATTAGCAAAGCATACTACCACACTATTTGGACATATGAAATGAGCTTCCTTTCATTACTCCGTTAAACTAGGTTTGTTAAACTCGATCTTTAGCATATAACAAACAATTTAAAAATCTAATGCTTTATTTCACCATCACTCCGTAGAGTGATACAAACCATCTTTCCACAGAAAGACATTGTCCTGCCTAGAATAGGGCCTTCCAATCCCTCGGGATTGGGCTCTATGTGATCACACTCTATCCGCGATCAATAGGGAATTTACTAGCTCAGAGCCCCTCTAAGCTTCCCTGAGCCTCTAAAGTCTTCCTACATAAAAGGGGCACTTACCACTTGGCCCTTTGCCCTCTCAGGTGCTCGAGTGATCAAAACCCAAAAACACCTACCTCCCTCAAGAGCATAGGACTCCCACCCACATGTGAGCTTTTTCACACTCCGCAGAGTGTAAGGGAACATTGGGTTGGGGACCCCAATGTCCTGAACCACAACAATCCACAACTCGTCCAGTTATGCAAGCCTGGAATCATAAGAGCTATAATGCATCATTCACAAATCCAAAAGCAGTCATAACCATAAGACATTTTAACACGGTTGTCAATGCGATGCATAGAATCTGTCCCCTTCATCAATTTCTGTGTTCCTTCCTAAAAAACTTTTGATAATACTAACATGTTTTTACAAGTCTAAGTAAGTTCTAACTAATCGTGATCCTTTTCTTATGTACTAATCTGATTATCTCCGTTTGGCCATCCATCACTACAAGATATAGACCTTATAGCGACGTTTAAAGCGACGAAAATACAAACAACAAAATTTGCCCCCGTCGTCGGAAAAAGCGTCGTTATTGACGACGCCATGGTATCGTCGCTATTTGCGTCGCTATATGCGTCGCTATTTGCGTCTCTATATGCGTCGCAAATTTGCGTCGCTATATGCGTCGCTATTTGCGTCGCTATATGCGTCGCAAATGCGACGCATATAGCGACGCAAATAGCGACGCATATAGCGACGGTTGCAGAGAATTTGCGACGCTGATAGCGACGACAATAGCGACGCCTGCAGTAAATTTGCGACGCAAATAGCGACGATAACAGAGGAAAAAAAAATTTTGTGGCAGGGCAGCAAGCTGCCCTGCCACATATAGCACTGTGTGCTGTATGAGAGCCATACAAAATAGTTTCTGCACTGCTGCATACAAAGCGTTTGCAAACAAAAAGAATCTATACTGAAATCATAAAACTGATAGATGAAATAAATACATGATATCGCATAAAATGCGATTGGTACAATCATAAAACAATATCACTAATACATAGAAAATGTCTACATAGATCGGGCGACTAAAAACTAAAGGTATGTGAGCGCTAAGGATCCGAGGGCGAGCTACAAATCGTCGTCCCCCGAAAGCTCGTCCCTCTGCAAAGGAGCATCAAACGGATTCTGCAGAAAAAGAAACAACATATCAATCCACCATACAATAATGCATTCAAATATCTCATGGTAACTACGGACATGAAAGATGAGAGACTTACTGGGCCGCCGCGTCTGTACAATCGGTCGATCAATGATCTGAGACCGTGCCTCTCTGCATATTGAGTCTCAAGGCCTTGCGGATCACGATTTGTAATGGAGTGCTGCAAAGAAAACAAAATGCTAACTGTTAGAAATATGATTGTCAGTACAAATAATATCTCAAAAAAACAAATAAGCAAAACAAAAGAGAAACTTACAAAGTCCTCCAAATATGTCCTGTGGCCGCCACTCCCAAGATGATGTACCGATCCGGCCTCGATTCGTGCCCTCGCCGCCTCCCGCTGCTGACTCCAACGTCCTGGCGAATTTGTAGCCTCCTCCCTCAGTCGGCGCCAGTCCTCTGCATCTAACCACTCGGGCTTTGGAGCCCCACTCTTGATTGCCTTGCGTGCGTCGGATCGTCTATGTGACATGTATGCACGCATGCAATCCATCATCCAGCCCGTAGAGAATCTATCCACTGCGGCTGGCACCGGGAACTCCTCATGCAAGGATGCTACTATGTACTCCTTGCTCCCCTCCGGTATGTTCCTCCAATGATCCAGGACGTTGTGCCGAAAAACTTGTTGGCACAACTCCCTCATGCGAGCTATCACCCTCCTCCCCTCATCATTCATGATGATAGCTCCTGACCTGCCATCCACTAGGTATCCATAATCCCTAGGAGTGTGCCTCGTATGGGCCCTCTCCCATCTCCGTCCACGCTCCTGGGCATATCCAGGAGACCCCTGAACATCCGGTGTACCGACGGGGGTACCCTCTCCCGGAGTGCCACTGAAAGGGGTGCCACCAGAGGGGGTGCCACCAAAAGGAGTGCCACCAGAGGGGGTGCCCCCAAAAGGAGTGCCACCAAAAGGCGTGACATCTGCCGACGGCTGCGCAAAAGCCGGAGTAACTGGAGTGGACGTCCCCACAGGTGTGACAAATCCTGGAGGTGACCGAGCTCTAGCTGAACGACGAGACGGAGACACCGCGTCCGTGTCTCCACAGCAGCACCCCCCTAATCCTCCTGCAGTCGCAGTCCCTCCCTCTGGCCCAAGTCGCGAGCGTCGAGATCGTCTGCTCGAAGCTGAAGCATCTGATCGCACTGAAGCTGATCTAGCAGAGCGCCCTGACGAAGAACGAGACAGCTCCTGATCTGCTATCTCTCTGAATCTCGCGAGCTGATCTGGAGACATACGTGCCATCATCTCCTGAAACTCCTCATCGCTCATCCCTCGACTCATCCTGAAAATAAAGATACCTGCAGAGATAAAGATACCTGCAGGGATGGTCTGCCCTTGCAAGTCCTGTCGATACCTGTGAGCACCACACTTTGGACATGTCTCCATAGTCTCGTATTCATCTCGAAACAATATGCAGTCGTTGATACATGCATGGATGTTATTGTAGTCCATGCCAAGCTTCCGTAAAACATGTCGTGCATCATCACGAGACTTAGGCATGGTGTTTGCAGGTGGCAATATATGATATTTCAATAACCTGAAAACATCATAAAACACCTTGAAAAATCCATCCATATTTACAATAATACCGTTTTAAAAAAAAACAATGAAGTCTGTATGCAAGGTACCTGAATAACTCAGTCACACTCGTATCGCTCCAACCGTATTTCGCTTGCACACTTAAGAGTGCAAGCAATGTCTTCAACCGAGATACTCGGCACCCATCATATAATGGTATGGATGCTTCCTCTCTAAGCGGGTCAGATGTCTCAACATCCATGGGAATCAATGCATCGATCATTGCCTCCATCTCAGGCTCCAAGATTGTAGGCAAGTCGGGAAGGTTGTCTGTCTCCTCTGGCATTGACGATATAGATGGGCCTTGCGAGTGGTCTATTGGCTCCTGCCATCCATCCATCTCACGTCCACGAACTCTTCTAATTGGCCGCAAAGGGTGCTCTCCCCCTTGGGTCGAGACATCACCCCCCTGGACACAAAATTTGCCAACAAGACCCAATCTTATTGTGTATGGTTTTCAATTAGCTTGAGAGTACAATGCATGAAAAATGCTAACTTGAAAATACCGTTTGCTGAAAATCTGCAATCGCCTGATCAATAATCTCAGGTTGAAACTCGCCAAATCGTCGTACGTGTTCTATAGACAATCGACGTTTTCGTCTAATTGCCAACTTGCATTGAGAGCAAGGACATGGGACACGCTGATTAAGATACGACTCGCGGTCTTGAACAATAGGACCTTCTTCGTTTGCCATCTTATCTACATTACAGCAAACGAGGCTTAAATGGATAGCTTTTTGGAGATGTACGTCAACTTGCAAGTTGACCATAAACCTTGCATTGTATATAGTAGTCGAGAGATTTTCCGATGTTATATCTCGGCCTTGTATCATGCTCAACGATTTGTTTGTCCCGGTAGATAATTTTTTGTTATATCTCGGCTTTGAGTATAAGTAATCCATTTTAAAATTAATGCGCGCCATCTATGAAATTTTACAACTATAGTAATAAAATTTATTTCAATCAATTCTACTCATAGTCATAAGACCTGAGAGAAATTATCCTATACTCAATTTAAGGGATCTCCACTTCTATAACAATAATTTTGGGTTAATTTTGATGAAGTACGTGGCCGTATGCAAAGCACATTGCATACCATTATCGATACGTATATTATCTTAAATTTCATTCCCTTCCCTCTCCCTCTCCCTCTCCCTCACCCTCTCCCTCTCTTTCTCTCACCCTCTCCCTCACCCTCTCGTTCTCTTTCTCTCCCTCTCTCATTTCCTCCCTCCTCCTCCCTCTCCCTCTCCCTCCCTCTTTCTCCCTCTTTCTCCCTCTCCCTCTCCCTCGCTCCCTCGCTCCCTCTCCCTCCCCCTCCCTCTTTCTCTCCCTCTCTCATTTCCTTCCCCTCCCCCTCCCTCTCCCTCTCCCTCTCCCTCTCTTTTTCTCCCTCTCCCTCTCTATCTCTCTTTCTCTCTCATTTCCTAAACAAGCAAAAAATAAAGTGATTTAAACATCCTCCAAGCAAAAGGGAGAGGGAGAGATACAATGCACTCTCCCTCTCTTTCTCTTTCTATCCCTCTCTCATTTCCTTCCCCTTCCTATCCCTCTCACTCTCTTTCTCTCTCATTTCCTCTCCTAAACAAGAAAAAAATAAAGTGATTCAAACATTAAACAAGCAAAAGGGAGAGGGAGGGAGAGAGAGAATGCACTCTCCCTCCTTCTCCCTCTCTTTTTCTTTCTCTCCCTCTCCTATTTCCTCCCCCTCCCTCTCCCTCTCCCTCTATTTCTCTTTCTCTTTCTTTCCCTTTCCCTTTCCCTCTCCCTCTCTTTCTCTCTTACTCTCTCGTTTCCTCTCCTAAACAAGCAAAGAAGAAAGTAATTTAAACATTAAACAAGCAAAAGGGAGAGAGAGAGAGAGAGAATGCACTCTCACTCTCTTTCTCTCCCTCTCCCTCTCTTTCTCTCCCTCTCTCTCCCTCTCCCTCTCCTTCTCTTTCTTTTCCTCTCCTAAATAAACAAAAGAGAACGATTTAAACCTTCAACAAGTAAAAGAAAGAGAGAGGGAGACTCACCAATGAGATATGGCGAGCGTGGGCGGCTTCTCTTTGCAACGAGGGCTCCTCCTCTCCTTCGCGAACAACGACGGTGGCGGCGGCGGCGGCGGCGGCAACAAGTCTCTTCCTCCTCTTCTTTCACAAAGCCTTGGCTCTCTCCCTCGCTCTCGCTCTCAAAAGGCGAAGAAAACAAAATGAAAACGGCGCTCTGGTTTCGGCCGCGCTTTTTTTTCCCTGCGGCGTCGCTATATGCGTCGCTATATGCGTCGCTATTTGCGTCGCTATTTGCATCGCTATTTGCGTCGCTATTTGCGTCGCAAATAGCGACGCGTATAGCGACGCATATAGCGACGCCAATAGCGACGCCGATAAACGCCGTCGCTAATCGGCGTCGCTATTGCCCCAGTCCCTTGTAGTGCATCACGATTATAGGTTATAGCCGCAACCTCAATTTGTTGTGCGATGACTAGTTCTTCGGTTTGAATGGGTTCAAGGTTAACTTCTGCTTGTGCTTCAGCATCGTGTTGAGTTCCCTCAGCAACAATGGTGACCACTTTCTTGTGTTGGGGAGCTCTCTGAGCATGACCTCGCTCAGTATCTCAACATCTCTTAGGAGCCATGGAAGAAGCTTGATGGGTTCGAGCAGCACTTTTGCGTAAGAATGAAGAGAGAGAGAGAGAGAGAGAGAGAGAGAGAGGCTCGGATGATTGCAGCATAGCTTTGTCACGTCAATAGCAGCAGAGAGACTTCTACATGGATCGTTGTGTGTCCTTTTGAAGTGACACTTTGTAATGGGAGAGGGAGGGGGTAAAAGAGAGGGCGCCTGCTTTTTAGCATTTTTTTATGACATCATCGATGATAAAAAGAGAATGCTTTCTTTTAGCATTTTTTAATGACATCATCGATGATGTCAAGGAGGGGCTCCATTTTCGTAGCACAAGGATACCAATTTAACAAATACATGGGTGAGCACCGCATGTCTCGTTGTTGGGTGGCGTCACTCCAAGGCGATGACCAAGGCATAGATCTTGCTGTCTTGGCCTTGGCATACTTGGCAACAGGCTACAAAGGCTTCGCAGGCGCCGTTGGCTACGCGTGAGAAGCTCCCACTAGCTTGTAGGAAAATCTTCCCAGGAGGTCACCCATCCCAACACTGTCATCACGCAAGTGCACTTAACTGCCAAGTGACTATCCACTAGGCTAGTTCTTTTTGTTGTTCTAGACTACAAACATAGTTTTAATAAGCTAGTCTTGGGAGGGTTTCCCAAGTCTTTCTTCCATGAACTCGCATATAATACCTCATTAATAATAATTATTATTGTCTTCATAAGTAGAGTCAGTTTCATTAAAAAAATGTGCAACATAAATCACCTTTCTTAGAATGTATACGCACATTGTTTATTAAAATAAACTAAGTAATGGGGACATTACAGACAGTGAGCTTGTCACAAAGTCAAAATGCAAATAATTCAACACTTTTTTTCCCAACAATGATAAGACTAAGAATAGTTCCAAGGTTTTCAAGGGCTCAAAGAAATAGTCACCTTCGATTGCCCACTAACAATACCAATCTACCAAAAATAAAGCTCCTATTGTGCAATCAAGAGTGGAGATAACATAGTTGCAACCACAAGTTGTGACTATGCACGTCACGTCTAGCGAAGAACAATCCTCAATAGTTATGGTGCATCAAGATAAGAATGAGGACCTCAAAAGTACAAGCAACCCCAACACTCGACTAGTCATGCTCTTCTCAATCCAAACCTCCAGTTGAACTTATGTGCAAACGGCCATCAGAACTCTTCAAGAAATGGCAATAGATCAAGGGATGATTGAATGAGTTCATCCTTAATAAATTCAAAGGGTTTTATTGTAGCCACGATTCATAGATATGCATCACTTAAAGTAGCAAAGTTGAGGTTTCTCCACATGAAGCTTTAGGAATGTTCTTAAATTGGGCTAATTGATGAGTCTTATGCTTTACGTTCGCTACTATTGGAGCTTGCCCTTAGTGGAAATGCTAAGATGCAAACATAAATTGTAAATTTCATGCCAATGTGTGCTCATATAATCCCAAATTCGGCATGTTAGGAACCAAAGACTAAGAGGCAAACATTGAACACAACACATTAGAGACTAAAGACTAAGATGCTAACACTAAACTCAACATGGTAGGCACCAAAGAGTAAGCAAACATTACATTTCTAATGTAATGCTAATGTATGTTCATATTATCTCAAACCCAACATGGTAGAAGATTTATAAATTATCCCATACAACAAGAATGGTAGAAATGAAATATGTACATGGTTAATGAAACAAATTGTAAATGTTTAGGGGTAGTGAGAAATAAAAAATTGCTTCCATATTGTGATGCTTGATGATGCCTAATGATTTTCTTCCCTATCCATGTTCCTATTGGAGGTCACATGAGCATCCAATTGATCTTGTTTGGTCACTTTTTCCCTCTTAAGCAACTTAGGAAAGGGTGGGATGTGATTTTCTAGCTCCTATATTGCCTTCCTAGGGCAATTTCAATGAAAGACTTGTCTCTTTTCAAAGACTTGTTGAACCCATCATCAATTTGTTGAATATCCTCTAGAGATTGTGGGCCTTGCCCATCCATGGTGGGTGAAGTCCTCTTTGCGGAGGCAAAAAGCTAATTCAAAAGGTGCTCCAAGGGTGGAATGATGCTTGGGTTAGCCTTTTCTTGTACAAAAATCTTAGTATATAGCTTGCAATAGAGGACTTGATATACACAACCAACAAAAGTGCTAACAAGTATGATTAAAAACATAGCTTGCAAGGAATTGAACACATGTTCCCAATATCTTACAAATTGGTGCATTGTGAAGTGGCTAGTGAAACTTGGGAGAGGATTTGAAATGGGCGTATAGGTCTCATATAGGCTCATCAACTATAGCTCATTGTTATGATTTGTTGCATAGATTTTGTCAATTGTAGATTTGAATGCAAGAGCATGAGCACACAAAAATTCTCATATGTGCTTACATGTGCACTTTCATAATTGGCACAAGCTAGCACTTAAAACACATACATTTGGGAAACCCATCATATATTTCCCCACTCTTTGTTGCAATTGTGGAAATAGGTAAGCCACCCATAATCATCACTTTTGACTTGACATTCACAAACATTACCTTCCATTTCCTAATCACAATTGCTACAATTCCCGTTCATATTGTGCTTTGTCATATTTGATGCTTGTGTTAACATGCACGAGAGAATACTAGATTATCTTTTGAGTCATAAAATGTTTGTGAAACCCATCCACTCTTTCATTTCCCTATTATTTTAATTATATGGGTGAGCCATAATCATCAACCAATGATTAGGTACCCATGGTTGTTGAGTCAACTAGTTAGAAATATGCTCTTCACCCCCCCCCCCCCCCCCCCCCCCCCCCCCCCCATTGTAAGACTTGATTGAGCCATTGGTGGCTTGATTTTCCTACATTTTTTACATGCCTAAAATCTACATACATTGCTTGTTGTAAAGCATGGATAGTTTTCAAATCATTGCAAAGATCAACGCAATTACAGCTAAGAGGCACATGATAGAGAGCATTACCAATGTTTGCTACCCAAATTCCGTGAAGCGATCCAAGAACACACCTCTCATGTAACATGAAAGCATTGAAGAGCCTTCCTCCAACCTCTCAATATTGAGGCAAAATGAAGACAACAAAAATGGGACAATAATGAAACCTCTATTTCTTTAAGAGCTTCTCCACACTCTCATGATCTTCTACCTCTCTCCTAGGATGCTCCTAATCCATTTTCTCTCACAAGCCCAAGTAACATGCTTCCCTTATCCCCAAGCATGTATCAAGCAAGCTAAACCTTGAGTGAGAAACTAGATGCTCACTAAATCCATCACTCCTCCAAGCTCCAAGATCTCTAACTCCATGCTCCAATGGTTTCAAACTCCAAAATGGTTATCACATTTTTATTATGGGTGCTCACGAGCTAAGGAGCGATTAGTGACTTGATGATTTGAAGGCATAGCCAGGGTTGTCAAACTTTTCTTTGTAAGGCGAGGGCTTATCAGGAGGGATAATAAACTTGATTGTGTACACCTTAAGCACACACAATGTGTGGTTTACAAAGAAATTCAAATACTTCATAGTTTTAGGCCTAGGAGTGCTTTATGTACGTTAGTAAATGAGTGAAACGTTTAGGAGTTACATGGCACTACAACATAAAAGTCCCATTTGATGCTCGGAGCAACAAGCGAACAAGATGATCGAAAGCATGCAAACTTTATTCGTAACTAGCTTATTTGGTGTGACAAGAAAACTAAACGATCAAAAGCATTTAGATTTTATTATTAGCGTATGGTATGGTGCGACGAAGGAGTGGTCTACATCCAAAGTTTACTATAGGCAACAAGGTCATGGTGTAGTGGTTCAGGTATGGTTGTGCAAGTTTAAACCCTAGCTACCACTTCCCCTGAGTGGCACATCTAAACTTTATTCTATGTGGGGGGGTTATCGCACTTAAGCGTCACCCTTATGTGGGGGTGGGTTATCACAATTTTTATTATGGGTGGTGACGGGCTAAGGCGGTTAGTGACTTGATGATTTGAAGGCGTAGCCAGGATTGTCGACCTTTTCTTTGTAAGGCGAGGGCTTATCAGGAGGGAAGATGGGGTCGACGCCTTGCTTCATGTTACCGGGGTCACTGTAGCGCTTGATGTAGCCATCGACGTGGTGGGCAAGCTGGATGTTGTGGCCGGGGATGGAGCCCTTGATGGCCCACTCCTGTTGATAGCCATACTTGTCGCGCTGCTTCTCGGGGAGAAGGTCCGGGACGAACTCCATGTGGGGCTCCAAACCACTGGTATTGATGTAGTAGATCCAGCCCCTCCGCCTGTTGTATTTGGTGAGCGGGTCCTTGGGGTCCACATACGCATCCTCGTGCCCATCTTCAAATACGGCACTCAAGAACGCTGCTGGGATGCGAAGCGACTGCGATGTAGATATGTAGCCTGCACAATTTTCACCAGATTTTAATCGATGTGGAAAAAAAAAAACACACACACACACACAAAGCAATTTGCTCTCTTCGAAGAGAGCGTGTTTTAAATTTCCAAATAGTTTCCCCACATATAATAAAACACTAGGCGCTCTGCGCCTAGACTTTGGGGGGGAGGGGGCTGGACGCATGGCACCCGCCCCCGCACTCTCTTTTTTTTTTTTGGGGGGGAGGTGGGAGCTGCCATGTGGCATCCACCCCACACCTCTCCTTAACTAATAGTATAGATTTTTACTCTTATTATATTTTCGCTCGACTCCCTTGGAGACCTGTCCAAAAGCTAAAAACTACCCAAAATTCTCCACATGTTTTGTAATTTGTTTCACATGCCTTTTGGTAGATATTATCGACAATGCTTTTTGCTCTATGGTGCTCTACCTTTTGGGTGAAAAAGTACATACTGTTTTCGCCTTTTATTTACAACATGTTCCCACCAAGTTGGGATTCCCCAACTAGGTTGGAAGCTCCTTATTGAACCCACTATTCACGTAGGTTGGAGTTGGCAATCAGGTTGGCAACCATGAATCTTTCTTGGCCATGGATGAAACAATTGCCCAATGTGGTTCCGCTTCTAGCTTTGCACGTGTGAAGTTTTCCTTTGGCTAGCAATTTATGAGCACAACTTTTCGTGCTGTTAGACTTTTTCTTTTTCCCATTGTGCTTCGCACATGCAAGTATGTCTCTATATGCTCACAACCACTTCTTGATTGCAACCTATTCTCGAACTAGTTGCGAGCCACGTTCGAGAACTTGTTGTGAGCCACCTCCCTTGTGGAGCCAAGTCCTTATGAAACCGACAAACGACTTTTGCAAAAAAACACCCAAAGTCTATGGGCTCGCAACTAGTTCTTGAACACTGTGTATCTAGGAGCATTATGATCTATGGTTGTGAGCCACCTTGCTGGTGGAGAGATGTCCATATGAAACCGGCAAAATGACTCAAGAAGAAACACACAAATTCTACAAGAATAACTAGTGCCAACTACCCAAATCTTTTTTCATTGGTAAAGAATAACCATTTTTTCATTGGAAAAGAATAATAACTAATGACAACCACCCAAATCCTTTATAAGCGGCAAAGAATTCTTTTAAAAAAATACATTTTTCGTGATTTAAAAAAAAAATCGTATCATTTTTCAATTGCTGAAGAAAAACGTTGCTAAACCCAACCCACACGTGAGAACTGACCCGATTTAAGGAGATTCTCGCCACCTTGGATGTGAGCGAGGAGGTCGTCACCGCTCCCATGCGGGTGGAAGCCCTCCTTGAAGATCTCGGAGGGAGGCCTGTTGTCACCACGGTACACGAACTTAGGAAGGTGGTGCTGGGGCTTGGGAGCAGTCGAAGAGGCGGCGTGCTGGGGCTTGTGAGCAGTCGAAGAGGCGGCGTGCGACATATCCGATGTTACTCACACACAAACACACTAGTCACTAGTGCACAGACAGACAGACAGAGAGAGAGAGAGAGAGAGAGAGAGAGTGTGTGTGTGTGTGTGTGTGTGTGTGTGTGATATATAGGTAGCAAGAGTGAGAGGTCTATAATTACAATATACACGTATTTATATATGTGTGTACAGCTGCCGCGCACCGCCTCATGAGGAGGCACTCGTCAACGGCTTCTTCCGTCAAAAGTCCTTTCGAGCACACCTGCAATTACACGCGTCCAGGCGTCCTCATCGACCTCCTGTTCCCATACGCATCCGATTCCTACCGTGACCCTGAATCAGCATACGTGCCTTTCATTTCAGAACCTTTCCTTCCATGCGCGCAGAGTCCCGGTTAAAATGAAACGTGTTTTACCAGGTTTCTCCTCGCCCGGAATGTGCCTTGCTCTCTCTCTCTTTGTCACAATCAAACCTTGTGTCGACGAAGAACCAACGAACCAACACGGCGCAAACAAGAAATCTGGAAAAGTATCGAAACAACAAGTCAAAACCACGGGCTAGTCCCCCCCCCCTCAAGGCCATGGAGTTGTTCACGCCAGCGCGTTAGTGGTTTCAGGTTTTTCTCAGCTTTGTCAACGTTGCTCTCATCGCTTGGGTAACCCACCAAAAAAATATATATGAGCTTTTAGGCCCACGCAATGCCTATGTCACTATTGCTCTCATCGCTTAGGTAAGCCATCGAAAAAATATGTGAACTTTCAGACCCACGCAATGCCTAGGTCACAATCAACTTGAGTGAGTTCACATAGTCAACCACCACACTTCAACTTGTGTGACTTGATTGTCACCCGGCAAGAGCCTAACAAACAAAACACTCTCGCCAAACTTTATTAGGCCATCAATGCCCATTAGTGGCCACATTAAACTCATTATTCTCCCTTAGTGAGTGCCGCATGGCTCTAGCCATGCCCCTATCTACAGTATGCATCTTGGGTTTTCAAGTAAGGAAAATGCTCGCCTAAAGGTTTGCACAGCGTTGATGGGGTGCAAGGCAAGAGACTAAATGCAAGGAATGCATCCAGCATGGGTTTTGGAGGATCATGCTTCTGCTCTACTAAGTGTTCTAAATCTGAATACGAGGACAAGTCAAGAACGAAGTGTGCAGAGAGCAAGCCACCATTAACAAGAGGGGGAGGGTTGAAGCTCAAGTTGACTATGAGTGCACCTTCAAAGATATTGTTAATCTCTCTCTCAAGAGAATCAGAGAATGCTACATAGATTTTTCTTCTACATGTATCTTCTTTTATTTTATGGAAAAGCCATCATCTAAAGCCAAGATTGACAGATGCTTTCTGGCTACTTACCATGGCAAAGCAATGCTACTACAATTTTATCCCTCTTTTGAAGCCAACGAAAGCATCAGATTGGCGGTCTGGGCAGCAAAGAAGAAGCTACTATTTGATATATGTTTTTAGTCTACAAGTGATTTATCTTCTTAGGATACAGAAATAAATTGATAGGCTTCACCTCTATGAGTATTCTTCTATATCTTCTATTTATTCGAACCCCTTCTCTTTCATCAATTGCTCTCCCTGAATCTCCCTTCACTCTACTGTCTCTTACCCCCGTGGTAGACTTTCGGCCCCAAACGCTTCAACAGTGGTGAACTAGACATGAGAGTCGATAGCAGGTGTGTAAAGATGGGGGATTCTACAAGTTCAAGTAGTGGTGATGCTTTACAACAGATGATTGCTTTGTTGCAACAACAACAATAACATAAGTTGTTGTTACAACAGTAGATGCAAACTCGGCAAGAAGCAAAAAGAATTGATTCCTTAGCTGTGAATGCATTGCAAGCAGGTTGATAGGAATTGAGGCAGTTTAAGGGTCAAAATGTTTCAGCCTTCATCTGGTTATATGAAGAAAAAATGTTATTTTATGGGGTACTGCAGTATGCATGGAGTCGATATTTCTCTCGTTTGGCCATGCATGCATTGCATGATCGGATTGATGAGTTACATAGAAGAGATGTTGATTGGACAGCTTTTAAGAAAACTTTGAGAGAAGAGTTTTTCTTAGAAGATGCAGGAATGGTAACTAAAAAGATATTTAGAGATTGGATTGAAAAGCCCAATAAAGGGTTGGCTACTACAGCTTTGCTCCGTGAATTTGAAAGTCGATATGTGCAATTGGATGCCGATGAGCAGCAATCATTGGAGAGTTAGAAAATTGATTTGTTTTTTAAGACTATATATCATGTCTTACAGGAGAAGCTAATTGATCATTTAGAATATGCCTCTTCTGAAACAAGGCTAAAATCAAATTGGGCTAATGTAACTGAGCCAGTGCATATGTTGGTAAAGAGAGAGCGGATGAAATTAAGATGGGGTGCATACACCACACCTGCCAGTGCTTAGAAAAGGGGGTTGAAATTGCAACCAAGGCACTTATGGTTATGGCAGAACAATCGGCTATACCTATTGGCCCGGCTCTTAAAGGTGATGCTATGGATGAATTAATTAAAGGCATGCGTGATTTGAGGCTAAATTTGATAGAAATCTATGCAAAGGTCAAAAAGTTGGATGTAAAGGTAGAAGAGAAGGGTCGGGCAACAGCCAAAGACCGTACAAAAGAAGGAAACAAGAGGAGATGCAGTTGGTTTGACAATTTACGGCATGAAAAGTGAGACTGTACAGCCTACCGTGAAGTGGAAGTGAAAAGGTTAGTCTTTTTGAAAGATGGCAAAATACATGCAACAGAAACTTGTCTTCTAATAGAGCCAAATTTTGGAAATGGTGACATGCAGAAGAGGTTGGAAGAGATGGCAGTAAAGACAACATTTGTTACCATAGATGCAGCCACATATGGGTTGAGAATTGAAAGGACCAAAGAAGCTCGTAAAGGAGGCATGGCTGAAGCAAAATCTCGCATTTGGATGCAGGCATTAGATTACATGGAAAAAGAAAAAATAGCAAATTTTGAATTGGCTAATGCAAGTTAGAGTATACGAGGAAGAACAAGATAGAGTGCACCAGTGGATTCATTTTCAGCCTATGCTCATTTGGTTAAGGTTCATAATCTAGAAGCTCTTGTTAAAGAGAAGAGAAAAAGAGATACGGACACTGCTGGTTCTTCCTCTTCAGGCCCATCTAAACGCATAACATAAAGTAAAATGGAACAACAGAAAGAGGCTGAAAAAGTCATACCTGAGCATGTTATGGAGGATGCATCTCAAGAGAAGAAACAAGAAGGGAAGAAAAGGAGCATCTTGAGAGGTTAGCATACTTGGCAGTAGAGTGGAATTCAAGAGAAGAAACAAGAAGGGAAGAAAAGCAAGACTGGTTAGAGGTTACAATCGGATCTTGAGACTGCCACAAACCAAGATCTCATACTTAGCAGTAGAGTGGGATTCACATTTGGCAAAGTTCTTGGAATTGTGAAGCGTTATCAAGCAATTTTTTGAAAACTAAAAAGCCCTAGTCAAATTGTAGTTAGGTTTGATTTTTGCTAGCTTAGTTGTTTGCATGACTGTTTGTTTTGTCATTTCGTAATTGGATTTCTTGTGTTTGTCTAGCTTAGGATTTGTTTATGTCATTTTGTTTGATTTGTTGAGTGTGAAACTTGATAGCCTTGGTCGAGCTTGGTATTTTTTTGGACAGGTTGAAGCTGGAGTTTGCCAGAAGCTACTGAATATTGTGGAACAGGTTTGATTTCTTGTTGAGACTCTTGTATATCACAGGGATCATGGGTTCATGAGCACTTCACGTTACACTTATATGATGCATTGCACTCAGGGGTCATCTCATGTTCTTATAAAGGCTTTCAAGGTATGAGAATACAATACTCTTGTTTTTATCTTCAAAACTATTGGTGTTTTTTTGAATTTTGTGTTGGGTTTGTGTGATGCTCTACTCGAAATTAAGTTTTTTTGTTTTTTCTGAGCTACAAGAGGCATTGTTTGGCATTTGCTTCGTGTGTGGCTTGTGGTGTTTTGTCGAAAAATTATTATTATTTTTAGTTGTGTTGTGCATTCGGACAAAGTCAATTTCCCCAATTGACACTCCTTAACGTCTCGTTATCGGGTTGTGAGTGAGGCTTGCTCTCGATCACCGCTTGTGTAATAGCGTGAATTTCATGATGCAATCATTGATATGCTGAAATGAAAAAGACAGTTTGATGGTGAAGTTTTGCAAACATTGGTGCAGGTTGACAAAGACATAAAGAAACAACTTCAGAGTGAATATGATGATGCATGTAATGTTGATTTGGAGCAAGCTAGTGTTGAAAATGGGTTAAATGGGAGTGTAGACAGCAAGCTTGTTAGTTGAAATTGGTCTTATGGACAGCAACAATAAGCATAGAGAGAAGGCTATGTATAATGGGGATGTCCATCAACAAGTATATGAAGAAGAAGATGCTCATTTTATTCCAAGAATTCATTATTTGTTGGGGGTAAAGGCGCCTTCGCCTAGCCGCCCGTGTATTACTACACTGATAGTACCCACCACTGCATAGTGCAAGTGGCGAACGCCCATCACCATCACTTTATTATTTATTCTTTTAGTGACAGTTTGAATAAAGGAAGGCCCAGTCACACACTGTGATTGTTGGAGTTTCCATTTGGTCTCTCTCACTTTATTGCTCTTGCTCTCTCGCCATAGCTCTTCCAACTGGTATCAAAGCACAGATTCATGATTACTCGATCTTGGTTTGTGGAGTCTTTAGCTTCCTATTGAATCCCTATATTCATTGGCTCTCCTTCCCAATAGCCATAACTGACTCTCTCGAGCTCCCGTCACTCCCTGGCTTCCCGAGCACCTACCCGGCCCCTTTGGGCACCCTCAAGACATTCCAACAAAGGTATTTCTTCATTTGCTTCAGGGTTTCATATTGGTTACAGGTCTACAAGTCTAAGAAGAGAAAGGGGTAGCACCATTGAAGCTCCCATGCTCCATATCTTGACATAGGCTTTACTGAGGCACCTCAGGCTTGTTGTGTGCCTTCTTTGGCACCCACTTGAGCTTTCTACCACTTTGACCAATAAAAAAATGTGAGAAACAACTCCATGCAGATTTGTGCCAAATTTCTAGGTGCATTTACAGCACATGATTAGTTGTTTGATCTCCTCCAACTCATTCCAGTCATTGGCAACCTCATTTAGGCACTATACACTTGGTTTATGCTTTTGGCATTTGATCCCGAACCTTGGCATTGAGCATTGATGTCATTTACTCCAGGTTTGGGACTATTATACACAATTTATAGGCAACCCATAGTAGTTCTACATTAGCATTTTATGTATGTACCACTTTGGCATTGACATTGGTTGCCCGATTGGTCCCGAATGTGCCCCGAATGCTAGGGGAATGCATGCTTATGATGTGGGATGCTTTTGGGACTGAATTTTCTCAATCATTGACTTTTTTACACAATGCACAAGCAGCCCAAAATGGGGCAGCCCTCTATCATTACACTTAATGCTCATGCTACATAGTCATTTAATGCTCGATTATGCTCGGTTGGTGCCTATACATATCGGAAAGTATGCCTATGGTTTATATGGTTTTGAGCTTGGATTGAGCCACTATTTAATCAGTTTTGAACATTTATTTGCTACTGGAATATTCAGGGCTGAAGCTCTTTTTCTTATGTTTGGATATGCCTATTGCATTCGGGCTATGTCTTGGATGTATAAATTGATGTAGTGACTCTCAGGGATCGACATAGAGCTTGGATTTGCTCTTGAATCATTGGTTGAGCTTAAGCTCATTTTTGCATAGCATTTGGATCTTCATCTCTGTTGTACTTATGACATGTACTTTGCTTATGTCTAACCGGTCTTGACATGCTTGGCCTATGCCACTACTACATGCATGTTACATTGTTTGGAGTTGGATGCTACATAGCCTTACCTTGGCTTGACATTTGATTGCCCAAAGCTTACTTTGGCTATTTATCGGCTTGCCAAAGTTATAGTTTGGTTGTTCTTGATGTTTATGGATACTATGTACGGATGCTACACGGCCTATATTTTCATGAGGTCTTATTGATGCTTGATCTTGGATCTTCTGGCACTTGTGCTATCATATGTCCTTGTTGAGCTTCTTTGCTTGATATTTATGGCCTTTGTGCCAGTGGAAGCATCTTGATATGCTTGACAGACATTGAGAAGGCGGTTTATGCTACTTGAGCGTTCGGATACTTGAGACTGGGATCTTCACTTAGATGTTGCATGGTTGATATGCCATGGTCCTCACAGATGTACTTGGGCTAATTTGGGCTTTGCACTCTCTGAGCATACACCTATTTGTGTCAGGTCTTGCCAGTGTTGTGTACACTTTTCCCTATTACACAAGGGGTATGCCAACTTACTGACGGATTCTTTTCATATGCTTGGGTATTTGCTCAATGTCTGTATGACTGTCACTTGCTAGTTTATGTTCGCTTGATGCTAGTTATGCTTTGACAGTCAATGGTTGACTTGGTGCATTCATTTTGCCTACAATTTTCTCTCATTGTACCTAGCTATAATTTATTATAGCAAGCAGTTATGCATGGACTAATGTGGAATTTTCATGCTGAATCATCTTAATTTTGTGTACTTTTAATGGTACTTAGTGATCAATATCACTAGCTATCAGTTTGGTCATTTTGCCTTGGTTTTGGTGGTATTTTGGCTATTTACATCAGAAAACAACAAGCAGTTTCGAACTGTCTACACCATTTTGGACTGCAATATGGCATCTTCTTCCACTGATGGTGCTATCTTCAACATCACTAAGCTTGATGGTACGAATTATGCCTACTGTGGAAGAGCCAAGTTTAGCAAGTATTGGTGCATAAATCGCATATAAAGCCACTAAGGATGCATGGCGAGCAGCTTGAAACTATGGCTGATGACGAATGGGATGAGCTTGATGAGTTATGCAAGTCCACCCTCATCTTGTCTCTCACTCAACAGGTGCATTACAATGTGGTTGAGGAAGCATAAAGTGCTTGGCAACTTTCGGGACAACCGAGCAATGTTAAAGTGGGAGAAAGAAAGGCGCCTTGCATAGCTCTCTTAGATCATGGTTCCAAAATCATTGTTATGGCATGTAGCTTGTATGAGAATGAATGTTGGCCAATTGATGTAGATCCGGGATGATGCATGCGGGCAGCAACCAATTCATTAAGGGATATTTATGCGCCTTGTCCGAATGTACCCATGACTATTGGAGATGTTAATGATGAATAACATTTTTTTGTGCCATATTCACATAGTTATCTTGTGATTTTGTGACAGCCATATATTTTGAAATCAAGGCTGGAAACAAAAGCCTTGGATGATGGTTACTCATATGCTCGAATTCGGAGTAAAGACAATACAAAGGCAATACAGTTTCTCACTATTTGTGTGAATCATCCTTGCAATTGGGATAGGCTGTCGGATAATCCCATGCCACCTAATGCATGAGAGTTTAAGGGTTTTTAGACAACACTGTTGTAAGTGGAGGCTATGGGAGTGCCTCTAGGAAGATAATCATGCCTCCAAGAAAGGGGGAAACTGAAGAAAGGGGGAAATTGTGTTTGCGTATGGATTGCAAGAATGGACAACATGTAGTATTGGGAGTTTTAAGAATATTTCAACCATGTGTAGGGCTGAAAAGAAATATGTAGGATGGGTTGAAAAGAGATGAAGACATATGGTTTGATGGCTACAAGTGAAGGTATTTCACGGTTGTTTTCAAGGCTAGTTCATGTTAATACAGTGGCTGAAATTTCTATAGCAATTAATGCTAAAAAAAGGGCAAAAAAAGAGGTTATTTATGTTGACACTTTAGAGATCTATGAAGTCATTCAAGAGTTTGCTAATCATGAATGTTATGGGCTGCAAAACAAGGATGAAGCAAGGGTGGATACAAAGTACAAAATAGTTGTTGCAAAGAAAGTTAAGCATGTGGCTTTGCCTTTACTGCCTGAAAGTGATCGGTTGACTGAAAAAGTGACTCAACATCCTAGTTTACGGGATCCACATGGAGTAGGACATAAATTTACAGCTGAAACTTTACAAGAGTTGAAAATTGGTGATATAAACTTCCTTTTGCCTGCAGAAAGAGCTTGTTTCTTGCATATGTTAGCAAGGCATGGGAAAGCCTTTGTGTCTCAGGCTTCAGCCTGATGGAATTGGATGTGTTGATCCGACCATAGTTATACCTATGGTGATCTTTATAGTACCTCATGTGCCATGGAATTTAAAGCCTATTCCAGTGCCTTAGGCATATTTGCCTAAGCTACTGGAACTTTTGAACGAGAAGATTAGAATGTGGATTTTGGAGCCTTCTTCAACTCCATATTCGACTCAATCGTTTATTGTTCCAAAGAAGAATGGTGCTTTGAGGTTTATACAAGATTTACAACCAGTTAATAAAGTCACCCATAAGGAATGTTGGATCATGCCTGATAGTGATTTTGTAGAAGCATTTGCAGGCAAGGCAATTTACCCTATGGGTGATTTATATTCAGGATATGATCAATTCCAGCTTGCATTGGAAAGCCGAGATATCACTACCATGAAGACACCACTTGGATTAGTTAGGATGCGTATGCTTCCACATGGAGCAACCAATTCAGTGGCGCATATGATGAATGCTATGCATAAATTTTTGAGGAAGTATATTCCTCGGTTGACCTTACCCTTTCTTGATGACATGCCAATCAAAGGATGTGATATCTATGAGAAGAATAAAGAGTTGAATGAGCACGGATGTAGAAGATTTGTGGCTGATCATATTGCTAATTGTGACAAGATTTTGAGCCATCCTTGAAGAAGTGCATTTGACTCTGTTAGGAGAAAATTCAATTTTTGGAGTGGAGGAAGTATTAGTTGTTGGGCACATGTGTGGACCATATGGGAGAAAGCCCTTACCAATAAAGATTGATGCCATAAGTAGGATGCAAGAGACATGTTTGAATATATCTGAGGTGAGAAGATTTTTGGGTGCATGTGTCTTTTACTTGATATGGATTCCTCATTTTGCTCATATGGCTGAAAGTTTATATCAACTCTTGAGAAAAGAGCAAAAGTTTTGGTGGGGTAAACAATATACGAAGGCAATTCAGAAGTTAAAGAGATTGATTTCAGCCATGACACTAAAGAGAGCAAATTATGAGAATGGGCAGCCTATTATTCTCACCGTGGATACAAGCCCAATTGGCATTGGTTGGGCAGTGGGTCGTCAGGATGATGCTAATGGGAATAGGTATGCCATTCTGTTTGGAGCAAAGGTCCTTAATGAATGGCAACAACGATATTCTCAAGTCAAAAGAGAGCTTTGGGGTGGTGTAGTGATAGCCCCTAAGTGTGATAGGGAGTATTTTATGGGAGCTCATGTAGTGGTAGAGACTGATTGTCTATCTCTATATAAAGTCACTTAACCCTGATTTTCAGCATATTGCAGGTAGAGAAAACCCCATGTGGCTGACATGCTTTCACAAGCAAGGTTTGAAGATGAAGAGGAGGTGATGGAAGATGAAGAGGACGATGTGATAGATGCTAAAATGACTTTATGACAACAAGGAATGAGTATGCAAATTTTGTTTCTGCAGATACCGATCTGAAAACATCAATTACAACTGTCACTTATGCACGTATAGCTATCATAATAGCAAATATAATTGATACAACTGTTGTTATAGGGATTTCAGCAATAAGAAAAGAACTTACAGTCATGGAGAAGAGATGGGCAATAGAGAGAAAGCATCATCATTGTTTTGCTTCAGTGAGAACACAATTTTTTGAAGAGTTGTATGAGGATGATTGGCTAAAAATAGGCAAATATCTTAATCCCATGACAAAGAAGGCTAAGTGGTCTAAAGCTGAATTCAAAAGGATTAAAAGAAAAGCTTATGGGTTTTTCTTGAAAGACAAATATTTATGGAAGCATGCAAAGAAAAAGAGAGGAGCTCCAGTATGTGTATTGGGAGATAGGGCTTCTCAACAACAAGTGATGCATGAGTTTCATGAAAGCTTATGGGTTGGACATAGAGGAGTTTGGGGTACATTTGCCAAGATCAAAGAGAAGTATTGGTGGCAAAACATGTATAAAGATGTGGAGCATTATGTGGAATCATACAGTGACTGTCAGATGTATTCCACGATGAAGCATAGGGATGGGTTGCAACCAACTTATCCATTGTCTATGCATTACAAATGGGTAGTTGATTTGGTTACTATGCCTACAAGTTTATGAAATATGATATATGTTGTGCTTGCATGAGAAGACTTGACAAATCAAGTGGAAGGTTGAGCTCTTAGTACAAAGACTACTCAAGCAGTTTGCAAGTTCTTATTGGAAGAAGTCTTTTGCAGGTATGGTTGTGTTGGCAAAGTGGTTGTTGATAGAGGAGAATTGGATGCAGATGAGGCTCGTGACTTCTTTTCACAATTGGGTATCAATCTGGCTTTAACTTTAGTCTATCATTAAGGCATTAGCAAAGTCATGCAAGGGTAGGATGTGAAGAGTGGCCAAGAATATTACCATTTGCTTTATGGGTTGATATGACCGCTCATAGTGTAGTCATAGGGTATATGCTTGCTAAATTAATGTATGGACAACAACCAATCATGACTATTGAGGGGACTATTGCTACTTGGAGTGTTCTACCATGGAAAGAGGGTTTGAATAGAGAAGAGTTGCTACCATGGAAAGAGGGGACTATTGCTACTTGGAGCATTCTACCATGGAAAGAGGGTTTGAATAGAGAAGAGTTGCTAGTCCTACGCATTAGACAGTTAGAAAGAAGACCTGAAGACAATAAGACAGCCATGATAAAGCTAAAGGCTACAAGGATCAAGAATAAGAAGAGGTTTAACAAGTGACACAAACTTCGAGCACGAGCTATACAAGAAGGGGACTAGGTGCTAGTTTATGACAACAGCTTGGAAAATCACAGCATAGTGCCAGTCGGAAGATGGCAAAGCAATGGTTTGGTCCATATGTGGTAAGGTTTGTTTTTGACAATGCTAGCTATGCATTAAATGAGATGGATGGGACAACCCTAAGGATTCCAATGGGTGGAAAATGCATCAAGCTCTTTAAATGTAGGGAGTCTTCAGCGTATGAGTTGAAGGAGTTGGATACTGAGCATGAACATGAGAATATGGAAAAAGAAGAGTTAGAAGATGAAGATATTGACATGGCAACAGAGCATACTTCTTCTAACACTGTAGATCCATAAGACTTTGGCACATGCCGAAGGATGTGCACGTTAAGAGGGGGTGTATATCGTATTGCTACGCGGACACAGTGTGAAAAACTCTAGAGGGCATCGTCATTCGGCTTTCTTATTGATCTAGAGAGTCAATGCCATATTAGTCATTAGTGTTAGTGTTCATAGTGTGAATGGTTTAAAAATACTAGATTTTTGGACAAGTTTAGCCTATTTTTGATATTTTGAATATTATTTCTTGTAAATATCCAAAAGCTGTAGACAACTTCTAGAATGGGATGACATATTTTTTTATAAAAAGAGCAAGTGGCTTTCAACCATTTTTGGGGGATTTTATGCAAAAAGAAGGATTGGTGAAATCTTGCGACGCGCAATCGTAGTTTACAAGTGGCAAACAGCACTCCGAACTAGAAGAAGAATGAGTGATCTAGGAGAATTTTGAGTAGTTGTCCTGGTATTTTACCTCCCTTTTAGAGCCAACAGAAGCATCATATTGGCGGTCTGGGCAGCAGAGAAGAAGCTATTGTTTGATGCATGTTTCTGGTCTACAAGGGATTTATCTTCTCAGGATGCAAAAATAAATTGGCAGGCTTCACCTCTATGAGTATTCCTCTACATCTTCTATTTCTTGAAACCTCTTCTCTTTCATCAATTGCTCTCCCTAAATCTTCCTTCACCCTACTATCTCTCACCCCCATGGTAGACTTTCGACCCCAAATTCTCCGACAACATTCATGTCATTGCCTTATCATATGGTGCACTTAACCTTGATACAAAGGCATGTATAATGTGGGACAAGAGATTCCCCCCCCCCCCCCCCCGCCCCCCCACCCCAAAAAAACCCCACGAATGTATTGGAACTTACACATGCTAGTGGTTTTGATATTGTTCTTCATGTGGGGTTTAGACCCTTCCCAATTCATGCTACTTGTGTAAGCAAACAGAGCATTTCGCTACAAGGATTGTCCAAAAGGGATGGAGGATGAGCAAATGGAAGAATCTGCAAAAAACAAATAAGAGTATAGTAATGACTACTAAGGCAAAAAACAAGCTATAGAGACAACAAATAAGGGAAAGATCATGCTTGATTTCAATAAGAAGAAGAATAAATAATTTATGCCCATGTAGACCAACATAGTCTGCAAGAATGCCAATCCTCCTCCTACAAGAGGCAACACATGCAAACTAGTGAGTCTTTAAAAAAAAAAAAAAGAGGAAAATTGTAGGCAAAAAGGGAAAAGAAACCTAGTAAAAGATCTCAATCAAGAGGCTGACCCACCTTTCGTTGGCTAATAAAAACTACTATGCTACAATTCAAGGGGACAAATAGCTCTTTAAAGAATGTTGCTACTAATATGAGTCATCGTTCAAGGACATTCTTTGCCATGACATAGAATGTGAGGGAGCTTTGATCTAAGAGAATATATAGAGTACATACTGTCATAAAAAGAAGGAAGCCATATATCATGGTGCTTCAGGAAATCGAGATCAGTGATTGAATATGCCAATGAATTTTCTGTGCTGCCTAGCTACCTTTCCTTTGCAAATCGGTTGCTTAAGGGGGAGGGGGCACACAATGCTCCTAATCAAATGGGAATTGCTACTTAAGTTTGAGTAGGACACAAAGGATGGCTCCATCATTGCAGTCTCCTTTCCTAGAGGAGAAGAGAGAGTACATGTAATCTTAGTTAAGTTGTATTTATACAACCTTATTATTTGAAAATATGTATTAAATGTTCAATATCCTTGTATAATACATATAATTATTATTCTAAGCATCATATGAGCCACATGCATTCAAATACATGCTATCCACAGGATATTACAGTAGGTGCATTGTGAATCAAAATCAATGGCTAAAGGTGTTCAACCTCAAACCTTGCAAATGGGGCTCGATACAGAATCAAAGAAGATGAGAAGAATCCCCAAATGCCAAGCAACAAGCAAGAGGAATGCCAGGAGCAATAGCTTGATGCTAAGAGTGCAAAGATTGCCCCTAAAATTACATCACAATTTTGTGTTTAACCCTATTGGTCACTTGGGAAGCTCAAATACCTCTAGGGAGGGGCCTGCTCAATGGTGGAAGGGTTGGAGCTAAGTAGAGAGGCAAGAGGATTGATGCATATTGTGATGTGTAGTTGCTATGAAAGCTTTAGGTTAAGCTCCTCTTCTTGAGTTGAACGTAATGCTAAAGAAGGTCCTTAAATACCTACTCTAATACCAATTGCAAGGTGGAGTAGGAGTGGAAGTAGGAGTGGAAGTAAGAGAGAAGCAAGATGTATGGAGGTTTAAGCAAGAGAGAACAAGACGGTAAGTGGGAACTCCAACAGTCATAATGTGTGACCTGCCTTCCCTTATTCTATTGTCATGTAAAGAATAAATGATAAAATGACAGTGATAAGTTGACACCACCTATGATGTATAGGTGTGCAAGTGGCAAGCATCATAAGTAAATGTAGGTGGCTAGGTACATGCATCCTTTAAACCCCAAAAACTTCCAAATATTGGAATTGAAAAAGAACCTCCCCCACTTTCTTAGAATACATGTAGTGCTCCTTTACTTGAGATAAAGGAAATGCCTCCTCTCTTATTTTTGTTGTGCTAGCATATTTTCATTGATGATAATTTTTGAGCCCATGTAATAAAGTAATATAGAGAATGAGCACCTTACTTCAGCAATTATCTATACTATTATGTGTATGATTATCTATGCTATTATCTACACATTTATTTGTTCTATTCTTTGCTATTTATAGACAAAAAAGCTGCAAAATCAACAAAATGTTAAGTGTAGTTATGTACATAGTCATGCATTACATTCTAGAACAATAGAAACTTATCTACAACATATTCCAATATAATAGAAGCTTATGTAAGAAACAAAGCAAGCTCAAGTGAGTATATCACTTTCATGTTTTAAGAAAACAAACAAAATAGAGAACTATACTGAGAAAACTATAAAAAGAAAGGGGCAAAAGAAGAGTAAACATCCAAAGAGTTCAAAGAAGTTTTGAAACAAGAAGAAGAGAAGGGAGAAACATATATATGGTTTTGGATATAAAGAAGAACCTTTTCCTCTTCCTTGTTAGTGCATGCAACCCTTCTGTACTTGGAGATGGAAGAAAATGGATCTTCTCTTGTGTTTGTGTGATTTTTAGCCTCTAGTACTCTTCCCTCTCTTTCCTCTTTCAACACAACTAATAAATGGATCCTCTCATGTTTGCATATTTTTACCCTGTAGTACTCTTCCCTCTCTTTCCTATTTCCTCGTGTGTGCATATTTTTACCCTACATTACTCTTCCCTTTCTTTTCTCTTTCGAAACAACTAAAAAAGAATTCAAAGTGTCTAGTTTGTGCTTTTGAATATATTATTGCCAAATGCGCATTTAATTTTGGTTTGCAATTACTGCTAAACATGAATATAAATGCACCCATAAAGGCCCTTTTAATTTATGAATATTTATAAACATATTTATAAATGCTCAAAAATGCACTCATAAACTTGCTTGTAAGCATGCTCTTTAATTTGCTCATAAATATAGTTATAAAATTGCTTATAAATATGCTCATAAACTTGCCTATAAATGCACTAATTAACATTCTTAATGATCAAATTGTAGGCATCCATAGTTGTACTTAAATAGGTGTTCATAGTGAAACTTTTAGTGTGTTTAGGAGCGCATTTAAATGTGTCTGTGATACTTTTAGTGGCCACAAGTGTAAATGCAATTGTTATCACATAGTTGAATGCATCTGCTAGTATGCATCTATAGCATTTGCATCTCTAGTTCTATGTTGTTACATTGCTAAGGAAACAACACATCTTTATAGTCATCTATAATAAGAAGGTTATCTGAATATAAGACAATCACTTTATACTTTTCAATATCCCTATAACATACAAGTTAGTATTTGAGACACATTTTTTGAAATTTAAACTTAAAAAAAAAAACTTATCTATCCAGTATTTGTTGGATATCAATGCTCCATCCTTATGTAAATATGAAGGTTGTTGCTAATTCTATGAGGAGCATTTATGAGCATTACATTTAGCTGGTAGGTCTTGGTTTCAATGTCAGATGGTGGTTGAGTATGTTTAGATAGCTAAACACAAACCCTAGAGGGGGTTGGCAAAGGTGGGCAGAGTAGAGCCACCCCTTGGCTTGAAGGACCATTATGCTAAAGATCATATAGATTTATGGATGCACTGAATATATGTATGGTTTTGTAGGTTGATGAGACAAACATTTTTTTAATCCATAATAGTGCAAGTAATTTTGTGAAGTATACTAAATGAGAACATTCACTTGCTTGTGAAAAGTATATTAATTGAAGACATGCAAAATGTATTTCAATAGAAAAAAGTTTATAAATTATCTTTAGCTATTCATTAAATATTTTGTGGTCTTTTTGAGTTGTATAATATTTTGTTCAAGTGAAGCTCCATCAAGTAGAACTTGCAAAAATATGAACCCCCAGCTATACAATTGGTTGAGCATAGTTCTAGCATATATATCACATTTGTGTGAAATTCAGATCTACTAACAACAATTTTCAGTTCAACAAATAGGTGCCATTTCTTTTTGTAGAATAGTTAAGTGCTTTAGCACTATCCAAACTTACAAACAACTAATGTCAATATTTAAATTCACAAATAGGTAATGTTTTGCATAAATATGCCATTTCAATTTGGTTATTTGTGTACTTGATTGATAATGACAACAAAGAAGGCTTTAAATAACATTATGAGCTCCTAAATGTCATGGAATAGAGGCATCCAAGGTTACTCACAATTGAAATGCTTCATCGAGTAAGCATGGAGCAAACATCATGTTATATCACATTTTATATTATGAGTGAAAGTGTGTATTTGAATCTTATAGACCTTAGCGAAGCATGACTAATCATTAAATGTTCTCATTTTTAGTTATTGCCTTCTTTAAGCTTATCTATTGTAACTGATGGGAAAATAAATCTTACAACACATAAGTTGATTTATACTTGTTTTAAATAGAAAAAAAGATAAAATATGGGCTAAAAGTTAAATGTAAGCTCATATATTCTTCTTTTTGATTAAGCAAAGTGTTTTACTTATGTACTATATACCTTACTATATAATGCTGAAAATTCACTTGTATATTTGTCGAAAGTCATACAAGTTAAAAACTATGTTTATTCTATGGTCCTTTAGTGAGCGTTACTTTTTTGAAGAAGTTTGGCTACTAGTTTTTCTAAGGGTATTGCTTATGCCAAAGTGGCACAAACAACACGAGATGTGCCCGTGCAATAAGTATAAGCAACACAAGAGGTGGCCATACAAGAAGTCTCGTTCCTTTGATTGACATCGAGGTTTCACCAATTTTTATCTAATGCCACCTCATGTAGTTATTTGACCATGGGTTATTGCCTATGCCAAATTCGGACAAACAACATGAGATGTGCCCATGCAAGAAGTGCAAACAACACAAGCTGTGGCCATACTAGAAGTCTTGTTTGTTTATTAACATCAAGAATTCACCACTTTGCATCTAATGTCACCTCACATGGTTATTTGATAAATGCAATTTTCTATTATTGGATAATGTGCACCAAAAAGGAGTGATAACCTTTGTGTCAGTTGTAGCACTCATGGAGATTGCTCGACTTTGCGCAAGGGGTTACATATGCTAATACATCTTACTTCAACCTTCTTATGTGATCATTAGATCTCCCCATTATTATCCATGGCCCTTGATGTACCTCCATCCTTCCATTCTCTATTCGCCCATTATCATAGCATGAAGCTTTTAAACAAATTTGTGGTTAAGACCTCTCTTTCTCTTTAAACACATAATTTTGCCCATTTTTTGTATTGTGTTGTAAGACCAAATGAGGTTGTTTGTAGCCATATTTTGTAGCATTATACCACTATATGCAATTGGTTTGTGTATGCACTATTGAGAAATACAATAGTTATGGAATAAAAAGATGCACCAATAAATGAATGAAACCGTACTTTGGAAAGGATACAAAAGTGTACAATCATTTCTCTATTGAATGGAAGCTTGTATCGCTTGATAGTTGATACCATAGTAGATTGGGAAGGTAAATAGTCTAGACTCTACACACATGTATGTACATACACAATGGCAGTTGAAAAGGTCATAACTTGCTGGGAAGGGGAGCGGGGGTGAGAGAGAGAGAGAGAGAGAGAGAGAGAGAGAGAGAGAGAGGGAGGTTGGGGGTGTGTTGAAGTCTAAAGGATGTCCGACCCCAAGAAGCTCTGTGGGCAGGCCCCCTAAAAACAGAGGTCTTTATGGGTCGGTAAAATGAACGATAAAGGGTCGGTAAAATGAACGCAGAATTGAAAACTACTGTAGCAAGTCTGATTCGATCAGGTCTTTACTTCCTGGGCCACTGCGTCGACATTGGATTGGATTCCGCACACAACCATCTCAACGACAGCAGGCACTCACATCAGAAGGCAGAAGGGCAAAGGAAGATCAGGCGAGAAAGCGGAAGACACGAAAGAGAAAGGGGCATCTGAGAGAGAGAGAGAGAGAGAGAGAGAGAGAGAGAGAGAGGAAGGAATGGGAGCCTTGATATCCCGGTTGTGGTTCACCCTGTTTCCTGCCAAGGAGTACAAGATCGTGGTCGTGGGGCTAGACAACGCAGGAAAGACCACCACCCTCTATAAGCTCCATCTCGGTGAAGTGGTTGTCACACAACCCACCATCGGCAGCAATGTTGAAGAGGTGGTCTACAAAAACATCAGATTCGAGGTAATTCTTCCTTAATGTCTGTGCGTACGTGCTCTCTCCTACACGAGAGAGAGAGAGAGAGAGAGAGAGAGAGAGAGAGAGTGTGTGTGTGTGTGTGTGTGTGAGTGAGTGAGTGAGTGAGTGTGTGTGTGTGTGTGTGTTTGTGTTCAAAGTCCCTCGGTCTTCAAGACAGAGAGTTCAAGACAGGGAGGCAGGGAGGGAAGAACGGAGATCAGATAGCTCTAAGTCCTTCAGGCTCTAAGACAGAGAGGTTGTTGATGTTCAATGCCATTTGGCTTCAATGTATAGTTTCACTGGTCTGGATATACAGACCAGAGTGCAGAGCAGAGAAGTTGTACATGCCGACCAGCTTTTGGGCATTGCTGCCTTTACTTAGGAAGGCTAGACATGTCAGGACCGCTGGTTTAGTAGAGCTGGAGTACTTATCTTGGAATGTTTATTGGCATTCTTGGGACTAAGAAATTGTCCTTTCCAAGAGAAAAGGGGCTATAATGAATATAAGGAATACAGTAGTATTGTATCTGCTTCCATATTGTGGTTTTATGCTAAGATGGCAATTTCACAAAGGCATGACAAATCTGGTCGAATCAGTTTCTAGATTGAGTCAAAGTGGACTGTCATACTTTTCTTTAAAGGATTGACCTGGTCAAATCCCCTATAATACCACTAATTTGCGATTGAAGGATGCCTTGCAAACAAAAGATAAGCGCAAGGTTGCTGTAAACCTCTTACAAAACAGAGAGATTGATTGCTATAACTGAAATGTTTTTGGAGATGTTTCGAACTGATTCAAGCAAATCGAGATCTTCTTGAGGACTGAGAGCCAAGGGAGGAACAGACATCTTGATTTTAGCGGCCAAACAGCAGTTTGCCTGCTGCTGCCATGTAGCATCTTGTGCAATTTGAGGCTCTTATTGAGTGCCTCACTCGACAACATGCAAATTGTGCAGTGGTTAAGGACAAGCAAGTGACACAAATGTTTCTAGGACATGAGGTTGCATGTGAAGTGATGCTAGGGTTTGACTTAGAAAACACACGATGTACAAACATGCTTGAAACACAAGAACTCAGACAACAATGCAATAAATGCAAAAACACAAAACACAAGTAGAGAAGAAAGAGAACTCTGAAGTGAATGTTGTAAATGAATGTAACAGTGTATAGATGCTCAAAGTTAGAGCAATGGGAATAGTCGAGTGTGACGTCCGCCAAGACATGTCTTGATGTTTGTAACCATCACTTGGATCTGAGATGATACTGAATGTGGAAGGGCACCAGGCTGGTAACCAAAATGCAGCGGTCTTGAGGTTGAATTTGATAAATGTAGCAGTGTATCATCGACTGGAGACTAAGAAAAACTGTCTACTGAAGAGGAAGATAGTGCTGAGGTAAGGCAGCCTGAATAGCCTGAAAATGTAGGCAGCAAGGGTGTGATGATGATGCCAGTAGCTGGTGATGGCCTACAGGCTGAAAACACAGCTTTTTGACACCTCATGGCAGCAAGACATTGGCTAGAAATTGGATACTAGGGGCTGGAGTGAATGTGGCTGCAATCGGCAAGGGTTGGAAAACTAATGGAGATGTGGCAGCAGTTGCAAGGATAGGATACCCATTGGAGAGGGGAGGTTGGAGTTGATAGCCAAAATCTGCAAGAAGTGTGACGACCTACAAGACAAGGGATGGGCTGAATGGTGGACAGCTTGTCTATTTATGGATGGGTGAATCCGCCCAAATTAGGGCTGGCTTATGGGATACAGACACTCTCTAGGACCACACACCATTTAATGAAACCTTAGGTAATTTACATGCTTTGGGGTCATTTTAAAGAGCCAATTAGTCTATACTACATTTTTAAGCTCAACACTCTCTCTCAGGCCCAAAACTGGAACCAAAAAGGAATTGCAAGTGTAGCTTTAGCCCATAATCACCCTAATGCATCCCACCCCATAGCAACTAGGGCATTGGACAAAGGGTGCACATTGGTTGCTTGGTAACCTATCAAGATCAAAGAGGCATGGTTATCTTATATTGAAAGCCCAAAGGGTCGCCCCAAAGAGGCTAAGGTATTAGACAAAGGATGTGTGTTGGTTGTCTAGTGGCATACCATGATCTGCAAAGGCGGATGGAACTATTTTGAATCTTTTTTTTTTTTTTTTTGAGTTGAGATGTGTCAAAAGAGCGTGACAGAATAGTACACACTTAATCCATATTAGAGAGAGAGTAGGGTTTGCTGGGAGAAACATGGTGTGTATATGTCAACACTAAGAGAAGAAGAAACTCAGAGAAAACATAGAAGAGGGAAAAGATGAATGATGAATCACTGAATCATGCGAATGAATTAAGTTGATACAGTGGAGTCGACACTCGAAGATAACTACATTATCCTAGCTGATTAGGTGGCAGTACCTATAGGAATTTGCATAATGAAGGGAGCGAAACACAGTCCTTTGGGTAGTAGAATATCAAAGTAGATGTTGAAAGATGAAGGACAATAGTGTAGGGAGTGAAACAGAGTCCTCAAGAGTGAAGAAAACACAAAAACACAGGTACCTAATGTAGGGTTGACAAAGGGAGGTAACCTACAAAAAACGGCTTGAATCTATTGCAAATGAAGCTTGATGATGATGCTAGGTAAGGAGGGCTAATGCCAGATGATGGAGGCTGCAAACGCTAGGTGGAGATGGATGCAAAATCCATGAATTGTAATGTCCTTCTTGCGGGATGTGAATAGCAGGGGAGACTCGAGAGGATGGAGTAAGGAGAAAAGAATATAGAAGAGAGTGATTGTCATGAGGACATGTATTTTTGAAACCTCATTTAACATGTCAATTAATTTTTAATCACATGATTAAGTAAATGTTGCACATGTGAGGTGCAACTGGGGTTAAGGTAAATTTACAAGCTCGAGACCCGAAGAAATCACGGGATGTCAATGGCAAAAGTTACTATAAGTTATGCCACACAGATACTTGGCGGTATCTGGTGCCAGTTGTTGGCCTAGGTCATCTGTTTGGCCATAAGTGTCAGTTGGTGACACAAGAGAAGTGGTGTTTAATAGTACATAACGCTAATCTGATGATCAAAGATGGCATAGAGATACTCGGGAATGGAAGTTGCTTAGCCAATTTAATTATTGGCTAGTCAGATTATTTTTCAAGGCATCGGAATAATTATTAGATTAATTTTTAGTATTGAAAGGCTGAAAATTAATATTTAATTATGGAAAATGTTGGAAAAACCATTTGGGAAGGTTGTCACTTGTCAAAAATGCCCATGCAAGACTAGAAAATGTCTTTAGAGGCTGGAGAGGCATTTTTATAAATTCAGCCTCTAAGAGAGAGAGAGGAGAGGTTGCTGGTTTGATTTGCAGCCATTGGAGGATCTTTTGAGGTTGCCAAGGGTAGGAGAAGACCAATCAATAGCAGAAGATAGTATCTATAGGCTGTTGAGATAGGGCTGTAGCAGTAAATGACTGATTTTCTTCAGTTCTTTGCATCTACAAGCTGTTGTGGCAAGGCAGCAGCTGCATTTGACTAATTTTCCGTCATTCTTCACGACAAAACTTTGAATTTTCTCTCTCTATAGCTTTCCCTCTCATCTCCCAGCCATTTCATGGCCTTGCTCCGAAGATCTCAGCATTTGGACCCTTGGAGATTGAGAAATTTCAGATTTCTCTGCTGTAAACCTTGATCTACAGCAGAAATTAGGGTTTAGTAGCAACCTCGGGAAGTGCGCCAGAAATTGGAAGCTCCAAGACTTGGATTCAACAGGGTTGAAGCTGTTTTTAGCCTATTCAAGTGGAAGGACTAGCAAATAATTGAATTTGGGCCATTTTCCATCTCCTTTAAAGCGGGTGAAGGCCAATTGATTGCCCGAATCAAGGGGCAAAATAGATTGAAGACGCAATGGCCACTTTGGATAGTAAGGGGAGTTTGGATTGCGAAGGGGATTGGGAGAATTCCATTGTAAATCAACTTCTTTTTCAATAAAGCTAAAGAAATACCGAAAGGGGCACCAATTTTGGGACCAATTAGGTGTGCATTGTCCAAGATCAGTAGGTAAATTTGTATTTTCAGATTTGCATTAATTGTTTGTTACTGTAATTAAGTTGTAATTAGGGATTTACCACCCATCCACGGAAGGAAGGCTGGTTACAGTGATAGAGTGTTAGAAGAAATGAATACGTGGGATGAAAAATGAGTGAAGTTACTGCCGTATTTATAGGCACAAATTGTCTGGAGTGGTACCCCAACTCTCTCGAGCGGTGCTCCATGAAGTCTCTCAAGTGGCATCCCAGCTCTCTCAGGTGGTGCCTAGACACTAACAAATGATCTAAATAAACTTAAAGCCTTTTTGGGGCTGTAAATGGAAACCAAAATAGAAATGAAGGAGAAGAAATGTATTGAATGACTTGGTTTCTTAACACCCCCTCTTAGGAATGAAGAAGAAATGTAATGAATGACTTGCTTTGTCAATACTCCCTCTTGGGCCCTAAAAGGGGAGAAAAAAATCAACCCTAAAATCCTAGTATTCCACCTATAAGGTGACTTTTGGTGAAGAACAATAGACATGATGAGTTGATAGTATCCAAAACTCAACCTTGAGAGAGAAGCCACATGCCCCGTTACTCCATGCAAGAAGGTATACGAAAGCCTAGCCTCCAAGTCATGGCTGAAACATCCAAAGGCCCGAACTAGGAAGAACCTATAGATTAGGTATCATTGGAAAGCAATGGGTGAGAATTTAGGAATCAATGGGTGAGATGGGAGGTGTTAACCGCTCCAAGAAGGTAAAGGGTGCGTGAAGAACCGCTAGATGAGTAGGGACCTTCTCTAAGCGGAAGGGATGGGATCCTCATTTGAAGTAGAAGAAAGAGTTCCCCCCTCCCCCCCCCCCCCCCTCCCCTCGAAATCCCTCTCCATGTGATAGGTAATCAAGAAACTCATGGATCATGGCTTTTGAAGAGTTGGATGATGAATGAATGTTGCTAGGGTGCCAAAGAGGGTATCTAGGACTCCAATGGAATAGAAGCTAGGTAGCTCCTAGAGGTGGCCTCTCGAATCGAAGTAGAGGAGGGAGTGGAGGGAGGTGTATCACATAGAATCTCTTTGATACTTGCATTAGAGTTGATGTTGGAGGAGCAATACAAGGGAGGAGGGGAAATAGTAGCTCTTGGGGGGCGGGGGGCAACTACTGTCTCTCAATGGAGTTTGTACGACATTGTGCCAAAGCAAAAGTATACTGCACTGGAATTTCCATAGGTATCATAGTTACAACATTGGCCATTACTGTCTAACCATGCCATATGCCCAAAACTTGCAGAAAATTTCCAAGCCAGGCATAAAACTGAAAAATAGTCTGGAAGTGTTACTAGAAACTCGTTGGATGCATCCATATCTCATGTTTCTCCACGGTTCAGACTACACAACCACAATTATTGCATATACTCAAGATAAACCATGGCTGAAACTGTCAATGGCATTCACTAATCATGCTACTGTCCATTGAAAGCTAGCACAATCTAATCATAAACTGAACGTATGTTGATTTGAAAACTAATCACAAACTGCTACAAATGTGATGCCAAATGGATCACAAATTGAATGCAACCATAAACTAATCTCTAACTAATCATGAACTGAGCTGACCTCTAACCAAACAAAAAGTGATCCCAAATTGATGTTTAAGTATAGTCTCAGATTTGTGGTACCAACCATACTCATCTGCATACATCTCACAATGACTAGTACATTGAGTGGTGACCTCATGACAGACATATTGTTAGTACATTACCTTGGATGCATGCTGAATACATCCAAGATCCACTACATACAAGAGTTGTCCATAACTGGTGGAGTGGAAGTGCTAGCTCTCCCTTCAACATGAAACATTGCTCTGGATCACTGCTTCGCTAAGCCTATCTGAGCTTGAATCAAAGTTGGCTCTAACTGAAAGGCATCTAGGTAAAGCTATAAAATTAAGGATGGTGTGCCAAATTATCCTCTTCCATCCATTTAGCATCCATTGGTGAATAGTTCTAAAACTTTACTAAATATCTTTTGGAAACTTTACTCGTGATCTTTCTTTCCTTATGTGCTAAAATCAGCTCGAGTATCAAGATTTTATCTAGCTCGTCAACCTTAGGCTGAATTTCAGCAGATACATCCTTTGGTATATCATCACAAAAAGCCCTTAATAAATTCACATGAAAGGCATTATGTATCTACCAATTTGGAGGTAATTTCAGCTGATAAGCCACATTATTGATCTTCTCCATCAGTTGAAAGGACCCATAGTATCTCATACTGAACTTCGGATACTATCTTTCTTATCTTTTCATCTTTTTCAACCTTGCCTTTTAAAAAACGTAACAATACATAATCACCCTTTGTGAAGTGCAAAGCACGTTTATGGTGATCAATTGCCTTCTTTTGCTTTTCTTGAGATCTTTGAAGTGCATATTTTATCTTTGCATATGCTACATCCAAGCTTTTCACATAGCGATCAACCTAAAAAATCTTATCCTTAGCGTGCAAGATAGGTGGTACGTTTTTGCCACCCCCAACAACCTCAAACGGTGCTTTGCTAGTGAAACTATGCACTGTGGTGTTGTATGCAAACTCGAGCAATGGCAAATATTGCTTCTAGTGTTATGGGGATGTGAAATTTTAAGATGCTTTAATCTTATTGATAACATTTGATTAAGTTATTAATCAAATGTGCAAGGTTGTTTAGCACATGTGATACACATGGTAGTTATTTCATGATAACAGGCCAAGGACCCTAAGGATGTAGTGGATGTCAAAGACAAAAGTTGTGATGAGTTATACCAGCTAGGCTTTGGGGGTCAGTTGGTGTCACTAGGGACTAACTTTAATTAATAATTAATGCCAATATAAGGGTCAACAAAGGTTGGGAACCGCTCTAGGTTGCAAATGGTGTAGCCAATTTAATTATGGATGGGCACATTTAATTTTGGGCAAGGTCAAAAGGGTTGAAATTAATTTTCAAGATTATTTAATTCTAAAAATTAATTAAATGGCTGAATAATGCTAAAAATGGATTTAGAAGATTGCCACTTGGCAAAAATGCCCATGCAAATTGAGAAGATTTTTATGGGGGTTGGATCTTAGCCATTCAGTTAGTTTATAGCTTGGAGAGAGAGAGAGGGAGCTGCTAGTCCATTTTTTGATTAAAGAATATTAATTTTCTATAGAAGACAACCATTTGGGGGCCTCAGTAGGTAGGGGATAGTAAGGAGATACCTTCCAGGGGTTGGTAACAGCATTTTGGAGGTGCCTAACAGTAAGGTGAGTGCATTAAATGCAGGCTAGAGTTGGCAGTAGGTAGAATTTAGGGTTTTCTTGCGAAGAAAATTAAATCTCTCTCTCTCTCTCTCTCACATCCTGGCTTTCTCTCACATTCTCCAGTAATTTCTCAAAAGATCCGAGGATTTCTCAGCCATTTGGAGTAGATCTCAACCATATTTGGTGGACAGTAGGAGGATTTTTGCTGTAAACACTAATTTTTTGCAAAAATTAGGATTTGACAGCAATCTCAGAACTCCTGGCAACAGGAGAAGGCATTAGCAATAGTTTTGGGCTAGTTCTCAGTATTATCTAATGCTTATTTTGGCTAGAAATTTTCAGTAAGGTTTGGGACATGTGACATGGTTGGACAACAGTAGCTAATGTTGTGATTATGATGCCTCGTGAAAATCCCAGTGCAATATGCTTTTCTTTTGGCACAATGCAATGCAATTGAGAACGATTGCAGGGATTTCAAGGGGGAGGTCTATCATGGGGACGTGAAATTTTAAGATGCTTTAATCTTGTTGATAACATTTAATTAAGTTATTAGTCAAATGTGCAAGGTTGTTTCGCACATGGAAATTATTTCATGGTAACAGGCTAAGGACCCCAAGGATGCAGTGGATGTCAAAGGCAAAAGTTGTGATAAGTTATGCCAGCTAGGCTTTGGGGGTTGGTATTAATTTTGACCCTAGCATAGTTGTTTGGCCAATAAATATCAGTGATGACACTAGTGTTTAGTATTAATTAATTAATTAATGCTAGTCTAAGGGTTAGCAGAGGTTGGGGACCACTCTAGATTACAAATGGCCTAGCCAATTTAATTATGGATAGGCACATTTAATTTTGGGTAGGATCAGAAGGGTTGAAATTAATTTTCAGGATATCTAATTTTGAAAATTAATTAAATGATTGGATAATGCTAAAAAATGGGTTCAGAAGGTTGCCACTTGGAAAAAATGACCATGCAAATTGAGCAAACGTTTTTTGGGGGTTGGGTCGCAGCCATTTAACTAGTTTACAACTTCGAAGAGAGAGAGAGGGAACAACAATTTGCTGCAGAAGATAGCCATTTGAGGGCCTCAATAGGTAGGGGACAATAGGGAGACACCTTTTAGGGGCTAGCAACCACATTGTTGATTAGGTGACAACATTTTGGAGGTGCCTGGTAGCAGGTGACTACATTAAATGCAGATTGGAGCAAGCAGTAGGCAGAATTTAGGGTTTTCTCGTGAAGAAAATCAAATCTATCTCTCATCATGGCTTTCTCTCACCTTCTCTAGTAATTTCTCAAAAAATCTCAGCATTTCTCAACCATTTGGAGTAGATCTCAGCCATATTTGGTGGACAACAGGAGGATTTTTGCTGTAAACACTAAATTTTTGTAGAAATTAGGGTTTGACAGCCATCTCGGAACCCATGCCAATAGGGAAAGGCTTTGTATACTGAATTTACCACTTGAAACTTGTGTAATTTTCAAGGAATTCAGATGCTAGCCCATTCATTGTAAATTGGGGCAGCATTTGGCGAGTTTGTGGTTTCAATTGTGCAAGTCGTGTTAGAGCTTGATATTCCCTGGATAGGCAAGTACAATAGGTGCATGCAGCAGGTACTTTAAGTAGTCTGCGTGGCAGTGCAGCAAGCAATTCACATGGCAGCTAACAATGGCAAATTGGAGACACGTGTCAGGTTGGGCGGGCAGGCTGCAGTCGAACTGTCCAATCGGTCGATCTGTATTTTCTTGTGCATTATTTGTGGCCTATTTATAGGCATTGGTCTTCACATTCTTTGTTAGTTGTGCTCTCTGTTTTCAGGCTGCAGATTGTGGAGACTACCCTCAAGGTTCTCGGAGAGTGAGATCTTCGAGATTGAGACATACGCAGACATTCTCTTTGCACCCGTGTATATATCTGCATCCTTGTATGACATTCTTTACTGCAGATGTTTTGCGTTTCACTCTCTCACACACACACACGCACTCTCTCTCTTCTTTGTTCACTCTTTGTTTTGGTCATACGCTTCCACATTGCTTCACTCTGACATGTTATTAGAGCATTGAAGGACTACCCATGTGAAGAGGAGATTTCAGTGCGACACAAGGCTGTGTTTTCAACGTTCAAGGATGAGCAAGAAAGCTGCGCATCAAAACAAGGTTGAGGCGAGTATGGGCATATGAGAAGGGAGAAGATTTGTTGAAGTTGTTGCTAGTTTTTGCTGTTAGAGAAGGAAGAAGGTTGCGTTTTGGGCCTTCAGGTGCAGATTTTACCTTTTCATTGCCTCTGGTGGGAGAAGAAGGCGTGGGATGAGTGGTCAAGAGCCCTAGTAGGTTGCATTCACACAGTCAGAGGGGGCTGTTTTTGTGTTTTGTGCAGGCATTGTAGGTAAAGATATCTTTTGAGACTGAAACAGAGTTTAAAGGGATCATGAACCAAAAGGTGTCTGTGTTATTGGCTCTTCTATGAGATCAAAAGCTCGATGGTGAGAACTACCGCATCTGGTGGGTTATGATGCTTGCCATTTTGGAGTTCTATAATCTGGTGGAGATTGCTACGTAGGCTATTCATCGTCCTTCTTTGCGAGACGAGTCCAGACTCTCTTCTAGTGATAAGGTGGAGTTGGCAAAGGCTTAGGCACATTGGGATAAACTCAATGCTCGCATCCGCTCGTTTTTATTTCTCTCATGTACTACAGTTGTTCTCTCTCATATTGAGTATTTGATGGTGGCATGGGAGATATGGCTAGAGCTTGATCAGATGTACAATTGTATGACTATCATGAAATGAGCTTCTTTGGAAGTGTAGACGAGGACTATTAGTGTCAATAAGTCATCTTCTATGCGGGAGCATATTAACAAGCTGAGACAGCTTTAGATGCAGATATAAAACGTAGGGAAGGTGATCACTTCTGAAGACATGGTGATAACTCTTCTTTCACAATTACCTCTCCGTTTCAGTAGCTTTTATTCCACTCTGATTACTTCAGGATGGACTAAGGCTCTTCGGTATGGTCTTGGAGCAAGAGGAGTAGTTGAAAGGGATCAATGCTTCTAAATTTGAGGCCTTGATTGGTTAGTCCTCTTAGAAGAAGGGGAAGGACTGAAAGGAGGGAAAATCCAAGAAGGGCAAAGCGGGATGTCTACATGAGCCGTGATGTTCGGTTCGTGGAAGTTCTAGTCTCAGAGGGGGGTGAGGAATACCCTGTTCTTGGAGATCTCGTTGATAGCTGGGCGCTAGCGATTGTTCCTTTGGAGCCTATGCCTCTTGAGGACTCTTCTTCGGATGAGAAGCACAGTTTTGAGCTACCAGACTCACTGATTGCACCCTAGCCTTTGGTGGATCTTTCAGAAACTTCAGTAGATGGAGCACGACAAGGCAAGATCTAGCCTCCTCCTCGTTGGGCTCCTAATACTCTTCGTGATGCAGAGATTGAGGGGCCCCTTGAGGAGTGGCAACCGCAGGATAACCCGTTGCATTCTCGGAGAAACCAAGCACACCACACCGAGCTTGTTTACAGTAATTACTGTTTGATGACTCGTGTAATCAAGATTAGGAGCCCACCTCTATGAAGGAGGCTTTACACATGATCATTGGTGGAAAGCGATGGAGCAGGAGCTAGAGTCAATTGAGAGGAATGGCACTTGGTACCTTGTGTCGAGGCCTCCTCATAAGAAAATCATTGGAGTCAAATGGGTCTTCAAGTCCTAGTACAGTAGTAATGTCACATTTTATAATCACAAGGTCTGCTTTGTTGCTAAAGGTTTTGCACAGTGCTCCAGCATTGACTTCCATGATACTTTTGCCCCTACAGCTCGGATAGCTACTATTGGCATAGTTCTTGCCTTGGCTATAGGAGATGGCCGGTCTATTAGTTGGATGTAAAGTCTGTCTCCTTGAATGGAGAGTTGAAGGAGGAGATTTATGTTGAGTAGCCTTTAGGCTTCGATTCTTCTAATGGTAAGGTGTATAGGTTGAGGAAGGCTCTCTATGGCCTTAAGTACGCTTGCGTGCTTGGAATGAGAAGATTGACTTATTTCTCCAGGAGAAATTGGCGTATTGGCGCTCCAAAGCCGATCTTGAGCTTTATGTTCATACTTGAGGTAGAGGTCGTGTGTTGTTTGTTCTTTATGTGGACGAGTTGATTGTGACAGGTGACTATACTCAGATGGCCGAGTAGACAAAGGCAACACTTTATGAGAAGTTTGAGATGACAGATATGGAACTTCTTTACTTCTATCTAGGTCATGAGATCTATTAGACTTCGAGGGGGATCTTTATTTCGGAGTAGTGGTATATATGGGAGCTCTTGACTACGTGTGAGATGGAGGGATGGAAGTCTCTTACGACACCTATGGACCCGAATTGGAAGGCTACAACTCATTTCGATTCTCCTTTGGCGGATGCTACATGTTATCGATAGTTGGTTGGCTCCTTGATTTGGCTTCTCAATACTCGTGTTGACTTATGTTATGTTGTCGATGTACTAGCCGGATTTATGAGTGAACCCAAGATGGTGCATTGGCAAGTTGCTTAGAGGATTTTGTGGTTCATATGGGAGATGGTTGATCGTGGGATCTATTATCCAGCAGGTACTGGTGCTACAGACTTGATCCTTATAGGATGGAGTGATTCAGATTGGGTTGGCAATGTGGATCATCAGAGGTCCACGACAGGTTATTGCTTCACCTCGGGTATTGGTGTTGTTTTATGGAGTAGCAAGAAGCAACCCACGGTCGCCCTATCTTCGACGGAGGTGAAGTATTGGGCGGCATCTTCTATTACATGTGAGATAGTGTGGCTTTGCCGGCTCTTGGAGAAGCTTGGTTGCCTACAGAGGGGTCCTACTATTCTTAAGTGCAACAATGAGAGTTGCATTGCCTTGGCTAGGAATCTTGTGTTTCATGCTCGGATGAAGCATATTGAGATCTAGTACCATTTCATTTAGTAGAAGATTTTGGATGAGACTATTTCCTTGGTCTACTGTAAGACTTGGTCTACTGTAAGACCAAGGATAATTTTGTAGACTTGTTTACAAAGGTGCTTTCTCAAGCTTTACTTTGACAGCACTCCAGATTCCTTAGCTTTCTGCCGTGTCTAGGATTTGAGAGAGGGTGTTAGAGCTTGATATTCCTTGGACAGGCAGGTGTAGTAGACAGTCTGCGTGGCAGTGCAGCAAGCAGTCCGCGTGGCTGCTGACGTTGGCAGGCTGGAGACACGTGTCAGATCGGGCGGGCAGGCTGCAGTCGATTGTCCAGTCCTACAATTTTTCTGTCCAGTCAACTGCATTTAATGCAACCGACATGTATTTTTGATGCATAATTTTTGGCTTATTTATTGGCCTTGGTTTTCACATTCTTTGTTAGTTGTGCTCTTAGTTTTCAGGTTATAGACCGTGGAGATTGCTCTCGGGGTTCTTGGAGAGTGAGATCTTCTAAGTGGAGATATATGCAGACATTCTCTCTGCACCTGTGTATATATTTGCATCCTTGTACAACATTCTTCATTGCAGATTTTCTACATCTCTCTCTCTCTCTCTCTCTCTCTCTCTCTCTCTCTCTCCTCTTTGTGTTCACTCATTCTTTTGGTCATACGCTTTTGTACTGCTTCACTTTAACAAGTCGTGGGTGAAAAGTCAAGGGGCAATAAAGGAGATTGTGGAATCTCAGCTTCTACTCATTCCATTAACAATCAAAGTTAAAGAAGTACTCAAAGTTGTACCAGGGGTCAACAGGGTGTCCAATGTCCAAGATTATTAAGGTAAATTGTACATTTCAATTTATGTTTATTCGTTGATTGCTATAATTAAGTGCTTAATCAGGGAATTACCACCTCCAAAAAAGGAAGGCTGGTTTCACCCACCATGTCTTATGGTTTGATACATAGCACGTCAAAAGATTCAACACTGTGGAATTAATCTTTGTAGAGTGATCATTTGTCTGCAGATCATGAAAATTTTAGTGTGGCACCTATGTTTTCAAATAACCCTTTTCAAAATAAATTGGTCATACGAGAATCTCAATCACTAACGATTGGCTTTGGCATACCATGATACTTAAAGATATGCTGCAAGAATAAATGTGCCATATGATAAACTTTTATCTTCTTTCTCAACGGAATGAAATGGACGTGTTTGTTAAACCAAATGATAGTCCATATCCCATCAATCCTTGTAGGTGTCCTAGGAAGCTCAAAGATAAAATCCATAGCAATGCTCTGCCAAGGCCTAAATAAAATAGGTAAGGGCTGCAACAAACCCGGTATCTTTGGCCTATTATGCTTTACCTTCTGACATATGATGCATTCCTTGACAAATTGCTCTATATCATGCCTGAAAGCTAGCCAATAAAAGAAATGCTTCATAGCTTTGATCGTGGTATCAATCTTTGTATAAAGTGGTTATGCCTTTGGCCATTGCAAAGCTGATCATAAATATTAACAAAGTTCGAATTAGCAGCATACTGTTTCTGTCAGAGTGCAGCGGTGCGGAAGCGTAGGACTGAGAGAGAGAGAACGCAGAGAGAAAAGGGAGAGAAAGAGACAGTGTACAATGAAGATCTGCTGTATAAAGAATGCTGAATACAAAGATATACACAGGCGCAGTGCGCTGGACTGCGTGTCTCCACCTCGACGATGCAACCTGCTGTCCACCTCGAAGTCTGCTGCAGTCTGCACTGTCTGCTGTCTGAAATCTGTGAACAGAGACAGAAATCTGCACGGCACCGGTCTGTAATCTGCGACAGAGAAGAGTGTCCAGACTGCTGAAAACGTCGGCAATATATAGCTGAAAAACTGCCTGGAATGGGGCGCCAAAAATAGCCAGTCGGCTGCAGACTGCCTGCTGCAGGGTCGGACTGCCACGTGGCAGTCCGACTGTGCAGTCCGATTGCATGCAGTCCGACTGGACTGCACCAGGCTGAAACCTGCCTGGCTGTGATCTCTCTAACACCCCCTCTCAGAGCCTGGGCAAGGCAGAAGCCTGAGGGATCTGGAATGTTGCCGAAGTAGAGCCTGAGGAAGCGCCTTCGTAAACAAATCCGCAAGATTGTCCTCCGTCTTGCAATACTCCACAGTGATGGTCTCATCCAGAAGCTTTTCTCGGATGAAGTGGTACTGGATCTCAATGTGCTTCGTCCGGGCATGAAAAACAGGATTTCTTGCCAAGGCAATGCAACTCTCATTGTCACATCGCAGCAATGTAGGACGAGTCTGGGGGCACCCAAGCTCCTCCAACAATCTCCGAAGCCACACAACCTCGCATGTGGTGGAAGATGCGGCCCGATACTCCGCCTCAGTGGACGAAAGGGCTACCGTGAGCTGCTTCTTGCTACTCCATGAAATAACACCTGCACCCAAAGTAAAGCAGTAACCTGTTGTAGACCGCCTGTGGTCCACGTCACCGGCCCAATCCGAGTCGCTCCAACCTGCAAGTACAAGATCTGACCCATCTGTCCTTGCGGGGTAATGAATCCCCAAATCAGACGTCCCCCTCAGATACCGAAGTATCCTCTGAGCAGCCTGCCAATGCACCGTCTTAGGTTCACTCATGAACCCTGCCAAGAGCCCAACAACAAAACATAGATCAACCCTCGTGTTGAGAAGCCAAATCAAGGACCCTATCAACTGTCGATAGCGGGAAGCATCCGCCAAAGGAGAAGCTGAGTGGGAAGTGGCCTTCCAGTTCGGATCCATAGGAGTAGAGAGGGTCCGACAATCTTCCATCTCAAAAGTCACCAAGAGCTCCTGTACATATCTCTGTTGGGAGAGAAAGATCCCCCTCTGAGACTGATAAATCTCATGGACTAAAAAGAAATGAAGTAGCCCCAAATCCGTCATCTCGAACGTCCGATGTAAAGCTGACTTTGTCTCCTGGACCTGCTGTGCATCATCACCTGTGACAATCAAATCATCAACATATAATACAAACAGCACACAACCATCCTCGGAAGTGTGAACATACAGCTGCGGATCGGCCTTGGACCGCCGATATCCCAATTGAGTCTGGAGGAACGAATCAATCTTCTCGTTCCAAGCTCGCGGGGCCTGCTTGAGACCATACAGGGCCTTCTTCAACTTGTAGACTTTCCCATCTGAAGAACCAAAGCCAGGAGGCTGCTCAACGTAGATCTCCTCCTTCAAATCACCATTCAGGAAGGCCGACTTCACATCCAGCTGATAAACAGGCCATCTCCTATGGCCAGCCAAAGCAAGAACAGCTCTAATGGTTGCCATACGAGCTGTAGGGGCAAAGGTGTCATGACAGTCAATCCCTGGGCGCTGGGCAAAACCCTTAGCAACAAGGCGAGCCTTGTGCTTATCCAAAGTACCATCACTGAGATATTTGGTCTTGAAGACCCACTTGACTCCAATCACCTTCTTCTTCGGGGGGCGTGGCACAAGTGACCAAGTGCCATTCCTCTCAATAGCCTCCAACTCAGCTTCCATAGCTTTCTTCCATGGGGCGGACTGTAAAGCCTCCTTCACGGAGGTGGGCTCTCGATCCTGCATAACTCGGGACATCAAACAATAATTGGAGCAAACAAGCTCCGAAGAATGCGCCTGGTGCCTCCGTGACCTCCGCGGACCATCCTGCAGTCCCCACTCCTCAGGAACCCCCTCGATCCCTGAATCACGGAGTGTGTCACGGGCCCAGCAAGGAGGAGGCCGAACCTCCCCTCGTCGTTCTCCATCAGTAGAAGACTCTGGAATGTCCACCGGTGGTAACTCTGCAGAAGGATCCGGTGGAACAGTAGACTCTGTGTCAGAAACAGAATCATAATCAAACAGCACAGGCTCCAGTGGAACTGTAGAAGGAGCCAAACTCTCCCCTGGATCTCCAAGAACGGGATGCTCCTCACCCGTTGAAGAAGCCGGAACCTCCACAAACCGCACATCACGGCTAGTATATACATCCCGCTTGACGGGATCATACAGTCGGTAGCCTTGGGACTGGGAGCTGTAGCCAACAAATACCTGTTTTCGGGAAGCCGCTTCAAATTTGTCACGGTGAGCCTTGGGAATGTGAACATAGGCATCACACTCAAAGACCCGAAAGTAAGAAACATCTGGCTTCGTTCCAAAATAAGCCTCAAATGGAGTCATCCCTTCCACGGCCGAAGTAGGGGATCGATTAAGGATGTGGACTGCAGTAGCCACAGCCTCGGCCCACAGAACCTGAGGGGTCTGTCGGTGCTCCATCATGGTGCGCGCCATCTCGATCACACTGCGGTTCTTCCGTTCTAGAATACCATTTTCTTGAGGAGTATTGGTATTGGCAAACTCCTGGTGAATTCCTCTATCTGCACAAAATCGAGTAAATTCATTAGACACAAATTCACCTCCCTTGTCGGATCGCAAGGTCTTCAACTTCCGGCCTGATCGGTTCTCCTAAAAGAGAAGCCAATCCTTGAAGTGCGAGAAAGCTTCTGATTTTAGTGCCAAAAAGTAGGCCCATGTCATCCTGCTGTAGTCATCCACGATCAGCATGAAGTACGAGCTCCCACGCAGGGACTCATTCCTCATAGGACCACATAGATCCGTAGATACTAGCTCCATCGGTGAAGTAGACCGCCGCGAAGCTGTGTGGAGAATGGCATCCCTATGTTGCTTCCCCCGTATGCAGGAGACACATGGCTGCCGGCTCACCACTATATCCGGCAACCCTCGAACAAGCTGTCCACGTGACGCCTTCCGAAGATAGTCATAGTTCAGGTGACCAAACCGAGCATGCCATAATTCAGACTGTGACTGTGAGGTAAGAAGAAGAGAAGAGAGGGCAGTGGAAGACTTCAGTTTGTAAATGCCGTTCTCCTCATATCCAGATGATAGAACCTTCCTCGATTCACGATCAAGGACTCGCACAGTAGAACTGTCAAATTCCACCAAAAGACCAAGGGAGCAAATCTTATGAACTGAAAGGAGATGGTACCCTAATCCTGGTACATGCAAGACCTCTGAAGTATGGGTGCCACCTCGACCATCCGGAATAAGCTGCTTCTTACCCCGACCTGCAATAGAAACTGAAGAGCTGTCTCCAATGAGAACCTGCCCACGTGAAGGGCGCAGCTGGGCAACACCATCTGATGAAGGAGTCATGTGCCGTGAGGCACCACTATCAATAATCCACTCTCGAGATTGGGGAGCCGCCATCGCAGCATCAGAAGCATTCGGTGAAGCGTCCTCAATGACAACTAAATGTAGAAATGCAGTTGATGAGGGTGCAGCCACCACTCCAGAATCCTTGGTTTCCTTCTTCTTGGTGTCCTTCGAGTCTTTGTCAGGGCAATCCTTCTTCCAATGGCCAGTCTTTCCACAAATATGGCATGTGGAGTCTTTGTCCTTGTCCTTCTCCTTGTCCTTCTTGGACTTGTTATCCCCCTTCTTCTTCTTTTGGTCCTTCCCCTTCTTCTGAGAGACTTGACCTGTCAACGCCTCCGTCTTGGAAGCATTCTGTCCCTTTAACTGTTCCTCTTGGTCCAGGACCATAGGAACCAACTCTTCCCACCGAAGAGTAGACTCTCGCCCCGAAGCAATAAGGGCAGAGTAAAATGTACCGAATCGTGGCGGCAACTGGGACAAGAGTGTAATCGCCATGTCTTCGGAGGAAATTGGCTTCCCCGCATTCTGAACCTGCATCTGTAGCTGCCTTAGCTTGTTAATGTGTTCCCTTAGCGAAGAAGACTTATTGACGGACAAGGTCCACATCTGTACCTCCAAAGAAACCCTCTTTATTAGGGTCATCCGATTGTACATTTGATCAAGCTCCAGCCATATCTCACGAGCCACCGTCAAGTGCTCGATGTGAGCGATCACGGCTGTTGTGCATGATAGAAAGAGAAAGGATCGAATCCTGGCATTCAGTTTGTCCCAATGAGACTGGGCCCTGGCCAACTCCGCACGAGCATCGGAAGAGAGTTTGGACTCATCTCTTACCGAAGGCCGGTCAATATCTTCCTGTACCTACTCCGCCAAATCATAGGACTCAAGAATGGTCAACATCATAACGCGCCAAATGCGGTAGTTGTCGCCGTCGAGCTTCTGATCTGTAGGAAGAGCCGGTAAGACAGGCACCTTCCGGTCCATAATCGCCTGGAACTCCAAGTCCATCTCTGTAGACATCTTCACCTGCAATGCCTTCTCAAACGCAAAAGCAGCCCCCTCTGACTGAGTAAACTCAGCCTGCTAAGGCTCTTCCGCCTCCCGAAGCTTCTTCACCCGCCGGAGGCGATGAAAAAGCAAAACCTGCACTTTTAGGTTGAAAACTCAAACTTCCTCCGCGTCAAACAGCAGTAAACAGCAGCAAATCCACCACCTGTACTCCTTTCCTGTGCGCCCACACTCGTTTCAGCAGTAGACAGGAGGGCGGAGCCCTCCTGTCTGCCCTTAAACGCAAAAAACGCAAATTTGTGTCGCGATGGAAACTCCTTTTCAGGTTGACTCTGCGCTCAGTCAGCCCTCAAACACTGCTCTGATACCATGTCAGAGTGCAGCGGTGCGGAAGCGTAGGACTGAGAGAGAGAGAACGCAGAGAGAAAAGGGAGAGAAAGAGACAGTGTACAATGAAGATCTGCTGTATAAAGAATGCTGAATACAAAGATATACACGGGCGCAGTGCGCTGGACTGCGTGTCTCCACCTCGACGATGCGACCTGCTGTCCACCTCGAAGTCTGCTGCAGTCTGCACTGTCTGCTGTCTGAAATCTGTGAACAGAGACAGAAATCTGCACGGCACCGGTCTGTAATCTGCGACAGAGAAGAGTGTCCAGACTGCTGAAAACGTCGGCAATATATAGCCGAAAAACTGCCTGGAATGGGGCGCCAAAAATAGCCAGTCGCAGCCGATTGCCTGCTGCAGGGTCGGACTGCCACGTGGCAGTCCGACTGTGCAGTCCGACTGGACTGCACCAGGCTGAAACCTGCCTGGCTGTGATCTCTCTAACAGTTTCTTCATCGCATCCAAGTCAGTGTGATAAACTACGGTGACGGTTGAAATTTGTGGCTTACATCATAGTGCATCGGCCATAACATTCTTTTTACTATCGATGTGTATAATCTAAAAATGAAACATAGAGAGAAAGTTTGCTCATCTTATATGCTTCTCTGACAATTTTGTTTGGGTTAGAAAGTACCTTAAGGTTTGATGATTTGTTTGCATTGTATAATCAACCCTTAACGAATAATGTTTCCATGCAGATAATGCATGAATTACAGCCAAGAGCTCTTTCTCATAGACGTACAAATTCCTCTCTGCATGGTGGAAAAGAGGGCTTCATTAGCCACAACTTAGCCATCTTGCATTAAAACAACCCCAATGCTATCTCCACATGCACATCACACTGAACCACAAATAACTTCCTTAGATCAAGCAACACAAGCATAGGATCTAAAGTTATCTTTTGCTTTAACTTTTTAGATGTTGAAATTTCCATTGTTGTCCATCTAAACAACACATTTTTCTTTTTCAAAGTATGCAATGGAGTTGCAAGTTCAGCAAAATCGCGTATATACTTATTATGATAGGAACATAGACCCAAGAAACTGCAGATCTTATGTACATTCTTCAATGGTGGCCATTAACATATTACTTCAACCTTTGTAGAGTCCATATGAATACCGTTAGTTGATACAATGTGTCCCAAAAAGTGGATTTCATGCAAAAAGAATCTACTTATCCTGTTGTTAATGACCAACCTGTTCTTACGCAGCTCATTGAACATAATGTCCAAACAGTGTTCACAAATGCCTTATGTGGCTTCAAGTTGTGATCTATGATCTGATAAAAAGTGGCAAGAGCATTCATAAGTCCAAAAGGCATGACAAGAAACTCATACAACCCAAAAGATGTCCTTAAAGTTGTCTTAGTACTCTTCCGGTCTAATTTGTATTTGATGATGCCCACTTTTTAAATCTATATGGCTCAACCTTGCAATCTATCCATAACATCATCGATATAAGAGATTGAAAATTGATTCTTTATGGGGATTTTATTTAAAGCACAATAATCAATGCATATATGCCATGAACCGTCCTTTTTTTGTACCAAAAGCATTGGATAACAAAACGGTGAAGAGTTGGGTTTAATTAGTTAATAGCTCATTTACTTGGCTCATAATCTCCTCCTCCTTGGTTGCATTGACCTTGTAGGGTGACTTATTAGGTGGGCTACTCCCAGAGCTTATTAGATGGGTGACTCCTATGGATAAGATCGATGCTATGATCTTTAACCCTATTATGTAGTAGCTGCCCTGGAAGTGACTGAGAGAAGCAATCATCCTACATTTTTAAAAATGAGATATGATCCTTGTCTAACTTTGACATGTTTTCAACATTTTCATTATCAAACTTATCCTTAGTAAAACCCAAGTATATTCAAAGGTGATTTTTCATTACTTTAGAAATGGCGACAGTTGATACAACAAGGATAGATTTTTCTTTCAACTTTACATCAAGTGTATGGATCTTGCCTTCATGTTTAATAGTGATCACTTTCGTATGTGAATCAAATCACTACATGCATACAATGGCACCATGGCATATCAAGCAAGACATCACAACCCTTAAGTGAAGCAATAAAAAAACTCTTGTTGTCCATATATTCCTGAATGTGCAATCGAAGCTTTTCAATGAGTGGTGTAACAGGCTCTGCATGGCATTTGCATGCCATTCTAACTTTTCCCATGGGTCCCACCTCATCCTCTCTGATGCCTTGATAGGCTACCATATTTGTAGAGATGAAGCTGGCTCGTGTACCATTATTAAAGAAGATCAAAGCATGCTGATCTTTGATTTTGCCTCGTGCTTTACGTAGCTCAGTAGCATCATCATTGGGCTGATCGTTAACAATGTCAAGCACCAATCCAACTGATGTTTTGGGCTTTTTCCCTGCAAGATTTGCTTGATTTTTTGAAATCCTGTGATAGATGTTAGAATACAGTGCATGCAAAAGTATATAGACAAGACTGAAAGACAATGAATTGAGAGAAGAGAAAAGAGAAAGTAGAATGCAGAAATTTGGAGTAGATGAATGTTGAAATGAAGAAGGCAGATATATGAACGGCCTGTCAAAGTATCTCCATGAGCTGATCTCTCTCTCCACTTGAAAACATACAAGTGTGGTGACCTATGCAGGCTGCCCATAAATGGGCATAAAGAAATACAATAAAATAATTAGGTCGGCTAGCTTTATACTTGCTGATTGTTGCAAAACTGCAATCTTTGAATAAAATAATGAGAAAAATGAAGTGTAGCACCATTAGCTGCCATGTGGCAATGTGTGCAACATATCGAGCCTATTGGATTGTAGTGACAGAGAGCGCGAGCTTCGAGACACGTAGTGCTTGCTAGCAACAGAGAGAGACAGAGAGAGAGAGTGCAGAGTAGAGAGTGAGAGTGAGCACGCCTTGTGGGTACAATGACGAGTGTACCTCTTTAGATTTTTAGATATATATATATATATATATATATATATATATATATATATATATATATATATATATATATATATATATATATATATATGAAAATACAAATGTGCTAAGGGTGTGTTCACACCCATGCATATGTAAAAGGCACAATGGCCCTTTATTCCCAACAACCTTTCACCTAAAGGCAATGTGCCTTAAGAGGAGAAAAGAATAAGATAAGTCTATGTATGCACAAAGTTGAAATACATATATCTATCTAACTCCCATCATCTGTCGACAATGAGCAAATCGCTTTGCTAGAAGACCCTTCGTGAGAAGGTCTGCAAGATTATCATATGTATGCACTTTGATAAGCTCAATGCTCTTGTTGTCAAGTACATCTCTAATGAAGTGATACTTTACCTATATGTGCTTCGTCTTTGCATGAAAGACGGGACTCCATGCTAGCATGATAGCACTCTGGCTATCACAATGGAGAATAGGTAACTCTAAAATGCCAAGCTTTCCCACCAGATATGAAAGCCATAAAGCCTCCTTGCATGTCTTAGTAGCAGTCACATACTTTGCCTCTGTAGTAGACAATGCAACACACTTTTGTAGCTTAGAGATCCAAGAGACTGCTCCTGATGTGAAGGTAAACACATACCTAGAAGGGGATTTTCTGCAGTCCGTATGACAAGCATAGTTTGCATCCGTAAAGCCAACAACATATGCCTTCTGCTTTCCAAAGTAGATGCACAAATCCTTTGTGCCTTTGAGGTATCTCATAATACCTTTCACTGCTTCCCAATGCTTTTTACTAGGGTTTGTCATGTATCTTCTAACCACTCCCACTACAAAGGCAATGTCAGGACGTGTAGCAACCATACCATACATCAAACTGCCAATAGCTGAAGCATATGGTATCTTGGTCATTTTAGCCTTCTTATCATCAGATGTAGGGTTGTCCTCTGCACTGAGTTTCACATATGGAGGCAATGGAACCCCAATTGTTTTCCCTCCCTCCATATTGAAACGCTGCAAAACCTTGGAGATATACTCCTGCTGAGATAGATAGAGTAATCCTTTTGATTTATCTTTGAGTATTTGCATGCCAAAAATGTGGTTTGCATCGCCAAGATCCTTCATGTCAAAGCTGCCATGAAGACTTTGCTTCAGTGAGTCCAAGGCATGAGTATCCCTCTCGGCAATTAGCATGTCATCCATATACAAAACCAAAATAATCAAGCTGCCATCTGTTGCCTTCTTGGTGTACAAGCAATGATCCACTTGACTTCTATGAAAACCTTGAGACTGCATAAATATATTAAACTTATGATACCATTCTCTTGGTGCTTGTTTCAGCCCATACAAACTCCTTTTGAGTTTACATATCATTCTCTCTTTAAAGCTCTTTTTCCACAAACCCTTCAGGCTGCTGCATATATATGTCTTCATGCAGATCACCATGTAAGAATGCAGTCTTTGCATCCATCTGTATGAGCCCATATCTTCAGCTGCAACCAAGCCCAAAATGGTTCTCAATGTAGTCATCTTGACTAGAAGAGAGAAGATCTCATCGAAGTCAACTTCACGTTCTTGCTTGTACCCCTTTGCAATCAATCTTGCTTTGTACTTTGGCGAGGAACCAAAAGTGACCTTTATCTTGTAAACCCATTTACATGGAAGGGTTTTTGGCCCTTTAGGCAACTGCACCAAGTCCTAAGTGCCATTTTTCTCAAGAGATTCCATCTCTGACAACATGGCTTTATACCATTTCTTGCTGTCCTGTTTGTCCATTGCTTCCTTGAAACAAGATAGTTCACCACAATCTGTCAACATGACACAATTGGCCACATTGTTTGCACCAAGAACAAATCTATCAGGTTGTCTAGTAGCCCTAGACGATCTCCTAACCCAGTGATCATTGTTTACTAGCTGTTGAGCATTTTTAGCTTGCTGTCTTGGCATTTCAGCTTGCAAATCAGCATTAACAGCTTGCTGTCCTGGTTGTTCCTGCACATCTAGTGGTTCATCATTATAGGGCTCATCATTATAGGTAATAGTTGGCTATTCATTTCGAGCATTATTTTCTGCATTTGCAGGTTCATTTATAACAGGTATTTGTTGCTGTTCAGCGGGCAAATTTTGCTGTCCAAAATGTATTTCTTCTCGGAATACAACCCTACGGACCTTCCTAGTCTTTTCGGGCTGTTTATGCATGCGATCTTTCCAGAAGATAACGTCATTGCTGCGTACTACTTTCCTTTTCTCGGGATCGCATAATCTATATCCCATTTCACCCTGCTCATCATATCCTAGGAAAATGCATTTATAGGACTTTGGCTCAAGTTTGCTGCGTTTTTCTTTACGAATGTGCATAAATGCTTCGCAACTAAACACTTTCAAGTGTGCATACGAAGGTGGCTTGCCAAACACGCTTCTTGGGGAAACCCCCCCCCTAAAGATCTGTTTGGTGACCTATTAATCAAGTGTATGGTTGTCATAACAGCCTCTGCCCAAAAACCATGGGATAATGCAGCATGAGACAGCATCGTACGGACCTTATCCTGTATGGTCCGGTTCATATGCTGTGCAACTCCATTTTAGGGTGGATTATGAGGGGTAGTGAGCTTCCTTTTTATTCCTTTGTTGTCACAAAATGCTTGAAAAGCCTTGGACACATATTTTTCACCATTGTTAGAGTGAAGACACTTGAGTGTCTTATCAGCTTGATTTTCAACCAATGCCAAGAATTTTAAAAACTTGTCAAGCACTTCATCCTTGCTATGAATAGGGTTAGCCCATACCTTCTGTGTAGCATTATCGACAAAGGTGACAAAATATTTATTTCCCCCTAAAGATAACCCTGGCATTTGACATACATTGGAATGTACTAACTTTGGAGAAGATTTCAACGAAAGAGACTTCTTATGAGACGTCTGTGCATGTTTATCATAAACACAATGATCACAATGCTCAAAATCAGCATAATGAAGACGAGGCAAGTAACCCAAACGAGAAAGTACTTTCATTCCAATTTGACTCATGTGTCCCAATCGGCCATGCCACAAAGAAATACTTGGCTGCTCGGTCACGGCAACGATATGATCACTCATACTAGATACATGGAGGGGATACAAGGTATCACTTTTACAACCTCTGGTAATCACTCTAGACTCCTTACATATCTTTCATTTCCCATCTCTAAAGGTGGTATGATGTCCATTGTCATCTAGCTGCCCTGCGCTAATCAAGCTCTTCTTGAGCTGAGGTACATGCCGTACATGCTGAAGTGTGAAGACAGAACCATGCTGAAATTGCAACTGCACGCTGCCAATATCTGCAATGTCACATGCATAGTTGTCCCCAAGATGGACAACACCATGTCGAGCCCTTGTATAGTCAGAGAACCACTCACGATAAAGGGTGACATGAAAGGAAACACCTGAATCTAGAATCCAAGTATGTATGTCATCATCTGTATTTGCAAGTAAAGTATGTGTACTAAAGTGTGAAGAGACCAAGTGTACGTCATTCCCATTGTCATTGTCATGAGTGACTGCATTCACCTCTTCAATCTTGACACTGCTCTTCTCAAGCTGACTCTCTTTCTTCTCTTTCTTGCTATCATCTGTCTTCTTTCCCTTTCCTTTCTCTTTCTTACATTTGAAGTAGTTACGTTTAAAGTGACCCTTCTTGCCACGATGATGGCATTTAATATCCTTGCCACGTGATTTACTGCGTCCCTTGCTATCGGATTTGCCTTTCTGTTGTGATCTGCCCCTAGTATCATAGCAACCAGAAAAGTTAGAAACTTTTAGAAACGAAACGTCAGAAACGTGTTTCGTAAGTTTCTTTCAAGAGGGGGTAAAATAAGGATCACAAGTTTTTTTATATAGGGATTTTTAATAGTTTTGACTAGGAAAAGAGGTTCTAAACCTCCATGGAACTCTCTCTTAAACAAAGAATGGCTAAATTGAGAATAATACATTATACGTTATATATCCATGATTCATTATTGACTTATCACTTATGTTAAAGTTAGTCTTTGGACAAGCTATACAATGGTTTAAAACTCAAACATTATGATTCATACATATCATACAAAGAAAATTGAAATTAACATGTAAATAGCCTATCTATAATATGGACTGAGTCAAGTTGCAACATCATGATTCTCACTGCAAAACTGACAAAATGTCAAAATCGAGAATGAATCATAGTATATGATAAATAACTCATAAATGAGACTAAAGTCGTATAATATTTAAATCTCAATACAATAATAAATACTAGATTAACAAAGTCCAATAACTAAACAAAATCACAAAAAAATCAATCTCTTGTCCAATATCTTGAGCCCTTACGAGTCATTACACATCATCATCGCCATGTTTAACATTGCCCAACAGTTTTTGTTAAAAAAACCATGTTTTGGGTTTCAACTCAAAAAAAAAAAAAAAAAAAAAACGCCCACGTTTTTTACTCTTAGAAACATTTCGTATTTTGAGAAACATTTCGTAAGTTTCAAATTCAAAGAAACGCATTTCTTAGCTACTATGCCTAATATTCAAAGCACTGGAAGACTTACTAGATGCATTGTTCTGCCGATTCATTTCTTCCATGAGTAGAGCACTCTCTACATCAACATACAAAAAGATCGCATTAGAATTGCTCATAGCAGTCCTGAATGTATCCCAACTCTCTGGCAGAGTGCGAAGCAAGAAAGTAGCCTTAAATTCTTCATCAATCAATAACTTCAAGGCAACCAGCTGGTTGAAAATGGAGTTAAACTCACTCAAGTGAGTAGGCATTGCTGTACCCTCTTTCATACGCAAATCCATAGCTTTTTTAGCCAATACACTTTGCTTGCGGCTCTCTTTTGTGCATACAATTCTTCGAGTTGAGTCAAAATAGCATAGACAGAATCCAAACCTTCAATTTTAAACAACAAGGCATCAGAAATCCATAGCTCGATTGTTGAGCATGCAAGCTCATTTAACTTATCCCAATCTTCCTGCTCCATATCTGCTTTGGTCTTAATCGGCTTTGTTTGCTTCTTCTTCAACAGGATATTGTAGCATTGTTTTTGCTAGACTACAAAGTTATATGCTCCTTCAAGCTTCTTAATGTGCATGAAATTACCGATGTCACTGCTGCCAGCCATGATTTTCAGCCCAAATGTGACAAAAAATTCAGCAAATGCAGGCCCAAACTGTCACACAAGTGACCAAGGTACAAACAAGTACTAACTAGCAATAAATAGCCACGTAGAAGCAGAAATTTCACATCTGCAGATAAATTTTCAGAAGCACTAAACCTTGTGTTACAGCACTCCACAACTGATTACAGCTGTTTTAGGGGCAAATACATCACATTACATGAGAAGTCCCAAAATTTAGCTGCAATTTTTGTTGTACATACACCCCTGGGCACAAAATTCGACACACACAGTCAAAAGCCCCAAAATTTTTGTGCTCAAAGTATCAGCCATACATTTGCACTGTCTCTGACATGCATAGAATAGGCCAATTTTGCCAAAATAGGATAGTTTCAACAAAATCCCCAAAATTTTCCAAGTGCTAGATGTCCAAATTGCATGGAATTAAACCCGCATGTACATAAAATGACCAAATGGCACACAAATTTTGCCCAAACAGCAAAAGCCCCAAATTGCACGGGGTCCAATGTGCATCAATGTTGAGAAATTGGGTAAATTTCAGCCCAATTTTTGCATGTACATGAAAAGCCCCAAATGTTGCAGGCAAAATGTCACAAATTCTTGCAATTTTTGAGTCAAACGGTTTTGCTCTGCATCACAGTCTCCAAATCCAGGAAAAGCCCCAAATTTCTGGGCCAAGATTGCACAAATCTGCACTCTGTGCTTCCACGCGTAAAAGTTCGTCAGAGGGAAAAGGGGGATAAAAGAGATGATAAAAAAAAACCAAACTTTTGAAAAAATGTGATGGGGAGGGGGTTGCGTTGACCCGCCGGTTTGGGTTGCGTTGGCATCTCCAACCCGCCGTGTGGCTCTTGTCCTGTCTATCAGCGCCCCGCTGGTCGTTGCCATGCTAGTCCTGCCGTCAGCGCCCCACTGGTCGCCTTGCAGTCGCCTGTGAAGTTGGCAGCTTGTTTGACTTCAACAAGATGCTGTTTTTTGCCCATCTGCCTTCGTCATGCTGTTTTCTACTCGTCTACCTTTGTCTGACGGTCAACCCTCCCGTCGGCTGTTAGTCTGCTACCTGCCAAGAGCTCGCCTGTCAGCTGCATCGTCACGCCTGCAGCAACTGTTGCCCACAACCTCATGACCTCATGACTTGCTTGCCTTATGTAGTGTGACACACTTTTGATGTCTCGAGAAGTGTGCACTCCTTGTCCGCTCTGATACTAGTTTGTAGTGACAGAGCGCGAGGATCGAGACACGCAGCTTGCTAGGAGCAGAGAGAGACAGAGAGAGAGAGTGAAGAGTAGAGAGTGAGAGTGAGCACGACTTGTGGATACAATGACGAGTGTACCTCTTTAGATTTTTAGATATATATATATATATGAAAATACAAATGTGCTAAGGGTGTGTTCACACCCATGCACATGTAAAAGGCACGATGGCCCTTTATTTCCAACATGGATTGCCTGGTGAAGCCGATAAACGTTTGTAGACTACATAGAATTGTCCGACTTGATTAAAAGAAATGAATAATTATGCCTGAGAGAACCAATTGTACAACAATAGCTCAACAATGCCTTTCCAGGGGATGAATAAATCTCTAACACCCTCTCTCATATCCTAGATGGGGCATAAGGCTCTGGGATTTGCAGTGTTGTTGAAGAATGGTTTGAGGATGAGCCTTTGTAAACAAACTTGCCAAGTTGTTCTTTGTCTTGCAGTATATCAATGGTCTCATCTAAGATCTTCTACCGAATGAAATGGTATTGTATCTCAATGTGCTTTAACCTAGCAATGCAACTCTCATTGTTGGAATGCAGTGTGGTAGGACTTGTTTGAGGACACCCAAGCTTTCCTAACAATCATCGAAGCCACATTGTCTCACATGTGGTAGAAGATGTCGCTCAGTACTTCGCCTCTGTAGATGATAGGGCAATAATGGGTTGCTTCTTGCTATTCCAAGAGATAGCACCGCACCCAAAGTGAAGCAATAAATTGTTATTGACCTTGTATGGTTAACATCTCCAGCCCAATTTGAATCCGTCTAGCCTTGTGGAACCAAGGATGAATCTCTTGAACCTATTGGATAATAAATATCTAGGTCGGGGGTCCCCCTTAGGAGCCACAAAATCCTCATAGCAACCTTTTTATAAACCAACTTGTGTTCACTCATGAACCATGTAATCAAACCTACTAGAAAACGCCAATATCAATTTGAGTGTTAAGGAGCCATATCAATTGACTACGTGTAGCAAGTAGGATCTGCCCCTATGAATTTGCATGGGCCATAGCCTTACATATCCGGCTTTTGCCCAAAGTAAGCCTCAAAAGGTGTCATACCAACCATGGCCGATGTAGGGGATTGAGTAAAGATGTGGACATTGGTGACCATTGCTTCGGCCCATAGACGTTGAGACATTTGCCGATGCTTCCGATGCTTCATTATAGTCCATGCCATCTTGATCACATTGCAAATTTTCCACTCCAACATGCTAGTCTCTTGAGGTGTGTTTGTGTTGGCAAACTCTTAATGTATGCCACGATTTGCACAAAATTGAGCTAGCTCATTGGAGACAAGCTCCCCTTCTTGTTGGAATGTAGGGTCTTGAGTTTCGCATTAGACTTGTTCTCCTTGAAGATCAACTGGTCCTTAAAGTGTGATAATGCTTTTGACTTCAGCTCCAAGGAATATGCCCAAGTCATCATGCTAAAATAATCAACAATTAGCATAAAGTATAAACTCCCCTTAAGAGACTCCATCATCATTGTTCCACATAAGTTCATCGAATCAAGCTCCAAGGGCTCCTTAGCCCTATGCGAAGCCTTGTTGGGAATAATATCTCTATGCTACTTGCTATGAATGCAAGATACACATGGCAGGTGGCTCATCCCAATCTTGAAGTATCTCTGCAAGCCAATCTCTTTCTCCACTTGAAAACAGACAAGTGTGGTGATGTATGCAACCTGCCTGTAAATAGCATAAAGAAATACAATAAAATGCTGCAAAACTGCAATTGCTGAATAAAATAATGAGAAAATGATGTGCAGCACTGTCAACTGCCATGTGGCAACCTGCGCAACATACTGAACTTGCTCGACTGCTTGGTGAAGCTGATAAACGCTCGTAGACTGCATAAAACTGTCTGACCTAAAAAGAAATGCATAATTGTGCTTGAGAGAACTAACTGTACAATAGTAGCCTGACAATGCCTTTCCAGGAGATGAATAAATCTCTAACAATAGAAATGCTTGCACAACCATTGCCTTCTGTGCCAACCCCAAAAACTGCTATAGATGAGGTCACTTTGCTCTCTGTGATGGCTTAGCTTCTTTATCTCAGCCCACCACTCAATTCTCCACCCTTAGATTTTCCCCAAACGTCCCAAATTGGAAAAAAAAGAGCTTGACATGGAAGACACACTCACATGACATGCAGCTCAAAATTGATTGAAACTTGATATTCAGCAAATATCCTTTTTTATTGGGATCTTCACATGCAAAAATGAGCTCCTTATCCCTTTGGCCCTACCCTAATTTTTAATAGCATTTGATGTGTCCTAGCCTCAAATTATGAATTCCCAACCTCTTTGAAGCTGAAAGTATCAAAACTTTCCACAAGTCTTAGTCTAGGATATTAAATCATAAATCTCTAATCTGCATGACACCAAAAGTCATTTTCAAGAGGAAATTCAATGTCCTTGACCAAGATTTGACACTAGGCACCCATTAGGACCAGTCCACAACAACTTTTGTCTCCCATTGCCAAAGCTAGGATTGTATGGCACTGTGACACACATTTAACTTAATCTCACATGTGCACAACTTAAGTGTCCAAAGAGCATCAAGTTAAATAACTCTCGTCCTCATGACATCTTCTCTACATATCATCTATCAATGGCTTGTCCATGTTGTAACATTGATGAGAAGCTTAAAGACAATGACTATCTAACTTGGAGTATGGTAACAAAAGGGTGGTTTGTGCAGAAGCATCTCCAGTACATTGTTTCAAGTTCTATGTTTCACTGTCTCTCCCTCTCCCTTTCCCTTGCCTTCTCTTCCTCCTGTCCTTATCCCTGTCTCTGTTTCTCTTCCTCTTCCTCTCCCTCTCCCTCTCTATCCCTCTCCCTCCTCAACTTTCAAGTTTCATTCATACATATTACACCCTCTCCTTTTCCCAAATTCCTCTTCCTCTCTCTCTCCTCCTTTCTCCTCATTCTTCTCCACAATGCCTAGGCCTCTTTATGATCTATCTTTAAGTTGCACATTTTATATTTGTAGGCTGATTTTATATATAATTTGATGTGTATGTTTTAAATGAACATATGAAACAATGTATTTTACTCTTAAATTTTTTGTGTACGTTCCATACCGTACATATTCGCATTCTGAATGTAGTGTACTAAACCTATGAAACCACCCTGTTTTGGAGCTGGTTTACTTTTCTGATTTGCGATGGGAGGTGACATAGAGAGTGGTCTTTGCTCCTAGTATGTTCCCACATGAGGAGACACTTTGACAGTTTGGCCAAAGGTGGGGAATCCATGGTCATGATGTGCTTTTCATGGAGCTGGTTTGTGACAAGCATCAAGATTCAACTATTCTACTCTTTGTGATCAAGGATTGGCATGATCAACGCCGACATTAGTGTCTTTTTGAGACGCCTTGGTCGTGGCCTGATCACCCACTGCTTGGGCATCATGGTCCTATTTGATTGTCATTATTGTATGTATTGTGTTGGTGCATTGCATTTTGAGCAGACACCATAATTATGGCTGGCCTACTTCCATTAATATGCCTTATTAAATGTTGACCGACCTATTTATTGTTTTATATTATTTTAGCCTATATAAGAGCTGCCTCTCCTCCATTTCATGTTGTCTCATACATCCACAGTGCACACTGTATCCTATTGGGGAGACAGAGACTTGTACTCTGCTTGTTGCCCATGGTTTGTGCCTTTCACACTCTTGTGCTTTGGTATATGGATGTAGTGTTTGGAGTTCATTATCTTGGAGTTCGTGCATTCTTATTCATCTGTTCAGTTCTTCAATGACAGCTCTAAAGTCCAAAACTATTCTCTGCCCAATACAAGATCAGCCCGATCCATATTCATGATTTGGGTAAGCCTAATTCATGTTCATGATTTGGGAATCTCCATGGATATTGGATACAACAATATTTTTCTGTCCTCTCCTTTTATAATTGAGATGACATATTTATGTTTGTTGGCTTGTTGGGAAAACTTAAACTTTTTGACAAGAGCATTATTTAGAAAGTTGCAACCCATTGCCTTGCAACAAATCCATGTGGCGCAAAAGTAGGCTACCACCTGGGTGTTGACATCCAATGCTGATGTGTAGAATCCAAAGGCAAAACCTCCCAAGGTTCATAATATTCATGCCTTTGCATTAAATGGACTTCTTTCTTTTCCTGGTTAAAATTTTCTTTTCGATCTTTCCGTTTTTGAGATAGTTCTGTGCAGACTGGTCAGCTAACAAAGAACAGAAATACAGTTTATCATTTTTAGCCTTATCAAAATCTTCTTGACCTACTTAAAACCCATGCTTTGTCCAAGCATTATCTGGAGAGACTTTTTATTTTTTTGGGTTTTCTGGTTGGTTGGGTGGGTTTTTGTAGATGTTCAGACTCCATCTGGAACGCTAGAAGCGTTAATTTTTTAGGGATGATCTTTCTGAGGAGTTTGTTATGAGATCTCAAATCACAATTTAGATGCAGTTGGTTTTGGATTCTAAAGGTTGGTTCCACCTTTGGACAGCTGATATACTGAGGCTGGGTTTAGATTGGTTGGATTGAACCACTAAGAAACAATATAGGGGGCACACATTTGTTGCGGTTACACACATTGTAAGGAATTTGTCTGCCTGGTAGTTGAAACAGCAGACAGGCAACATACAGCAGATAAATAAGGCAGACGAAAAGGACTTCAACTTCTGGCAATTGGAAACGTGAACCAATTGAACAACCACACACTTGTTTGAGGAAGAAATCTGTACTTTGTTTATTCACACAAATGTGTTTTTGTTTGGTACTCCAATCCGTCTGCCTCATTTGAAGCTGCTATGATATGAGGGGAAGCAGGATCCTCAATTTGCAAGCGAAAAAAAACACACACACACACACACACACACACACACAGATTATATTACTTATTATGGATAAAAAAGAGAGAGATTATGTGGGATTAGTTCAAACTTCTTCATGAAAGAAAAGAGAGCTGATGATGATTGTATTCATACACAGGTGTGGGATTTGGGCGGGCAAGACAGTTTACGTCCATCTTGGGCTACATATTACCGAGGCACACATGCAGTTCTGATGGTTGTTGATAGCACAGATCGTGCAAGAATTGCTCTTGTTAAAGATGAGCTCTTCCGGCTTCTTCAGCATGATGAACTTCAGCAGGCTGTGCTACTTGTGTTTGCAAACAAGCAGGATCTGAAGGATGCAATGTCCCCAGCTGAGATAAGTGATGCACTTTCTCTTCATAGCATCAAGAATCATGACTGGCATATTCAGGCATGCTGTGCATTGACTGGTGAAGGCTTGTATGATGGGCTAGGATGGATAGCACAACATGTTACAGGCAAGCAGACAGGCAGTTAATAATCCATTATCTACTTTTGGAAGCCAACATGAAACTGCAGATTAATGTCCTTAAGGATATGTGTTTGTGAAAAGTCTACAGAATGTGTCGCATTTTATCAACTCATTTGGAATAGTGGTCTTGCTTAAGCTATACATACCGGGTTACACTTCAAAGCAGCTTCATTAGTTTGGAGTCCTTGCGTGATGCTGCTGCTGCATCATGGTTGTTTGGTTCTAAAAAAGGAAGGAAGGATTTGTTCATGCGTATGCTGCCTAGATGTAAGGCACCAAAACTTACCTTGACAGATCTGAGGTTTTGTTTGAGAACTTTAGATTATATCATTGTTTAAGTTCCTGATCATTAGTTGAAGTCTGGGTGTCATGAAAGGCTCCATGACATGTACTTTGCCATTTGTAGTATTGTGGCTTCTGGAGTGTGGCATGCTACTGGTGAAAAGAGTCTTATTATGAAACTTCTTTTCAACTGATTTTATTGCTAGAGGAGCTTTGCTGCCATGGATGCTTGTCATTTGAGGATTGACTGAGCATCACTTTGTGATGTCTGTTAAGGATGATTAAAGTAACTATTGGGCACCTGGAGTTGGTTCTTATAGAAAGGCAAATGTGAGTATTGTACATCTTTGCGCCAAGCAAAATGTTTATTTGCTTAATTGGACTCTCTAACAAAAGTGCATGCTATCCAACTATTCTAATTTGTAGGTTTGTGTATTTAGCTCACAATGTGAATACTCCAGTGGTTGTAACACCACAGTTTTATGTGATTCCTACTACACTTGTACTTGCACAAAACTTGCTGCACTAGAGTTTGCACTTGAAAACTTTACCAGGTGAAAACAGAGATGGATTTGCAAGAGCAGTGAGAAAAGTTCAACATGCACAGCTTTAGTTTGAACATAATATTGATTCATCAGATCTTTTATTGAATTTTCACACGGCAACATTAGAAGCGAATTATGTGACTGATTTTTGGCAATGGGGTAATCTGAAGAGCTGTGATTTGTTGGAGAAACCTGCAATGAGGCATCCACAATTGAGGCTAGCAAGCAGTACTGCCGTCGAAAGATTTATACCGAGTTCCTTTCTAATTAAGAAAACTGGTGCTGCAAGCTTATGTTTGGCAATCAACTAAGCCAAAAGTGAATGCAGTCAGTTACTGCAAGATTTATTCTGCAAGCTTACCCAAAGTTGACTACACAAGAAATGAATTGAAGCCTCATGAATCTATTGATGGTCAGGAGCACATGTATAAAGCATAACGTTTAACACTTGGTATGTGGTAGAATCTTGGGTGATGGTTGAACCAAAGATATAATCGATTCAAATGGGTTTTGCTTTGTTGATGTGGGTTTATGTTATGAATGTGGATTTTGGATCATGAGCCATGGTCCAAATGGCCTTACCATCGTGGGTCACTGTGATGACCATGAAACTTAAAAAGGTGATTTAATCCTTGTGAAGAGCAAAATGATTGATAGTTCGTTGGATGATGAAGATGGCTTGTTTTAGACAGATAGAAATAATTTGCAAGATCTTTTGAAGCTCAATGCATCTTGAAAGATGAACGCTTATTGGAATGAGATTCTGTGATTAGGCGGCACAAAATTCAAGGCAAACAGCTTCATGTCCATCCAAACGTCCATGCCAAGCTTGTTTCTAATGAAAAGAAAGCGGGTGTTGCAAGCCTTTTTAGGTGGCAACTAGATGAGCCAAAAGTGCATGTGGTTGCCTCGCCCTTTGTATCATGGATTCTACAAGCAAACCCAAAGGTTGATTTCACAAAATTAAAAAAGTTGAAGTTCTCATTAATTTAGCAAAATCGCCCTTACATTATAAAAGAAAGCATTTTTTATGATCATCCTTTCGCCATATCTTGTGCTCAAAGATAATTATAATGTAGATCTTGCCAACCACTTTCATTACTTGTTTGTACAACAAATCTTATTTGCATGTTTTGTGTAATCATGTTTGGGTAGCAATTGAGGAAGTTTTGATGATTTGTTTACGTCTTAAGAGAGGGAAGATATACAATTAACAATGGAAAAGCAAAACTCACCCATGATATATATGGATTGTCTCAATATTTATAACCTGATTTGATGTGTTAGAAGGTGGTGTGTTGTGGCTTGATAGTATAGTGTATTTGGAGAGTGTGACAGAGATTGGGTTAATAGAAATGCAAAAGTTTTTTAAAAGAAATTTATATATATGAAAGTTGTGAAGCACACATGCTTAAGAGTTTTGGTGGTGTTTTTGTTTGGTCCATTCGTCATCTACAATTTTGCGCCACTCAAATCTATTGTTAATCACCTTATTGGTTCTAATGGTTAAGATGGTATTGGTTAATGATAGCCTTAAGTTTTGATAATCATAAGGTGCCATGCAAGGTACCTTTAAAAGAAGACAAAGTTGATGGGAAAGGTATTATGAAGTTGCCAAAATAAGGAGTTAACCTTAATTGAAAGACAATTGTTGACTTTTGTAGAGATCTAGGTATTTATAGAAGCTAGGTGTTTTGTGCAGTACTCTTTAACCTATGTGTTTTAGTGTGAAACTAAACACCATAGCAACTAGAGTAATACAAGTAAACACCATAGTTGGAAAGTTGAAAAGTGAAAAACATAGCAACTAGAGTTTAGTATTGTCAAAAAGTATTCTTATTGTAAAAATATAAAATGTAAAATTTTTAATTAAATACTAACAAAATATGGGTTTAAAAATATCATTGGTCCATAATGAAGCAAAGGGCTACTACCATACTTTGTTCTTAGAATATCTTTCTTGGAGGTTGTGCTCTTATCTTAAATGTCAATAAAATTTCTCATAAAGGTATAACTTCTAAAGTTTACAACATATATTTTAGTAATTAAGTTTCAAGGATATCTTAATTTAATTTTAAAGAATTTTTAGAGATCAAATCAAGAAAACAACTTAAATAAATCACACAATCATTGAGAATCTACCAAAACAAGAGCATAAATATTCATTTCAACAATGCCTTGGGGTTCATTGTATAGGATATTGCAAGATGGCATTCTTCACTTATAGCCACATTTGGAGTATAAGGAGGGAACAAAGGTTGGGATCCCTCATTGTCTTTCCTTGTTGACTCATTTCACTTACTTTTCGGGGCCATTCTACATTCCAACATTATCTTCGAAAATGCATTCTAATCTCCAAAAGGAAATCATAAGTATCTGGCCATGTGTTGATTAAAATCCATTGATTTGCTTTGTTGATGGTTTTTTTGTTGTTTTCTCCATGTTGATACATTACTAATCTCAAATTTTGTTTGATTGAGGAAGTGAAATAGCATGGCTATTTTGGTATAGGAAGCATGAAGCATGCATTTCTTTTGTTTCATGTAGGGAGTGAAGAAGCATGCCTTTATTTGATGCATGTGGTTTCTTGGACTAGATGATTTGGGTGAAAGAAAGATGCTACGACATTGATGGAATCTTTTAGGAATTTAGGATGGGCCATAATCCTAGGCTTATGACTTTTAGTGTTTGTACCTTTCTTGGTCCTTTGGGAAAGCTTGTGCCAATATCTTCTAGGGTGTTTAGAGTGTGGTTTCTTGAAGATGTGGTACCAAATTTGTATATGCTAGGGCGAAAATGATCAATCTATCTATGATATTGATGGCATAAAGTTTATAGGAAGTGAGGTAGTCTAGTTGCATGCACGCGCACGCGGGCACACACGCGTGCGCGCACGCACGCACACACACACACACGCACACACGCACACACACGCACACACTCACTCACTCACTCTCTAACATGCACATGTGTGTGCACTTACACCCCCCACCCCACCCCCTTTTAATTCTAAAGCTATGTGTGAACGAACAATGTTGATGATACCATCTTAATGGGATGTATAGTGTTAGAATGAACCAATAAAAAATATACCATCAAATGGATGTTAATGTTGATAGATTACCATTGAATCTTGTTGCAAAATTAAATATCCCTATTAGAGAAAAAGTAATATTATATTAGAAAGCTATAACATTTGTAAATCAAAACAAACCTTCTACAAGCATAATTGCTATCATGATATGTTTTGAGGTTGCTTCATGCTTTGCTATAATGTTCAATGTAGAATGGTTTGTTGGGCTATGCTTTGATGCTTTTCTATCTAGGTTCACAAGAAATTTAGATCCAAATTATGCCATTAGCATTCTAAAATTTTGCTTGTGATTTAGGTGTTAAATAACCATCATCAAAACATGTGTACCTTGTCCATGACAATGACAACTGCTATGTTGATAGTGATTTCAAAGGCAAAGTGCTAACATGATATGGTAAATATAACATGGCAAGATCTATGCTTAAAGTAACATTAGATGTGATGTGATTGACCAATGTGGATTACATATAGTCACACTTCTACACAAGAAGCATAAATAGATCTCATAATAATAGCTCATAACCAAAAGTTGATGAAAGGTAAGTATATATATCCCGAAGGCCTTTTATGTAGAGACAAAAGATAGATGACTTTGGTGATAGTGAGTACATCTTCAAAATTGATGAGCACACAACATATCATTGATAGAAGGTTTTCCAGTTTTGTAATTTCATTCTACACAATGTGACTTGGAGTTTCCAGCATCACCGCATGATTTAGATTTTAGTTACCATCAATTGTTCGTGACAAAGGAACCAAGAAGTGGTAGTTGATAACATTGTAGTTTAGATCTCACAATAGTAAATGATAACTTAATTCTCATATTATAGTATTAGACTTGAATAATCGATAAACTTTTTCCGACATAAATGCTATGGCTTGGATTTTATGCACCTAATAGAACATCCATACACTATCATGTTGCTACACAATTGTATTAATATAAGCATGCCACTATTTGTTCAAGCATGCCACATTAAGTTTTGTATGATTTGATCTTCATCAACCAAATTTTCCACCAATTATGTATGTGCACGCTCTAAATTGAGAATAAAACACCCTAAACAATCAAGAGTGAACACATGATGACAGTAAAAACTATGGTGAACAAAATGTCACATATACTAAGTTTTCCAATGTAAAATCAAAATATCATCAATGAGGACAAAGTATATTATACAATTTAAGACCTTATTTAAGTCTTGAAATTAGATAAACCTTTTATGGATATTTACTATATGTATATAAATCTAGAGCATGTGATTTTGTTGGTACATTGCAATGCATGTGGGTGATTCACTATGAAAAATGATGCCATTGTTCTTGATCTTGAGGTTTTGACATAGAAAGGGGAATATACACACTTATTATTTTTCACACAATTGAATAGAACTTACATACTTTCTATGTTTTTATTGAAGATCAACTTTGTTTTCAATGTATATTGTTTGTTTTAGCTTATATCTGGTTTGTTTGCACAATGTTTTGAACCTTGCAATTCACAATTTTTCTCAAGGTATGTTAATTTTAATGTGTGTACATTGTGACCAAGATACGATGGAACAAACAATGAATTTCAAATGGTTGAGGGCCTTTATAATAATGAATTTCTTATGATAAAATTTCAAATTGTTGCTTTGGTATTGCTACCTTTTCCTAACCAACACTATGTATCTACAAATTGATGTTCATTTTATATAGAGTGCTACTTGAAACATAATCATAGAAGAAATAAGCCTCCCTTCTCATTGCTAGAATATGCATCCACTAAGCCATGCATGCTTTGTATGTACACTATCTAGTAATGTTATGTAAATATATGAGACAATGTGTTAGATTGTATTTATCACATGGAATGTAATGGTTAAGCCTAGCAATTTCTAATTTGGTTGTCAAGATTCACATTCATTCCAACAATTAGATTATGAATTATGATAAGCATGCATGCCTTCTCTTAATTTGAGCATGAATAAGCTTAGCATTTTCCAACTCTATTTTTGTAATCTAGTCCCATTTTAAACTCCACATTGAGCATTTATCGTAATCATATATATTGTATACTAAAATATGGAATGAACTTTGCCTTGTTGATAGTTAAACAGTAAATTAAAGCTAGTTCACACATTTTTTAAAGCCAAAAACTTGTGCAATGTTATCTTCTTATCAAATAAATGTAAAATTACATTGCACAATTAAAAAATAGCAAAGAATAGAGAATACATATCATATTGGAGAATTTAAACAAAGTGATACAATGATGGCTCTATTTGCTTGTGTGTGCTTCCACTATGAGGCTTTGATAGCAATTTAGATAGATTTTTAGTGAGGAGATCAAAGGCTTATTGGATGATGGGCGAATGGATGATCATGGTTTTTGGAGGTTGTCCTTGCTATAGACCATGAAGGTGGTTGATTGACTTGTTTGACATCCCATATTATTAACCTTTATTAGATGAATAAGGAATAATAGAATGAATATTTTCTTTACTGAAAATAGGCTGAAGGCACCCAAAGTAGGGGTGTGGGAGTTATCAAGGATCCAAAATAGTAGCCCTTGATAACTCCTAACCCACAATTTAATACAATTTTTCACGAGTTTCTACAAGCTTAACTACTCTATCTAACCCTCAAGCTAGACCCATATGGGTCACCTTTTTAACTTTCGGTCACACAAGGTCACCTTTTTAATGTTTGGTCACATAGGCCTCATTTGACATATAAGTCAAAAATCAACCAATATTCATGCTCACACATGGCTTCTCCTCATGTCATCATCCTTGTAGGCAAACCACCAAGACCCGTGGACTGCTTATTGCTTCAAGTGTTTCAAGCCTAGAGCTATGGCTACCTCTCACTTAGCCAGCGCACTCTTCCACACACCAATGTAGTGAGCTTACCTTTGAATCCAATCGAGTGCCTCCTCCCACAAATTCATCAATGGCTCCACGATTTGAGATGTGCTCTCAAGCAAGCACCATCTCCAAGCACTTTGAGCTTTGACCTCCATAGCCCCACGTACAAGAAAGGGGAAGAGAAGAAGAAGATAAAGAGACGAGAAGAAGAGCTTCTCCATGGTCCCTCACACACTCTCTCCCCCTCTCACACTCTTTCTCTCCCTCTCTCATGCACAAGACGGAGCAAGAGCAAGAAGCAAGAAGAGAGCAAGTTTGGCCACACATAAGAATGAGCTTTTTTTTTCATTTCTTGACTTTTATACATGCCCTTATCTCCTCCTTGGGTGGCCATTCCCTTTTTGGTTCGGCCTTTATCCATTCATCTATTCTCTTTTCTTCTCCTTCCTATTAGAGTAGGCCTCAACCCGCACCTCTCATTCCTTACAATTTGCATGGGAGAGAGCTTGGCACTCTTTTACAAAATGAATTGCAATGTGCATGGCACTTTTCTTGCTGCCATATCATGGTGCACTTGCTATTGTGTGCTTCCTTTTACATTCGAGGCTTTTTCCTACATATCTTCAGATTTCTTGGAGTGTACCTTTCTCTTCTGTTTTTCTCTTGCCTTGGGATTGTCCTCCATTTTTTATTTTTGAATTTTTTGATGTTTTGGCTTTTTTGTCTTGGTCTTCTAAGGGTGTAACATTGCCCCCTCCTAGTTGGATGCTAGTTCTATGGCACTTGATGGTACGAGTTGAGTGTATAGAGGGTTGACGAGGAATGGTTCTTGGGGTTGTTGGGGAGGTGGATCATGTTGGGCATGCTTTGTGAAGTGAGTTTAGGAGGTTGATGATGGCAAAGATAGATGATTGATCGAAGAATGCCTCCGTAGGTGTGGGTTTTCCGCACTGCCATAGAATGTTCTTGAAAAGAAAAAGAGTGCACTTCCTAGGGGGTTGTGTCTATCTTACCATGCAGTGCGCTCTGCAAGTGATGGTGGAACTCGGAGATGTGTCAGCAAGCCAGAGGTGTTGTCTCACACTTGAGGACCTAGTTCATGAAAATGGGGCTACAGTGAGTGACTTAGGCAAATAGGTGTATCAATCATGTCTTGTCATGATGTGCCCTAAGTTGTGATGTGGGGGAGGGGTTAGGATAGTCCCTAAGTGCAGCCCTTGTGACACTCATAGAGTATAGATGGATTGATTTCATTGTCGTGTTCCTTTTCTTTCCATTTTTTTTCTTATTGCCCCTTTTCTAAATTTTTCTTCTTCCTTCTTTTCTCTTTTCTTTTCTTTTTCCCTTTTTTTCTTATTTTTGAGTTATGAAGGGAGCATACTATGAAGCATCCCATTCATGAGCAGGGGCCATGTTGCATGACATCTTAAGGGCTTTGCTTAGGAAGGCTCTGCTTCTATAGATACCCCTTTAAGTTAGCTCTTATATTGAGTGGAATGGATGAAAAAAATGGGTGGTTACACCCAGTGAATGTACTATCATTCATGTATTCTAAGAGGTTCATACAAAATGCTGATAAGAGGGTAGCTCTCATCATAAGGCACACCATTGCACAACTATCTATTCCGACATTGATATAAAAAAGCGACACAATCGCTCTTCCTCTATAGTAGGTTTTTGTTTTAATAATATTCACAAACAGACAGAGATAGTTACAAGTGGTGATGAAGGCGGGATCGAGGTACGAGAAGAAGTCTTTGAGAAAACTTTCTATGGATGGGTGGAGGTCCCTTTTGGTGAAGATCAAGCTTTCTTCAAGGGCTGAGGCATTTACGTTGTGGATCAGAGGGAAGTCATACCTACCATGCACCTCCTAGTTTGAAGTCAACTCCAATCCTCCTCAGGTAGGGCATGTAGGTAGGATCATCCCATTCATGTAGTAGGGTGCTATAGAAAGCCATACAGGCCTCGAAGTTAAAGTCCTAGATGTTTTTGTGCCACCTAGGCTAAGCCTCATATCCCTCCACCCTCTAGGTACCCCCATCACCTTATCTTTCCAATAATTTGCAGGTACCTCTACTGCCACCTTGTGGGGTGTCTCATTCATTCCTCTAGCCATCTCCTTCTTAGCCTTGCTAAAAGCTTAATGACATCCTCCCCACCACCCTTGGAGATAGTACTCTATCCAATGTATAAGGGAAGGTGAAGAACTCGAAAGGGTGGGTGCAGTTTTTCCATTACTTCCACACTGCAAGTTCTTGGCCCAAATTCACAGGGTCACACTCCTCGTTTTGAGGGATGGCCACCTTTGAACTTGTAGTGTCTTGGCTTGGAGCTTACTGCGGATGAGTTCCACCTGCTCTGTGCGTTCGTGCCTCATCTCCATCATGCGTTCAAGTGGCATAGTGTCCTCCCCTTGCTCTTTTGGCTACGCTTATGGCTATAGAGGGGGGCTCGATTCCTGCACTTGTTCTTCCTCCTGTTGGTCTATTTAAATTGGGCCCTTCTTCTTGGACTGGCTCCATTTGCTCTTGTTGAGGCGGCTACACTTGTTGCTTTGGCTCCCCAAGCCCTAGGAGGCAAGTCCTTGTGAGGTTAAACTAGCTTGGGAGTAAAGGAGCAACGAGCCCATCTAATCTCTTATCTCTCTTGGTGGTTGCATTGACCTTCTTATAGTTTATGCATACTTGAATCTTCCCATTCTTTTTCATGACTATGACTATGGGTGACACCTAGTATGTGTGCTCTATCTCATAAATGAATCTTGCCCTTAATAGCTTATCAATCTCCTCCTTTCTTGCATATGCATGCTTAGGGTTCATCACATATTGTCATTGCTTGACTGGTATTGCTTCAAGGGTCATCATCAGCAAACTCCCTTAAAAGATTCACGAGACTGTTATCTTCCCCCTCAGTTAAGTCGTCTGCTATATGTACATGGGTCGAGGCTTGTCCTCCTCTTTGGCCAAGTTGACCTCCTTAACCTTGGCTGGTCCTTTGATGGGTTCACTTGCTTGCCCATTCTATTTGACTCCCATTAGCACCACTATTCTATCACCCTATTTGTCCTTTGTGAAGTGCTTGGGTATGTCGTGAGATTTCTTCTGCCATTCAACATTTGACAACTTTGACTATTTCTTTTTCTCCTCCTTTAGCCTCCTACGCCTTAGGTGGACTGGAAGGCCCCCCTTGGTGCCTTAGCTACAAAGTGGTCGAGGTATTTCGAGGTCACTATTAGAGCTCGCCTCTCTGACTCAAAATTGTACTCGTCATCCTCACTAGGAGAGGCTGTCTCCCCTAGTGCGCGCAACTCTGAAGCTGACTCCATTTCAAATAATGGCGTGGTGCAAGGATGGGCTAATCTTGCTTGCCCATAGACTCTACCACCTCTAGGCATTCTAGCCAAGCTTGATTGCAATCTATCTTGGCAAGTCCTTTGCTTACTTGAAACACATTGACCTCTTAGGGTTTAGTATTTGCTTTGATTTATCAATCACTCTTCCATCTGTGTCATACTCTATGGTCTCTACTTCCTCTTCGTTGTCCTCACCACTAATGGAACATTAGTCTTCGTACTCATCATTAGAATCCTCAAACCGGGATTGTGTGTTGCTTGCAAGGTTCCTACTTTCGAGCTCTGCCACACTTGTTATGAGAGTCTAGCTATATGACAAGGTTAGGTCGTGCATCTTAGTCCATTATGCAACTCTTTGCTTTCCATAAGATCCTTGAGAGGCTTTAAATTAGTAGGTGGGTTACCTGCTAGCTCACTTGTATAGGTACTCGAGGATTTTGTGAAGTTCTAATTTGTTTGTTGAGACATGATAGGTGATTGTCATTGGTTGGGCCATGGAATTCTTGGCCATCATGCACAGGCTATTGCGGTCAGGTTAGAAGCAGTGGCATTGTTAGGGTAGCTAGCTGAGTTTACAACTTGCATGTATTCATCCTTATCCTCCGGGAAAGGGAGATCAATGGTTGCCAATATGTGCATCTAGTCTCATTCACCCTCAAGGCAAGGAATGTACAGATCCATAATTGCTTCTAGGCCTTGAGTCACCCTTTAGCAAGGTAGAGATGGCATCTAAGTCCATTGGTGAGGTTTTCCAAGTGTCCATCTCTACTTAAATTTCTTTTGATCTATTGCCCAAGAATATCAAGCCATTACCCCAATCCTCTATCACTCTGACATTCCTCATTCAAGGCCTTCCTAGTAGGATAGCATAATCCACTCCCTTCATAACTATGAAGTTCATGAAGAATCGAACTCCTGCTATCTTTAAAGGCCAATCCTTCGGGACTTCAAAAGGTCTAACCTTAATTCCATTCGCTAGAGTAACATTGAACCATGCGATTTCCATCGGCGGGTTTCCATAACCTTCCAGAACTGCATGACTAACTATACTAATCCCTGCTCTTATGTCTACTATCGCCTTTCATGTAGTATCTCCTAAGGCAATGCAAGTAAGGCTACGTGTATCTCAATGCCCTCCCAAAATTCATTCACTTGTGGGGACTTAGACATTTGATTCAACATTAGGCTTGGTATGTGTGTCCTGGCATCGTGGTTTGGGAAGTCTTGTGGTTTATGCTCATTACTGTGTTCTATCAAATTGCTTCAATTCTTACCTAAGAAATTCTCCCAACAACAATGTCACATGAGTTGTTATTAGTGTGATTAGCAATTTACCATCCGTCTTTTCCTCCTCAGCTTCATGGGCTCCCTACCAATGCTCTTAAGCCATTTGCATAGTCATGGCCCTCTCATTCTGCCCATGCAACTGTTCATGTGGTTATATTGCCTCTCTTGCTCTCAGATATGTGGAAGAGACTGGTGGACTCATGGTTGAGAGTTTATTAATCTCATCCTCAACTATAGGTTCGGCATCTTGAAGGTGAGCTTGCACTTCTTTTATCCATTCCTTTACCTTATCCACAATATTTAGCTATTGGTTGGGGTGAGGGTACTCTCCAACCTTAGTGCTTCCCTTCTCTCTTGTCTTAGGAGTAGATGTTTCTGCTTCAGCATCACTGACATGTTTTACCTTGGTTAATATGATCTCACTCTCGTCGGTCTTGAACATTATCTTTGCCTCATTCCTCTTTTTCCTCCATGCATCAACTCTTCTTCCCTATATAGAATGCATCCAGGTCTCTAGGTCTAGGTAATGAGATACCAACCTACTTTGTTTGAGCTCATGTCATGACATTTATGGGGATAGGTGTGGCATCATTGTCAACTTACTTGACATAAAAAAGTTTGAGCAACACAAATGATACGATTTTTGAGCTAGTGGAGGGTTTTTACCTAGGGAAATCGGCGAATAAGTGTTTGACTCCACATTTGGGGCATCTCAAGTTGTCCCTCTCTCTATCTACTTGCTCCGTTTCGGGTAGTGGGACGAGATATGCCATGGATGGCCGCCAACATGCTATGGGTTCTTGGTTTTGAACTCCTCCTAGGCCTCTACCTCTTCCTCTACCTAAGGCCATGACTGGCACATGTCTATAGTCCATCAATATGGGATTACCCTCTTCATCATAAGAGACATAAGGGTTCAAGTAAGAATCTTCCTCTAGTGGTTCCTCCACAAAGTGTACCAGAGCATCGCTTGGTGGATGGGCCATGATAGGTCTTGGTGGTCTAGGGATTCTTGTTGGGTTGATGTCTATTCTTAGAGTGGCTGGCTTTGAATCATTAGGTGTAGGTACAACCAAAGGGGCTCCCCTTCCGAAGCATGGCTGCCTAACTCTTGGGTAGTAATGTTGAGTGTAAGGTTGTTGGTAGGGCAACTATCTTGGCAATTGACAGTGCATGGTGTCATGCTCGAATCTTTTGCGATTAGCACAAGGCCTTAATCTTGGATTAGGACATTTAGATGGTAGGTGGTTCCCTCCACAATGCACACACTCTACATGAGGTCGTACTGGCCTTCATATTGATTCTTGCAATATGGTCAGCTTTGATTTTAGGTTGGCTATAGCTTGGTTCTGGTCAACACTCTTTCCTTTTTCTTGTTCACACTAGTGGGGGCTGCTTGCTCACTAGTTGTTGCAGCTCTCTCGACATTCCTAAATGCATTAATGCCTTATTGCATAACTCCAGAGCTTCTCTCCTTGAGCAAGTCATCTATCCGTATGGCCTCCTCAAAGAATCTTGCAAGCACATCCCTTTGCACATTTGAGTTGCTTGCCAGGGCCTTATAGAGTTCTTCATTGGTGGATCCTGTAAATGAGTATGGTAGAGACCGCTCTCTCATTGGATCGCTTTGTCACAGGTATCCTCTTGTAGAGGATCCTCACATGTGTGATGCAGTCTCGTATATCCTCTTTGTCTTTTTGGCTAATATTCATCAGCTTAACAATGAGATTATGGAAGTATCCTGCCTCTGAGAATCTCTTGATGAAGAGATCCTTCAACTGAGTGAAGTTATTGCATTCAGCATTGTCTAGATTGGTGAACCACATCTAGCCCTTATCTCCCTTGCAAAGAATGAATGCTTTGTGCTTGTTGAGTGGGGTCCATGAGGTTGTTAGCCTCACACACTTGCTCAAACTACTCAATGAAGCTATAGGGGTCATTGTCTGGTATTTATCGAGTTGCTTTACAACTATGAGTATTTTCGTTTGGCTCTTAGCATTTGGGATAACTCCCAACCCGATTAGCAATGATGCCACCAAGGCTACCCCACTTTTCTCAGTGCTAGTACTATTTAGCAATATTTTCATGAGTAGCTCACTCAATTCTGTAAGGTCAGCTTCTAGGACTCTCTCCCTATCTGCATTGCCTCCCGTTCTATTTCTACTCGAGCTGGCTAGGATCCGGTGAACCTCATTAAGCTCTCTCTCCTAATGCAATCTATGAGCCCTTTGCTCCTGGTATAACTCGCAATGAGCTTCAATGTTGTCCCATTTCCAATCTCCTCTCCTCCCTCAAGGTCAACTATGATATCAGCTACTAGTCTTCCATGGTGAGCTATACTTGTATGTTGGTCGTACTATATGTAATAAGCTATTGGATGTCATCTAGGTACCTTGCCATGTTAAGGTCAAGATCAAGGTCAAGATTATTCTCACTGGAGGTGGTGCCTGCCATAGTAGTTGCCTCTTGACCCACTAGTGTGTTTATGAGGTCAACCAAGTCGGCTAAAGATGTAACCCTAATCTTGACTAACCTTTCCTTTCCTTAGTAGTCTGATGGGCGTATCTCCTTTAGATCTTTGTTCCTGGTGTCTTGGATCACTTGTCTGACTCTTGAGGTTGTATTCCTGTTGGTGGGTTTGTTTTTACTGTAATCCCCCTTAGTGTGTTCCTCGTTAACCCAACAGTTTGCAAATGTGTAATACTTAAACACTAACAGTGCAACTCATGCGTTGTGAGAAATTAGGCTTTCCACCTTTCACATGAGCTTAAATGCCTACAATGTAGAGTGTGACATTTGATAAAGTCAATTACATCTAATCAATTTCTTGTCCTTGCTGCATTTGGAGGGGGTTTTGATTGATCCTAACAGTTGAAATTGGGTCCTCTACAGGTGGCCATTTAGCCAAGTGGGTCAACTTAGGTCTCTATTCCTACGGTAGTAGCCAATGGTTAGTCCTTTCAATCCCTCCAGATTGCTAGGTCAAGGTTTTTGAGTACAAATAGTTCTATGGTTTCATCTACTAGTCCAGACTTCACCTTGGTTGCCGACCAGCTGGCAATAGCCCCTATCAAGTCCTAGAGTGACCAAAAATGGGTCAAAAATAGGCTTAGTCATTCGAGTTAGAGATTCGGCCATCCTCCGAGCCCAGTCAAGTCTCTCGGCCATCTGAGGCCTGCAGCGGTCGCCATTCGAGCGGCACCCGAAAACTGATTGAATTGCACAAATATTATTTTTAATGTCTTAATACTTACTATCCAATGCACCAAGATTCAAGAATAATGCAACAATCAACAAACAAGGTTTCATAGCATACCTTGAAGGACTGAATGTGTGAATGGCAAGGATCATATGTGATGTTGCATGTAGACCTGTCACTCCCTATCTCTCTCTTACTAGCTCTCTCTCAATCTCACTAAGTGCAAATGAGCTCTCTCTTTCCCCTTTTCACATTTTTTGTTCTATCTTCTCCCCTCACACTTTGTTTTCCTTCCTAGACACAAAAAATCTTTTTCCTTTTCTTCCCTTATTCTCCTATTTCGTGGTTATCCACAAAGTTATGTTTTTCTTTTTTTTCCTTATTTCCCAAACCTTAATGTCTCAAATATGATCAAAATGCACAACTCCTACTCTAATCAATGCATAGAAAGCTTTCTAAACCTAAACTAATCCACAAAAGGGATCGAATAACCTCTAACTCCCTTGCTTGTTACATAAAACCAAGTGCCTTTTTTTTGGACATGAGCTCTTACTTTGTCACTTGATTTGGAGCATGCAAGCACTCAAGCTTGAATTTGTTCATGGAAATGGAACCAAAATGTCATCGCCCTCAAGGCAAACCACCAAGACCCATGGACCGCTTATTGCTTCAAGCATTTCAAGTTGAGAGCTATGGCTATCTCTCACATAGCCATACACACTCTTCCACACACAAATGTAGTGAGCTTACCTTTGAATCCAATTGAGTGCCTCCTCCCATGAATTTGACAATGGCTCCATGATTCAAGATGCACTCTCAAGAAAGCTCCATCTCCAAGCTTTGAGCTTTGACCTCTATAGCCGTGTGTGCAAGAAAGGGGAAGAGAAGAAGATGATGATGAAGAGATGAGAAGAAGATATTCTCCATGGTCCCTCACTCCCTCACACATACTCTCTTCCTCTCTCACACTCTTTCTCTCCCTCTCTCATGCACAATAAGGAAGTAAGAAGAGAGCAAGTTTGGCCACGCACAAGAATGAGCTTTGTTTTTTTCATTTGTTGACTTTTATACATGCCCTTATCCCCTCGTTGGGCAGCCATCCCCTTTTTGGTCGGCAACCTTTGTCCATTCCTCTATTCTCTTTTCTTCTCCTTCCTATTAGTGTAGGCCTTAGCTTGCGCCTCTCATTCCTTACAATTTGCAGGGGAGAGAGCTTGAAACTCTTTTACAAAATGAATTGCAATGCACACTCAAGGCTTTTCTTTCTAGCATATCACAATGCACTTGCTATTGTGTGCTTCCTTTTTCCGCACTTAATATCGCTAGATTTCTTCTGAGTGTGCCTTTCTCTTTTGTTTTTCTCTTGCCTTGGGATGATCCTCCATTTTTTATTTTATCGGCTTTTTCAAAATTTTGGCTTTTTGCCTTGGTCTTCTAAGGGTGTAACACCTCACAATGGGGGCCTTAAAATTTTCAATGGCAACTTGGGAGGGTAGGGCATTGAGCATATGTAACAACTCCCCCTATTATTCACTTGTAGGTGAACTTAACCCTTGGGTCAATGTCGAGTCTTTTAAAAAATGAACTTGAAGCAAGTCCTTTGTCAGTGCCTTGCTGATGTGAGGTGCCCCTTGAGCAATCGACCAAAACTCCTAAGTTGATGTCCAATCTCATTCATTCTTTCCTTGGGAAATGACATGCTTAGTTCATCATGGGAGTTTTAGTTCTACTTCCTAGGGGAAACCTTGGATTATCACTCTAATAGAAATCTCAGACCCACCTAAGAAGGGTCATCTTGCAACCACATAGATGAGAGTTGCTAACAACACATGATTCATAGAGAGTGGGATAGTCTTTTAAGTTTCCATGGCCTTGATGACTGGCCCTTTATCATACTTTGTTCTCTTAAAATGGTGTTAGCCTCAATTTTACCTTGTTGAAGATAGTCATGTTATAATAGCTCTACCTAGTGTTAAAAATACATTCAACTTATGGGGTCCACCCAACCATAGAGACCAATCATCGAGATTGAAATTCCTCTATGTTACCACATTGTGAGACATATGCTTCCTCTAAATTTTGATTACATAAGGTTCCTTGGCACTTTCCTTTTGGTACACAACAAGCACTTCAAAAAGCAATAAACATATTAATCAAATGTCTTTACAAATCCATCACTCGTGCAAGAGTGGCCAAATATCTATTGTACCTAAGATGGGACCTTATAGCAACCCACAAGGAGTCCACAAGGTGGAGATCATTATCTTGAATATGAGTTTCTAGATCCCTTAAGATCCTCATGACTCATTGGTATGGGGAACCTAACAAACTTGTGCCTTATATCGTTTTTCTCAACCAACTACTATAATAAGCATGGTTTTGAGATTATTTATGTCATCCACCGATAAGAAAATCATCGTTTAAGAAAACATTCCATGAGAAGCATAACTCTACCGTTTATTTTCCTATATAATAATTCCTATAAAAGTATTTGCTTTTTCCACTAGGGTTTTTAGCTTTTCCTAGGTTTCACTTTGCATCTTTAGCTTTGAATATTTGTAAGATCTTGCTATTCTTTGTGATTTTTTATCATAGCATTTTGGTTAGTTTTAAATTCCTTTCTAATTTAACAATGACTAGCATCTCAAGCTTAGTTTAACAAAGTATTTTCTAATTTCAAGAATTAATTCTTATTTCAAAATAACACATCTCAATTCACCCCCAAACCTAATTATCTTAGTTGGATCAACTATCATTGTGTTGAATTACTGCAACTTTGAGTTATTGAATCACCATTGCTACTTTGGGTTGTCGGGTAACCACTCTCACTTTGGGTTGCATAATCACTTCAAGTTCCACTACCACCTTAGTTACAAGTTCATTGTTGATGGTCTCCCTTGTGTTGTCTCTATGTCTCTTTAGGGCTATAATTGTAATGCTTAGTTACATCTTTAAATGCATGTACGATTTCCTGGTCCATTATAACGTCATTGTGTTATCACAACCCGAGTATGTTTATAGTAGTACGTTGGAGTTTTTTAGGCAAAAACCAAAAGTATCCACCTACTTAGTTGGATTCCAAAAACCTTGCATAAGAAAAACACTTTGTATAAGTCACACAAGGTTGATAAATTAAGTTATGAAAAAAAAAAGATTATAAGTGTGCTAGCTTATGTGATAAGAAGAAAGAAGAAGGGAGGGATGACATGCAACATTGATGGGCATGGAGGAGAAGTTGATGGAAGAGAGACAATGAGGGGAGGAGATTGGATGTAAAAGGCTTCTTCTTAGCCTTTCAAAGGATCACCATGGTAGCCTTGTGCTAATTTGCAAGATGATTAAGTGGTGTGCAAAAGCTATCTATATTGGTGGGATGGGGGGGCAAGGGTCGCTTGCACAATGAGTTCCACAAAAAGCTTTTGCTTTTCTCTACTAATGGAATTTCTATTCTTACCTAAGGTCTATCCTCTTGTGCAGTTTCCAACATCTTGGGCCTAAAAATTCCCTCTTTGTATTTCTTTAGAGGTCCCTTTATAAAAGCCTCTAAGGGACTAGTTCTCATCCAAATATGGATGTAGTCTAGATTCCTCTTGGCATTGTATCATTACGTCCTAAAATTCTAAAGTGATTAAATTTCTATATTAAACATGACTATACTAACAATTTTCCTTGGTTTTGTTATTGAGCATATCATTTTTAATTCTTGGTTTTTCTTGTGTTTGCATAGTTGGGTGAAATATTTATTACTTACTCTCATCTTTAGAGCTATGCAAAAATTTGCAAGAAAACTAGTGAATCATTTTTCTTCAATGAAAACTTCAACTTGATCTCACACACTTGACTTGAAAATGTAAAAAATCCTATCTTTATATGAATAGAAGAGTAGCATAATGGGTATATTACATCCTTTCCCCTAGCAGAATTGAGATGTCCTCATCTTGAGAGGAATCAAGGGGCATTCCTTTTGCAGGTTGGCTTCATTTGTCAAGGTGGTATCCTCTTTAGGGTAGTCTTTCTATTGTACAAGATTTTCTTGTAAGATTTGTGATCTTAGGGGTTTCTCTCAAGTATCCATTACTTTTTTCTAGTTACATTTTGAGAACTCTTTGTGTTGGCATCACACTATACTCATCATCTAAGACATGGTTGGGACTAGGTATATAAGGTTTGAGGATAGTAACATGAAATGCATTGTGGACCTTGATATGTCGTGATAGTTTGAGTTTGTAGGCTTGCTTCCCCATTGCTTTGATTATCTCATAGGGTCCATAATATATTGATTAAACTACTTGTATTTCCCAAGGATAGTGGACGTATTGAATGTATAAAAGTTTTCCCTTCTCTATTCCTTGAGAGATCCCTCTAAATTTGAGGCCCTAAAGACTAGTTTGCACTTGAAAACTTAGTTTTTCTCTAGAATGCTCATGGCATCATATCAAAGATTCATAAATTCTGAAGCAATTATTTTTTATGTTGAACATGTCCCTTGGTTTTATAATTAGACATCTCATTTTAGATTCTTTTTTTTGTATTTGAGGATTTTGATTTAATTTTTATCACTTATGCTCATCTTTATCTATACAAAACTTTACTAGCAATCTAGTAAATCATATTTCTTCAATGAAGACTTTAACTTGACAACTTGTATGCTTGACTTAAACAACTCAAAATTTAATCATTATGTTAATAGAAGACTAGCATAAGGGGTACATTTCATGTGAAGACATTTTCTCCCTTTTGCTCTATTGGGCAATACACCAATCCTATTATCCTATCTTTAATCAAATCCTATACATATTGACACCAGACCTCTTAAGTTTATGTTTGGTGCACCCATAGAACACTAGATTTTTTGTAGTTATGATGCAATGTCTTAACACACTTAACTCTTCACTTTGTGCCATGTGTGCCATACAATTCTCCTTAACCAATATGCTTCACATGTAGTAAAACAAGCTACCTTTCACCCTCAAAGGAAGACAATGCCATTGTTGGTTGTTACTTACTAATCCAAGAGAAAATTCTTGAATCCAAAGAGAAATAATAACCAAAAACTAACTTTATAGAATCATTACATAGTCAAAATTTCTCATGAAAGAAATTTTAGACTTGTATGTGACACCATGGTGAAGAACTCATTTCAAGAACTTGAGCAACCAAATCCCAATTAATCTTAGAAGACTTGTTTGAAAATCTACTTAGAATGCTAATAGCACAACAGATATGTGGCCTATTGTTGCACACCTAAATAAGGCTACCAACCAACTTCTTGTACCTCCCAATGTGCCCTACTGATGATATATCCTTCATGGATAGCTTCACATTGACCTCCATAGATGTAGCTATCTCCTAGAGAGAAAGAGATTGAGAGAGAAGTGAGGGAAGTAAAGTTTGCATCACAACTTCGATTGCTTGATGCTAGTTCATGAGAGCCTTGCGCTAATCTCTTTATATTGTTATTGAAAGGTTGAGGGGGGGAATGTCGTGCATGCGCCCCTCCCCTCCCAAAACATGCTTTGAACCCATGATCTGGCAGGCTTGTGATTTGCCTCACTTGCCTACTTGCCTACCCCAACTTTGACACTAAGTGCGAAGGACCTAGTATATACTACAAGATTATTTGGACTATGGCTAAGGAAGGTCCTAAGCCTCCAAAGGACCTCCCAAACTTGCCACCATGTTAAAAAAGATAGCAAAAAATTTTGAATTAAAGTGCGAAAGGACTCCCTTCTTTAGTCTTCAACAAGTTGTCAAATGCTTACATATCTCTCTACTCTCTCTCCACCCGCTTCATGCAATGCAACTCTCTCTCTCTCTCTCTCTCCCTCTCTCTCTCTCTTCCCCCCAAGTGAACAATGCAGACATGGCCAACACAATTTATGCATGGAGATGGGTAGAGCAAGCGAGCAAAGCAGGGGATGGGGAAGCAGAGCAAGTGGGTGGGCCAGGTTGCATAGAGCAGGAGGATAGGTGTGTGAGGCACTAGACAAGGAGTAAGGCATGGCCTTCGTCCCCCCTCTCTCTTGGCCCTAGTCTCTTGCCCCGATATATATAAATACAAATACAAATGAATGAATAAAAATGTGTGTCACTACAAGGGTAGACACATATAGTGACACTAATTAGCAACATTTTTTTCGGCGTTGGTATCTGCATCTTTAAAAACGTCGGTATTTGCATCGCTATTAGCGTCGGTATCTGCATCTTTAAAAACATCGGTATTTGCGTTACAAATACCAACATTTTTAGAGACACAGATACCACACTAATAGTGACGATTTACTACGGTAACATTTCTCCGAAACCTGAACGTTTCTTTCATATGAGCGCGCGAAGGCGGAGAGAAAGAGAAAGGGAGGTGAGGAAGAGAGGGAGGTGATCAAGGAAGCAAGCCGCGAGCCGCACGCGAGGAGAGGAGCGTTGCCCACACGAAGAGGTCGTGGAAGAAGAAGAGAGCACGATGGTATGCCCTGTTTTGGTTTCTTTACAATCTTTGTTTTGCTTTGCAATGTAGATAAGAAAGTGTTGGTTTGTCTTAGATCTTTGTGTTGCTTTGTGTTGCTTTGCAATGTAGGTTAGGAAGTATTGAAAGAGAGAGAAATGGAAGCGAGTGTTTTCAAATTTTTTCTTGTGTTGGTTTTTATTCTTTGCAATGTAGGTATGAAAATGTATGTGTGTGAGCATAGTTTAGAGCCGACCTCAAAGATAGATAAGTTTAGAGCCGAACTCAAAGAGATAGGTATGAAAATTTAAAAAAAAAAGACCTGAAATATATATAGTGGAGTGGTCCCAATATACAATATAGAATAGTTATTAAATTATCATTCCATTACATCGTAGTCAAGATGTCTAGCACTCACGACCAACATGGCGGTGATCGTGAGGCTTGGCTCAATCAACATGTCCCCTGTCCATGCACGCAATGCAAATTGGCCATTCGTTGAAAACATCGTTTGTCCATAGAGCATGTACAATGGTATGGAGAGTTTCGAGTTGAGATAATCGACCAAGCAGGCTTGAATTACGAGATTGCGGTAAGTTCTCTCTCATTACATACTATATGACATGTAATTGATTTAAGTATAACAGTTTGGGGTTATCTTAGAATTTAGCTCATTAACGTCCTTTACAGGGTCAGGGCCATGTCGATACATTGCAATCCGCAGATCTCTTGCGTCCAGTAAGACGGGTTCGTTCGCGCTCTATACAAATGCCGTCCGAGATAACTAACTATCTCATAGAAGGTGATAACTCTCAACCCCCTTCTATGGGTGAGAATGCTAGAGACATGGACGATCCTCCTGCTTTTTTGGAGCCCGAGTTAGAGGACATGATCGAATCATTGCTTCCGACGGACTCAGAATCCCAAGATCCTTTAATTGTGGAGCTGCCATTCCATTGTATGATGGGAGTCAGGTATCCCGTTTGAAGACACTTCTTGCATTGTTGAGCATACGAACAAAGTATGGATGGAGCAATGCGAGTGTGACAAAGCTATTCAGGTATATTATGATGTGTATGATTCTTTATTGAAAGCCATTAAATATGCTATGTAGTACTCTAATAACGTGCTTCATTGCAATTTGTAGAACGTTGAAATCTTACATTTTGCCTACCCAAAACACGATGCCTGAGTCTCGTGACGATATAAGACAAGTGCTGCGAAAGCTAGGCATGGATTATAATTGCATTCATGCTTGCCCCAATGATTGTGTTCTCTTTCGGGGAGAGTTTGAATTGTTGGCCACATGTCCCAAGTGCGGTGCGGACAGGTATCGAAATGACTTGCAAGGATAGACTGTTCCGTAGAAGGTTTTGAGGCACTTTCCGCTGATACCGCGTGTTCGTCACATTTTTTGGACCAAGAGTTTTGCAAATTTGACTACATGGCATGTGGAAAATCGATCCACTAATGGTGTACAACGTACACTAGCTGACTCAGAAGCATGGCATCACATTGACGAGACTTTCCCTGACTTTGCAAAGGAGGCGAGGAATCTATGATTCGGTCTTGCCATGGATGGGGTAAATCCTTTTGGTTTACGTTCCACCTCCTATAGTGTATGGCCCGTGGTCCTTGTTAACTACAATATACCACCATGGATTTCCACCAAGAAAGGACACCTTTTGCTCAACTTGCTTGTGCTTGGACAATACAAAGTCAAGAATATAGATGTCTACCTCTCTCCACTGATTGATGAGCTAAAGGAGTTGTGGGAGGGAATTGTAGTGGAGGACATAAGCAAACATATTGGTAGGTGATCCGCAACTATAAGGGCAATTCTTATGTGGACCATGCATGACTTTCCAGGTTATGGAGAATGCTCTAGTAAAGCGTGTTTTCTTATTTTGCTAGTTTTCTTTGAGCGATGTTGGTGTTATGACATGCCTCATTGTACATATGTGTTCTGCAGGGCTAGTCACGTCAGGTTACCATGCATGTCCTCTGTGTGGACCAAGGTTGGATTCTCGTATGTCAAAATCTATGAAGAAGATGGTATTTGAGGGACATCAGGATTTTTTGCCAGAGGGTCATGTCATGAGAGAAGGATTTCTTGGTCGCCCTCCTGCGAGAATGAACACACTTAATTGGTTTGATCACAGGATGGTGGACCAAGACTCGCTTCCCAGTGGAATGCGACGCTTCTCAATTTTCTATGAGTTGACTTATTGGAAAAAACTAAAAATTAACCACCTTTTAGATCCCATGCACATTTTTAAGAATGTGGGTAGCTTGCTATGGGACCATCTCACTGGGCAGCGAGACACACTATGAGAGAGGATGGATTTGAAAGCAGTGGGAAAGATGGAACCATATTGGCCTGTAAGTGGCGTCGATGGTCGAGTGCAATTGCCGCGTGCTCCTTGGGTTTTGTTTGGCAATGAAGTGCGACAAGTAAAGGAAAACATCAAGTCCTTTTGCACGCTGACTGACCTAATGCGTTCTCTCAAGACAGCATTCACAAAGGATGACCAACTGACAGGACTCAAATCCCATGAGTGGCATAAGATGTGCCATGTATGTACGGTATGAGGCTGCATATTGCATGATTCTGCATATTAGATTTCAGAATCTTTGTTTGTTTATACACAAGATTAATTACATGGTTTTCACAGTTCGTATTACCGATCGCAATCGTGGGGTCTCTGACATTGGAGGTACAGACAACCATTTACAAATTGTCCGAGTTGGTTCAGTTTGTCTCCCAAAAAGAGATTCACACATCATCGATTGAATCCGCGAAACGCATGGTAGTAGAGACTGCTTGTCTTTTGGAGAAGTATCTTCCCACTAGTATGCTTACGATACAAACCCATCTTCTAGTGCATATTGTAGATGAATTGTAGGTTGCAGGTCCAGTCCATAGTCGATGGATGTTTTTCCTTGAACGGTTCATGAAGACCTTAAAGGGATTTGTGTGACAATGGGCTCATCCTGAGGGTAGCATGGCTGAAGGTTGGTTAGTGTCAGAGACCTTGGTGTACATTTCTGAGTGGTTGTCCACTATGGACCGGGACAAAGGCTTGATATGGTCACTTAAGGAGGATGATTGTCTGAATGGAGATGTCCTAGTGGGAAACAGAATAGAGAAGAAGATGGACGCATCCATGGAGTCCAAGGTGAACCGATTTTGTATGCTGCATAGTGCTACGATGGAGAAGTGGCTGCAACAATATGAGGATGCTCACGCTGAGCGAGAGTCTGCAAGATCTCACTTTCAACGGAGTACGCGGCAATGGCCCATTCGATATCCGAAGGGCTTAGAGGAGAGGCCTCTACTCATGTCCACTAGATGGCTACATGAGGCCCTAACCAAAGCATCTCAAGATGGAGAAACAGTTACTGAAGAAGAGTGGGACTTCTCACATGGATGCAATCCCAAGGTATGCGATCCCAAGAAATTACAATCTATACTGCAAATCGCAACTAATATACTTGTTCTTCTCCCAGTATAAGGTCCATAGTGCAGCATGGTCACGTGGACGACATTTCAGAGTAGAGCACATCGACAAGTTACGCTCGACAATGGACTGTGGAGTGATGGCAATGTTTGAGCAGGAAAGCCGATGTGCCACAGATCCAAACCGTGTAGTTGCAGAGATGGAGTATTTCGGATGTTTACAGAGTATCCTTGCAGTGGACTATTGAAGTTTCTCCGTGACCATATTTGATGTGCAATGGTTCAAGGTTACTCTCGAAGGAGCATGTGCAACTGTTTGGCGAGGGCCGAGTGGCTTTGTTGAGATTGACTCAACGAAGAATTGGACTGATTTGAGTGATACATTTGTTTTGCCAAATCACTGTGAGCAGGTAAGCATCCCTAATATTTGATGCGCTTTAGCAATCTCAAAGTGGACTTTTATACTAATCGTAATATGGATCAGGTCATATTTTTCCCTAATCCGCAACAACCTCAATGGTGGTATGTCATTCCCATGACATCTAGGAGTATCCCCGTGTTTGGCAGAACCCCCGTACCGATCGTAGAAGAGACACCTTTAATAGCGGCAATGGCAGAAGGCATACAAGAAACTAGGATGAACTGCCTGGAGGACCAAGACATCTCAGCTATGGAGATAGAGGAGATAGAGGATGGGTTTTTTGAAAATGAAGCAGAGTCCTCATTTTGTGGAGAATTTTATATAGATCTCTCGGTGTATACTGAGCCATCTCAAGATGAGATTGTGGAACCCTAAACAAAAGTGACTCGATCAAAACGTTCCTCCCACTACAACAATGCCACTTTTTGCAAATCGGTTAGGACAGTTTGTATGTTTTTAGAGTATGGTGTTTTGTATTATCTATTTTTTTAATTATTTTAAAATGAAGTATTGCAAATTAAGTCTTAGTTTTATTATGTCTTGCAATTCATTATCTAATTGACTTATTTTTCCTTGTATGTGCAGGTTTAGGATTTAGGCATGGACGGCAGGATGAGTCGGGATTTTAGAGATGATGACATTGACGCGATGCTAGCGCATTTCTCACTGGAGCAGCTAGCATGGGTCAGAGATAGAGCCGATGCACATCTTTTCCGTTCCACCTCAACACGATCGGCAGACTCTAGACAGTCCGATGCTTCGGTCTCCAGTAGACGCAGTTGCAAGTATCGCTTTGCTTCAGAGTCACATGGTTGAGGAGGAGGTAGCTCCTGATTTGGGGACGCGGATGTAGTCTCTCCCACTCACACTGCCACTAGGGAGTCGACACCGTCTTTCACTGGGGGTGGCAGACAGACGTCTACTGCTCCCACTCCTTCACGCACCCCACCGATCACTCCAAAGGCTGACAAAAAGTACATGAAATCCACTCCTCCATGTATGTATTTTCGCATGAAGATTTTCGCAATAGCAGTTATCAATTCAAATTGTGTTTGACACATTTGTATTAATGTCATGAAAGTACCCGTTTGCAAAATATTGCAAGTTACTCGTATCTCATAGATAAGGCCTTTGGCCATTTATACATGAATGATGATGGAAAAACTGTCATCTCTAGGATGCATGAGTTGTGCCAACAACATTACAGACAAGTGGAAGGATATCCCAGATGCCAGCAAGGAGTACATAATCGATACATTATATCGAGATTTCCCTCAGCCCTCTAGCAATGATAGATATTTGAGAGGGTGGATGATGACGCGTATGCGTGACTATCAGTCGCATAGGCGGTCTGATGCACGCGAAGTAGTCAAGCAGGGCAAATCCAAGCCGGAGTGGCTGGATACAGAGGACTGGAGTAATCTCCAAGATGAGGAGACATCCACTCCAGACAAGTGGAAGCAGCAGAAGGACGCAACAAAGGCGCACTTGGACGCAGGATCGGTGCATCACCTTGGTAGCGGCGGCCACACAACATTCGTGGCAGATTTTGTAAGCATTAATAGGGTAAAGTACTCTAATTTAATGACATCCATATTGATGTATGTATTTCGAACATGAATCTCAAGTACGTTGTTTTTTAATGTTTGTGTGCCACAACAAGGTTTTACGAATCGCGACCCGACTGCACTAGAGGTGACATACGGGGAGAAGCATGGCTTGAGTGCCCTGATCGAGAAGTTCTATGCTCGCGGAGGACTAGTAAGTAGTAATAAATATCACTCCTAATTTGAGAAATCTGTCATTATATGTTAGTTTGTATTTGGTACTCACAATTATATATGTATTTGCTGTTGCAGACTCCCTTCGATATGCCACTGGAGCAAGATGAGTTTTCTGATGCGGATGAGTCATAGAGAGCAGATTATGCTACATAGGATTACTCCCCATCTTGTATTATGTAAGGCCTTATGGCCTCTATTCTCCATATGTAATAGCAAAGTATATATGATTCGGACATCTATGTTGTAGCATAACTCCATATTTGCTTTGTCGCAGTAGCACTTCTCAATTTAAGTTCTGTTATTTTCTTTATCAATGCAGTGCACATTTCTGTTAATTAATGTCATGAAAGTACTTGTTTGCAAAGTCTTGTCATTATTTTAATGTGTGTGTGTGTGTGTGAATTTTAAAGCTAAGAGTCACTTGGTTTGACTATTTGCTCACAATCATACAATTGGCTAGCTAATATAGACTTGGCATAATCAATCCTTGTTGAAGGTTGTAAGTTTCTTTTGATTTTATTCTCTCTAGAATAACATCTAAATATTTAAAATAGTATAACAAATTAAATTTCATCCCTAATATCATGAGCCAATGTCCAACACACACACACACACACACACACACACACACACATTTCACACATGGATATGTGCATGCATGTATGCACACATGCACATACCCCACTCAACTTGCAAAAAAGTGCCCATGTGGAAACCCTACCTTGTTCTCTCTTCCCCACTCAATATGGAAAACATTGTGGACCAAATGTATATTTTAAAGAAAGCTTTATCAAGGCTACCATATGGTGGCCATTCAAGCCTCCGTGGGTGCCCTAAGTTGAAGGGAATGAGAAATTGAAAAAATTTGAGCTTGGACCTTGATGGCTATGGCTTCTTGGAGTAGGGTTTTGACCCAGGCCTAGTTTTCTCCAGATATCTAGAGCTAGAGTTGATCATTTTGAAAACTTTTTTAATGGAAATGTAGCTTACTCCATGCTCTACAAGAGCCCTATGAAAATCGTTAGGATCGGATACAGCAGTATGCGCGCAGATCAACGAATCGTAAACATGCATAGTTATGGCAACGACGTCGAATTTCAGTAATGCCAGGCTTGTGAGTGCCTAATGTCAAGCTTAGATGTGATAGGAAGAAGATCCTTGAGTAGAAGAACAATCCTCCAGAAGAAAGCACACTGAAATATTGCCTAATTTGAGAGATATGAGAGCTCAAAGTGAGGTATGTCCTACAGGCCACAAACTGGGGCTATGGCAGTAACTGACAATAATGACAATGCTGAGGTCCAGATAGCTAGATCTCATGGATTGATGTGATACAGGGAAGTGAGGTGGAGAACACCTCTCCAGAAGGAAGCTCAGAGAGATTTGGTATGTGGAGTGAGATACAAGAGCTTCAAGATGACAGGGTGCTGTTGGCTATGACTGACATGGAAGCTCAAGTGAAGGTAGAGTTGAGAGATGAAGTCATGGACTAGAAGTGAGCTGACTAGAGTTGAAGAGGGATTGAGAGAGAGTAGAGGAGAGCTAAACCATGCTCAACTGAGCTCTGATACCATGTTGAAAAACATGAATCTAGAGCATGGCAGCTATGGAGGTTGGAACTCAAAGTAGAAACTCATAAAGACATAGACTAGAGAAGACCAATTGTCACACAAGTGAATTAGGTTCCAAGATTGAGACTTAGACTTATAAAGACATTCTTGTGCGTAAGGACAATGACACTGACACTTGATTGAAAGGACAATAGCATTACTTGAAAAGTGAACCAAGTACATGTCTTTATAGCTTTCCAACTTCTCCACTCTCCTCACTGTGCTTATGGGATACAACACCTTATCCTGCAGCATACATCATTTGTCTATTTCTCAACACTTCCCCCCTCTCTCTTGGACCTAGTATCTTGCCCCGATATATATAAATACAAATACAAATGAATGAATGAAAATGTGTGTGTGTGTGTGTGTGTGTGTGTGTGTGTGTGTGAATTTTAAAGCTAAGAGTCACTTGGTTTGACTATTTGCTCATAATCATACAATTGGTTAGCTAATTAGACTTGGCATAATCAATCCTTGTTGAAGGTTGTAAGTTTCTTTTGATTTTATTCTCTCTGGAATAACATCTAAATCTTTAAAATAGTATAACAAATTAAATTTCATCCCTAACATTATGAGCCAATGTCCAACACACACACACATACACATTTCACACATGGACATGTGCATGTATGTATGCATACATGCACATATCCCACTCAACTTGCAAAAAAGTGCCCATGTGGAAACCCTGCCTTGTTCTCTCTTCCCCACTCAATATGGAAAACATTGTGGACCAAATGTATATTTTAAAGAAAGCTTTATCAAGGCTACCATATGGTGGCCATTCAAGCCTCCGTGGGTGTACCAAATGGCAACCCCCCTAAAGCTTTCATTATTAATATACACAATGAGGAAGCTAATACAAAAATATACCTTATCATGAGAGACTCTGTGCGTGTGTGTGTGTGTACACGTATATGTATGTATACATTATGTATAAAAGCATGCAGAGGGGAAAAGGTTCTCGCGAGATGTGGAGAGATGAGGATGGGTCTCGATAGATTTCAAGTGAGGTTCTTTGTCGACATACACATGTACACTCATTCTTCAGGGCCCACACTTGTGAATCCTTTTTTTCCACCACGCATATGTAGATTAACAATGCATTCACCATGGGATGGCATCCCTATCCATTCTCAATGCCATCCCCATCCATTCACCATTTGATTGCTAATCCGTCTGTTAGTGCAAATTCCACTTCCAAAGTGTCACCCCTTTTATTGGGTTGGTTATGATTTAAATACGAAAGTTTTTGAATAAAAACTAATAAATCAATTGGACACTCCAACCGTCAGTCATATGCAACTCATGAGGTAAATCCTAACTTGCAAAGGCCAATGTAAAATACTCTAATTAAGTGACTTTTTTCAATAATATGGACGTCTATAGATTTCAAGCGAGGTTCTTTCTCTCCTACAAAGGATAGCAAGCCGATGAGGGCACAGATGTCGGCACAGCAGCTGCAATGGTGGGATCCCTGATTGAATTGACGGGATTTTTTAAATGATTGGGGGAGGGGCTTACTGAGAGTACTACGAGAGCTTAGACGTAAGGGCGGCTATGATTTGATAAAGGCTTTTGAAAGGAATATTGTACCTTGGCCATCGGCGAATGCAGGAGGTCCGTTGGAGTTGGCGGTCACGTAAAGGCTGGCGCGCATCAATACAGGGGATGCTGGTGGCTGCAGGAAGTTGCCGTTAATGTGGCCGCCGGGGTGGCGGAGTGCGTACGCCATACTTACAAGGATTTCGTAGGGTTGATGATGGCGGGCGTGGGTTGTATCCGAGCGCCGAGGGCATCAACCACTGCGGTTTCCTTGGAAGTCAGGCACCCTAATGATGGCCCAAGGCTGCCAGATTGAAACAAAAATCGGAGCATCATTATAGTGCTTGAATAAAGGCCTTCATATAGATTAGCAAGCCACCTAGCTTAGGAAGACATAGGTGGCATGCCCTATGTCATCTTGGCAAAGGAGAAAGAAAAAGATAAGGAAAAGGAGGAAGAGAAGGGAGAGAGAGAAATATGAGAAAGATAAAAGGGAAAGGCATTTCAGATAAATCCAAGCTTGAAGTCCTTGGTAGTATGAATTGTATGTCGACTATAGGATTTACCACCACACGAAACATTGGCTTGGTGCCATGGTTTGTGCAGCCTAGGTGCAAAGTGTCTAGTCTAGATTCCAAACTTTAAACTAGTCCTCTCATTGTTTATGTCAAGTCTCTATGGTTTAGAATTGTCATAGCTCACCTTTATGCTCGCTTTGTAAATTGAGATGCCTCCACTTTCATTTTCTTTTGGCCTTCTTTTTGTCATGAATGTTGACTTTGAAATGCTCTCCTCATGTCTCCATCAAATTTGAAATTAAGCCAACGTAAAGGAGGTTGAAATTTTTGGTTGGTAAGGAAGCGCTAGTTTCTATCTATGTTGCTCATTGACTTTAGAAAACTATATTAACTCAAAGAAATGCTACTTTCAAAGTATAAATATTTTTCAAAGAAGCTACATGTCTTTAAAAGAATATTTGTTGAAAAAATAAAATATTTAGATCAAACTCAATTTAATCAACAAACTTGCAATTCACTCCACGACACTAATTCAAATAATAGCTATAAGAAATGCAAACAAGAGAAACCACATAATTTGGTTAATGATCATGTGTGAGGTGCCTCCTCCAACAGACTCAAATGAGTTCTCTTAGTAATCAACTGAAATTCATATCCATGCACATCACCATTCTATCTCCCCATGGGAATCCTTGGACTTAGTTGAACATGGGAATCTTAGTTCTACTTCACACGGGAAGCATGGACACGTCACCCCCAGCATCAATCTAATGCCTACCTAAGAAAGACCACTTTGTAATCAATCAAAGGCAAGAGTGAGTTTAACACCACACTTGGCTCAAAGAGAATGAGAGATGGGGGAGAGTGAAACTCGATTCCTCTATCCATAAGGTAACATATCAGCTCTGGCCCCCTAAAACGGTGTTAAACCTAGTAACTAATCCTACCAATATTAGGAGGGTCTGGATTTAATCAGCTCTATCTAGTGTCGAAAAGTTATCTGACTTATTGGGTCCACCCAGTAGGCGTCCAATCGTCAGGATCAAAGCCTCCCACTTTCCTCGATAGGGTTTGCTTAGTTTTCTAATTAGCAAAGCATACTACCATACTATTTGGATATATAAAATCAGCTTCCTTTTATTATTCCCTTAAAATAGATTCGTTAAACTCAATCTTTAGCACATAACAAACAATTCAAAAAATCAAATACTTTATTTCATAATAGACATCGTCAGCTTAGAATAGGACCTTCCAATCCCTCGGGATTGGGTTATATGTGATCGCACTCCATCCACGGTCAACAAGGAATTTACTAGCTCAAAGCCCTTGTAAGCTTTCATGAGCCTTCAAAGCTGTCCTACATAGCATGGCACTTACCACTCAGCTCTTTGCTCTCTCAGGTGCTTAAGTGATAAAAAAACCAAAACACTTACCTTCCTCAGGAGAGTAGAAGGTGCCCACATGTGAGCTTTTCCACACTTCGTAGAGTATTTAGGGAGCATTGGGTTGGGGACCTTGATGTCCCGAACCACCACAATCCACAACCGATCCGGTTGTGCAAGCTCGAAATCATAAGAGCCATAATTCATCCTTCACAAATCCAAAAGTAGTCATAACCATAAAATAGTTTTAACACACTTGTATGGAATGCATAGAATCTATCCTCTTTGTCAGTTTCTGTGTTCCTTCCTAAAAAGCAATTGATAATACTAACATGATTTTATAAGTTTAAGTAAATTCTAACTAATTGTGATCCTTTTCTTATATACTAATATGATAATCTCCGTTCGACCATCCATCTTGATTATGGTTTATGGCCGCAACCACGGTTTGTTGTGGAATAACTGGTCCTTCGGATTGAATGGATTCGGAGTTAACTTCCACTTGCGCTTCAGTATCGTATTGAGTTCCCTCAGCAACGGCCACTTCCTCGCGTTGGGGAGCTCTTTGGGCGTGATCTCGCTAAACATCTTGGGAGTCATGGAAGAGTCATGGAAGAAGCTGGTGGATTCGAGCAGCACTTTTGCATAGGTGTGGAGATATATATATATATATATATATATATATATATATATATATATATATATAGACACAGCAGAGTTTCGTCGCGCCAACTAACACAGAGACTTCTGCATGGGTTGTTGTTGTGTCTCTGTGTGTGTCCTAATGTGACGCTCTATCCCTGTTTATATAGTAACTAGGGGGTAAAAAGATGACATTTTCTTTTTAGCGTTTTTTATGACGTCATCGATTATAAAGAGGGAACGCTTTCTTTTAGCACTTCTTGACGACGTCATCAATGACGTCACGGAGGGGCTCCATTTTCGTAGCGCGAGGATACCAATTTAAAGAATATATGGGCAAGCACCGCACCTTTCGTCATCGAGCAGCTTCACTCCAAGGCTCATGACCAAGGCGGCGACCAAGGCATAGACCTTGGTATACTTGGCAATGAGCTACGAAGGCTTCGTTGGGGTCGTTGGCTGCGCATGAGAAGCTCCCACTAGCTTGTAGGAAAATCTTCCCTGGATGTCACCTATCTCGGCAGTGTCATCACCCAAGTGTACTTAACTACCAAGTGACTATCCATTAGGCTAGTTCTTTTTGTTGTTCTATACTATAAACATAGTCTTAGTAAGGTAGTCTTGGGAGAGTCTCCCAAGTCTTTCTTCCATGAACTGGCATATAATACCTCATTAATGATAACAATTATATTTATAATGAGAGTAAGTTTCATAATTAAAGTTACTTTTGAAAAATGTACAACATAAATCAATTTTCTTTGAAATGTATAAGCACATTAAAATAAACTAAGTAATGGGGACATTACATTAGATTGCAGGAATGAATATAGCACGATAAAAAGAAACAACTAAACTAACAAATATGTGTTATCAAAGCATCCTAACTAAAAGGCATTAGTGCATTGATTATGGCTTTCAACATTAAGATCCTAAACGTTTCCTAAGATGCTTTGATCAAGTGTATAATAACAATCTTTGGGATGCTTGCGATTAATAAGAACCTATACTTGCGGTTAATCCAAATGGATATGCACCATAGCAATCTTTGTTTTTTATTTTAAAAAATCACTCTAAACCCATCAATTGAACTCACCATGGCCACTCGATTAGTGGATGAAGAACTCGATTAGGGAGGAAGAATAAGAACAAGTGGATGGAATAGATCCAATCAACCAGGCTTCATTGAGTTTGTAGCCTTGGTGGCCATGCACCAGCCAATTGATTATTGCTAAGCCTCCAATCCTATTGTCATGGATGTGTCTTGGCTGAGATGGAGCATATGCAGACATGTATAGGGCTCGCCACATTAAAGGATGCTACACACATATATGCTTGAAAAGCTCCCATGAAGTTTGTTGGAGGCAGGAGAAATCATACTACACATGGCATGAAGGTTGAAACAAAAACTGTTCAATTATCATGTAATGATGTAACAAAAGTAACTCATTAATACTACCATGAGAGTGAAGTGGCAACCCCAATCGCAATGATATGAGAAAATGTCAAAGGAGAAATTTTCATCCACCTATAATACCACAGGATGAGGATTGATGGGATATACATCAATAGAGGCATACCCTTGTGTGAAAATGGTGATGGGTGCTTAATTCTAGTAGCCTTTGATAGATATGTGTCACATCCATCGCCTTCAACACCTTCACACATTCATCGTTGTCTTCCATTAGTGGCACCATTATTATTGTATCCATTCTTCTCAACCATGGTCAGAAGCAACAGAGCTGAAAAAGCGTCTAGAAGAGGAATGATTTAATTGACATGGCTAAAGCATTGCACTCTACTTAGATGGACACCCAAGAAGGGTGGCTATGTCTACTTTAGTAGAGGGCGGCCATGTGAGAGTTCTGGATCTCAAAGACTATTTAATGCAAGAGTGGATTGGACATCATTGACAATGCAACCAACCGATCACTTTACATGCCACTCATCAAACTTATAGCTTTGTCAATTTTCCAAGCTAGGGATCTAGAGCCTTCTCATGAGTCCAAGTTTTATTAATCCTATAGGTTCAATTTCAAGATTAATCTAATAAGGTCTGGTCCGTTTTAAAATTGAGCACCTCAATCAACATTAGTCCCATTTTGATTTAGCTTTCCAGTCCTAAAATTAAGCTTGAGGCTCAATTTTAGCCTCAAGGGCTCAGTTTTAATATTGAGATTGTCAATTTTAAAATTATGCTTGAGGATCAATTTTAATATCAAGCCTGTTGTCTATTCAGATTGGATTAACTTATGTTCAATCGTCAATAATTTTGCATGAGGCTTTATCTTAAAATCAAGCTTCTATAAGATGGTCATGAGTCTTAATTTGAATGGATGAGGTGTAATCCTAGTTTTATCCTCATGACCACTTGATGTAAGTCAATCAAACCATATATAAAGCTCAATTTGAAAATTGATCCTCATGCAACACCACTTGACACAAGCCTCAATATAAATGAGTTTCATGTTGAGCTTCACACAATGCTATCGGTACAAACTTAAGCTTGAAATGACATGGAATATGAGAAACAATAACATGTACAAAAATACAAAGTATAATCTCACATACCTATGTGTGTGTGTATAAGGCACAATGTGTAAAATACTCACTTTAGAGAGTCAAAATGTATTATTACTCACATAGGGTAAAGGGGTTGGCATAGTCATGACAACAACTAACTTTTGCTCCCTTAACGAGGCATTGCCATCAACAATTTCAACATCTATAGCAATTGAAAGTGTTACATCAATTATGGCAAGCTCAAAATTTGTTTCGACACCTTATGAAGCCATGTTTCAAGTAAATGAGAAAGGAAATCATCCTATAATTTGCAAAAAGGCTTGCTAACATGTAATACACTTGCACTTATAGAGGGAGAAGATGTGCTTGGCTCATTTTCAACCAATAACAGGCTCATATTTTTGTCACTACACCCATCCTCACTTCACTTAGATTTGAAGCATTGATTCAAAAGGGCTAGAGGCTCTCACATTATGGGGAGCCATCACTTTACTGAAACCCTTACCCTAATACTATTTGGCCTTTTTTAATGGGACTAGGATTGTATATTAAACCTACATTTTTTGCTAGAAATTATGCCATATAATTATGTAAGTATCAAACATCACTACAATTTCTTGAATTTATTCAAAGAAGTACATCACCAACAATGCAATTTGGAGGACGTGATTCTTCAATCACGTTAGTCTCTCCTAATATGAAAATTGTAATCCCCATGAACATTGCAATTTTTTTAAAAGCATTGAAAGCAAGTGCCTTTGAACTCACCAATGCTTGGACAATGTTTCATGGTATACAAAAGAAAGCTCCTCAACGATCAATTAGTGGAACCATTTTGTCTTCTTAGCACATCCATAAGATGCAATATTTCAAGAAGTATTCACAATTCCTCTAGCCATTTTTCAAGATCTATGCACCTTAGTTCAACAAGAGATGAAGCAAACATGTATTCCATTATCCCTTCAAAAAGTTATTGGGAGGTTCTTGATGGAGATGAAGGTGGCAATTGATATTCTTCACCTTACACATGGGATGAGAATGATTGATACGTAAAAGGAATTTCACTTGTAGGCATTGCACTATTTTGGAAATTGTATATACATTTGCAGCACAATTGATCAAATAAGGGGGATATTTACTCTAATAGACCCAAATTGAATCTAACTAAATAAAGTTAAGAACAACTTTAAAGCTCTCCAAGACTTCCCTAATTATTGTGGTGCCACTAATGACCACTAATGACACATATGTGAAAAGTTATTTGCATCCATTGGAAGCATGTGTGCACCAATCCAATCAAAATAGTCAAATTAGAGCATAGTCGCATAGGGCTTTGTGAATGTTGGCATGAATTTCCCCAATGTGAATGTCGGGAGTCCAAGCTCGGCTCACCACACTAGAAGTTATGAAGGGCAAGCAAGACTATGGGAAGCACCATTTAGGTTTGTTGGGATTCATGTTGGGGGTAAAGGCGCCTCTGCCTAGCCGCCCATGTATTACTACACTGACAGTACCCGCCAATGCACACTGCAGGTGGCGGGCGCCCATCACCGTCACTTTATTCTTTATTCTTTTAGTGACATTTTGAATAAAGGAAGGCCTGATCACACATTGTGACTCTCAGAGTTCCCATTTGTGTCTTTCTCTCTTCTTGCTCTAGCTCTCCGCCATAGCTCACTTCCAAGCAAGCTTCAATCATTCTCACCTTTCAACTAGTATCATAGCTTTGGATTAAAGCTTGATCATGGAGCTTGGCCCAATAATACTTTAGCCTGGATTGAAGACCTAGAGCTTGGAGCTTCAATGCCAGCCATGGCTTCTTCCCCCTGAGGTAAGATTTCATCTCCCGCCTCTCCCTGGCCCTCATAGGCTCTTTGCAAGTGTTACTTGGCTTCATTGGTAACCTTGTATTACCCAAATTTCCCCCTTATCCTCAGCATAACCAGCAGGCCCCACAGTGAGCTCACGTTTTTTTTTCTCATATCTCGAGTATCCAAAACTCAATTTAGGCAAGGTAAGAGTCTAACTTGGGACACGATGGAGATGTCAAATTTGCCAAATTTTGATCAAAGCATTTTCTACAATAGATCTGAGTTGATTTACAGCAATAAAATGTCATGCTATTAGCTTATGTGATGATCCTGAGGCTTGGTATTTGATGCCTAGATACTTTGGGGATGTTTGGAGATGCTTTGGGACTTGGTTTGGGCTTCCATATCTCGATTTATGCAGGGATTTACTATTATACATTGTTTGGGCAGCAAGGTTTTATCAGGAACGGCTTATGTATAATGCTCTTTGTTGAAATTCGGGTGTCCTGTTAGATGTATTGATGCTTGGTCATCATGGTTTATGCCCAAATATGCTATTTGAGAGCTATTGAGCCTTGATTTGGATATGAAAACTTTGTTGTTGGTTGGGATTTATGCTACCTTGGTTGACATGTTATTTTACCTCTAGTTTGGTTATACTTGTTGGTTTTAGGCTATGTCTTTGGGATATGCAATGAACTATTGACCTTCAGAGTACGACATCAAGCTTGTCTTTGGTTCCAGATCTTCATTTGAGCTTACGCTTGGCTTTGGAATGCATTTGATGCTCCGTCTTGGATGTACATATGGCATGTATGTTACTTATGTCTGACAGGTCTTGACATGCTTGGCCTATGCCACTACTACATGCTACTAAGCTTTGAGTCTTCTAAGACTAGGATCTTCTTCACTTGGATGTTTCATGGTTGATATCCCATGGTCCGCATACATGTACTCAGGTTGATTTGGCTTTGCACTCTCGGAGCATACATCTCTTTGTGTCAAGTCTTGCCAATGTTGTGTACACTTTGCCCTATTACACAGGGGGTATGCCGGCTTACTGACGGATTTGTTTGACATGTTTGGGTGTTTGCTTGATGTTCGTATGACTGTCATATGCTAATTTATGCTTGCTTGATGCTGGTTATGCTTCGACAATCAATGGTTGACTTGGTTCATGATTTTGCTTACAGTTTGCTCTCATTGTACCTGGCTATAATTTATTACAACAAGCAGTTATGTATGGACTAATGTGAAATTTTCATGTTGAATCATCCTGATTTTATGTACTTTTGATGGTACTTGGTGGGCAGCATCATTAGCTATTAGTTCGTGGTCATTTTGCCCTGGTTTTTGTGGTATTTTTTGTTGTTTATAGCAAAAAATAGCAACCAGCTTTAAACTATCTTTGGACTACATTATGGGTTCTTCATCCACTGACAGTGCTATCTTCAACATCACTAAGCTTGATGGTACGAATTATGCCTATTGGAAGAGCCAAGTTTGGCAGGTATGGTACATAAATCGCAAATAAAGCCACTAAGGATGCATAACGAGCAATCTGAAACTATGACTAATGATGAATGGGATGAGCTTGATGAGTTATGCAAGTCCATTCTCATCTTGTCTCTCACTGAACAGGTGCATTACAATGTGGTTGAGGAAGCAGAGAGTGCTTGGCAGCTTTGGGATAAAATTAAGAACCTCTATGACAAGAAAAGTCATAGACAATGTCTGCTCATTTGAGCTAGTTCCATGCTATTCTCAAGAACTTAACTTCACAGGGTATTACCTTTAATAATGAGGTTACTCCATTGTTTTTTCTTGGGACTCTAAGTGAGTTATGGGATGTATTCCGCACTGCCTTATATGCTCCTACTACTATTTTGAACTTGCCTGATGTAATGAGTGCTCTTCTGTAGGAAGAGATCAACCGTAAAAACTTGGATGCCTCTCGTGTGTCACATGCTTTGACTGTTAGAGACAAAGATGGTAATGGCAAGAATAACCGTGGGAATGGCCATGGCATAGACTTGCAGAAATCTAGGTCTAAGTTTCGTAGTAAGTCACGTAGCAAGTCTCATGGCAGAAATGCTAATGTGGCATGTCATCATTGTGGCAAAAAGGGTCATATACGCCCACAATGTCATGAGTTGCACAATGAGAAGCGCAAAGAGAAGGAAAAGACAAAATACAGGAAAAGTCCTCTCATCGCAGCATTATGCATGTGAAATCTAGTGTGAAAATCGAGGGGATAAATGTCATGCAAACTGATGACTCCGATGAGGAGTGCATACTTGTAACTAGTTCTTGTGATGCTACATCATTGACCGATGTTCACTCTATGTATGCGCAGTGCTGCCTTTTGGATTCTGGTGCTTCATTTCATGTTACACCATGCTGTGAGTGGTTCCACTCCTACCGCAATGTCTCTGGTTCAGTTCGCTTGGGTGATGACAGTAACTTGCTATTGTTGGCATTGGGGATGTACGGTTACACTTCTCTATTGGCAGTACTTTCTTGTTACAGGATGTACGTCATGTACCTACGCTTACACGCAGTCTTATGTCTGCAGGGCAACTTGATGATGCTGGGTTTCATGTTTCATTTGGAGATTCTGCCTGGAAGATCACCCATGGCAGACTTGTGCTTGCTAGAGGTGCCAAAGTTGGCAACCTGTATCCTCTTGTAGTTGATGGATCCTCTGTTGACCATGTTTTCTCAGTGGGTTCCATCCCACATGTATCTCTTTCGCATGCCCATTTGGGCCATATGTCCTTGAAGGGAATGAAAATGCTTTCTGATTTGTAGTACTTACTGCCCCTTGACTATGCATGTTTTGATACATGTGAGCACTGTCTTTATGGTAGACAGACTAGGAATGCACATAAGAAGTCTAGTAGGACACACATGAGTGAGCCCCTAGCATTGGTACATTCGGATGTTTGTGGGCCCATGACCTGTTAGTCTATGGGTGGTGCAAAGTATTTTGTGACATTCATTGACAATTTTTTGCGTAAAGTCTGGGCTTACCCCATCAAGCTTAAGTATGATATCTTGGCTGTATTTCAAAGATGGCTTACCTTTGTTGAAAACCAAACTGGGCATAGGCTGAAATGCCTTAGGACTGACAATGGGGGAGAATATATGTCACGTGCTTTTGAGCAACTATGGAGGGACGTCAATTGACCGCCTTCTATACCCCACCCCAGAATGGTTTGGCTAAGCGGATGAATAGAACCATCCAGGAGTGTGTACGCAGTATGCTTAGCCATGCAGGCTTACCACAGAGCTTTTGGGCTGATGCAGTCAGTACAGTTGTGCATGTCATAAATAGATCACCTTATAGTGGTTTGGATTTATAGATTGCAAAGGAGGTATGGACTAGGAAACCTCCATTTTATGTGCATCTACATGTCTTTGGATGTGAGGCATTCTGCCATGTGCCCAAAGACAAGCATACTAAGTTGGATCCTAAGAGTGTCAAATGCATTTTCCTTGGCTATGGGGATGCATGCGAGATGGGTTATCGCCTCTGGGATCCACAAGCACGGAAAGTCATCCACAACCATGATGTAGTCTTCCATGAAGACAAGATGCATATACAGCCTGAGAAGGTGGTAGAGATATGCAGGGTTATATTCCAGGAGGAGCCACGTGCTCCTACACAACTAGTTGGACAGCCTGCAGCAGTAGTTGGTACACATGGCCAAGGTGTTGGACCGGCCACAAAGCCTGCCATGAGTACTAGAGATAGATGTCCACTGGATAGTTTTGAGCCCTCAATGCATTATGTCTAGGTTACAGATGCAGGAGAGCCTCTCACCTATGATGAGGCTATGCACACGGGTGACAATCACTTCTAGGAGAGGGCTATGCAGTTTGAGATAGACTCTTTGCACAAGAATATGACTTGGGATTTGGTTGCATTGCCTCAGGAAAAGAAATCTTTTCCATGCAAATGGGTGTACAAGCTCAAAAGTACCCCTAAAAACCCCAAGCTGGCTTTAAGGCAAGACTTGTTGCTAAGGGTTTTAAATAGGAGCATGGAGTTGACTTTGATGAAGTCTTTTCTCCTATGGTCAAGATGACCACCCTACGCTTGGTTTTGGCCTTAGTTGTGTAGCTTGACTTGGACTTGGACCATATGGATGTCAAGATTGTATTCTTGCATGGGAATTTGCATGATGAGATATACATGGAGCAGCCTAAGGGCTTTGCAAAACCTGGCAGGGAGCACCTAGTATGCAAGTTGATGCCTTTATGCAATCACATGGCTACAATAGAAGTGCTATGGATCCGTATCTTTACACGAAGAAATCCCGTGATGGCTCATTGCTTATTTTGGTACTTTATGTGGATGATATCCTGATAGTAGAAAAATCTCATGATGAGTTGGATACTCTTAAATCTCAACTAAAGAAGAGCTTTGAGATGAAGGATTTGGGACAAGCCTCTCACATTCTCAGTATACGCGTTAAGCGTGACAGGCATCAGGGACTACTCTACCTCTCACAGAGAGGGAGTACATTCATAAAGTCCTTGGGTATTTCCGCATGCAGGACATAAAGCCTATTGGTAGTCCATTACCTTCTTATGTGAAGGTTTCACAAGACGATTGTCCACAGATGGGCCGAGATGGTCAAGATCCCTTATGCATTAGCCGTGGGCAGTTTGATGTATGCCATGATAGCCACTCCTCTAGATATTGCCTTTGCAGTTGGTGTTGTGGTACGCTATATGGCTACACTTGGCAAAAAGCATTGGGATGCCGTAAAGGATATCATGAGATACCTCAAGGGCACAACAGATATGTATATTTGCTATGGCAGCCACGATACAAGAGTTGTGAGCTACACAAACTTCGATTATACAGGACATGCAAATAGTAGGAAGTCCACTTCCAGCTATGTCTTAACCTATGCTGGAAGTGGTATTTCTTGGATGTCAAGGGTTCAAAAGTGTACAACTCTCTCTACCATTGAGGCGGAGTATGTTGCGGCCACCACTAAGGCTTGCAACAAGGCCATATGGTTGGGCCGTTTGGTTCATGACCTTGGGATTGATATTATACCTACACTGCATTTGGATTCTATGAGTGTTATTTAGCTAGCCAAGAATCTGATCTTCCATGCGAAGATGAAACACATTTAGATAAGGTATCACTTCATATGTGGGGTCGTGAAGAACAAGCTTGTTGACCTTGTCAAGATCTCTACTGACGAAAATTCTGCAAATGTGCTCACGAAAAGCCTCACTACTGAGCGCTTTGCCTTCCTCATGAGATTGATGGGCGTTGGATGAGATGACATTTTTCCTCATCCTATTGTACATGTGTACATTGTATTGTCTTTTATTTTTCTTTTCACTCCTCACTCGTGCAGATTCATCTTTAAGTGGAAGGTTATTGGGGGTAAAGGCACCTTTGCCTAGCCGCCCGTGTATTACTACACTAACAGCACCCGCCAGTGCACACTGCTGGTGGCCGACGCCCGTCACTGTCACTTTATTCTTTATTCTTTTAGTGACAGTTTGAATAAAGGAGGACCCAGTCACACATTGTGAGTGTCGGAGTTCCCATTTGTGTCTCTCTCTCTTCTTGCTTTGGCTCTCCGCCATAGCTCACTTCCAAGCAAGCTTCGATCCTTCACCTTTCAATTCATATTTGAGAGTTCATTCTTAGTGATGGTGGTTCCCACTATTCCCTTGGCTTATGATACCCTTTTCTAAGGATGCATTGTCCACTAATGAGAAATGCAACTCCAATTTAATGCAATCATATCGCCTATCCTCCACAAGTATAGTAGCTAGCCAAGATCTTAGTAGGATCAAATAGTCTCAGTAATACCTACTAGTTAAGGCTATTAGAAACCCCCATCTTTATTCCATGTCAATGATTATTCATGCATGTTTCATCCTTTATGGCATACTTATGGACCAAAAGTGATTATGCTAAATCTTATAGATTTCAATGACCCTCTTGATCATAACCCTCTACATGATTATCTTGATCTTGAAGATGAGAATTCATGGAGAATGTGAATCTAATACTAAGGATCAACATATTTGGATGTGTTCTTGTGATTTTCTTTCTCAAGATTCAAAAATCATTGTCCTTCTTATGCTCCCCCCTTTATGTCTTCCAAGTTCCAAAGCACTCAAAATTACTTGGAATTCATGATATGTCTTAATGTTGATATTATTCATGATGCTAATAATTGCAATAATGTTCTAACTCATTTAGGGTTTCTTCTCCAATAAATGTTCGTATAATAATCTAATGCTAAACATAATGACTACAATCATGGTTTGAGAATTATGATTGTGGTTATATATGAAGATAGAAGAAATAGAGAGTAAAAGACAAAACAATGTTAAGAGAGTTGTTCGAGGAGTGAGTCGTGTTATTGGTGCACGAACAAAACATAGGATATTGAGTGAAATTGTGAACTACTTCATGATTAAAGATCAAGAATGGAACATGAGGTAAAGTAGGAAATATTCAATCAAATGACACAATATCTAATTATATTGGCATTACAACACAAATCATCACGATAGAAGGTTAAAATCCAAGTATTGTATTCATTTAGGTTTTGCATTCATTGTTGGACTTTATGTAGGTGGAGGTATTTCAATGATGTAAGGTACAACATGTGGATCACAAATTTTAGCTCACATCTTTTGATTTCGGTGTTTGTGACAATTAAAGGATTTGAATATGTGTTGTATCTATCATGTGCAAATGTGAGATTTGGAAGACACATTCAATTGAATGGCTCTCTCCATGAATCCTCATGTTAATGTAAGTGTAATGTGTGTAGTGCTTTAGACCTAGTGCATGCCTTACATCTACTTACATAGACAAAAGTGTTAGAACAATTCAAGAGTTTGTTTTATGCATAAAAGAAACAAAAGTAAATTTTTACCATCAAAAGCCACATAGGTAAAAATGCAATAGCGCTGATGCAAATAACTTATCATATTGCCTAGCAAAGATGGCTAATCAAGAACAAATATTTCCTCTAAAATAATTATTGACTTCAATAAACTAGACACTTATTTACATGCTCATCTAAAAATCTTAACTTTGAGAATTTATGTACAAGGTACACTTTTAGTTAAAATAACTAAAGAACTTACTAAACACATTAAACACATTAAAATTTATAGCTATGCAAACACAAGGTAAACCCCTAGGCTTTTTTCATTTGCATTAATTGAGAGTTTTTATACATCATTGTCTTGTCTTAGACCACTACCACCATGCAACTCAAAGAAATGTATGTAATCAATGTGTTTATCAAGGTTTACACACTTCTATGTCTATATTCATTGCAAGACCAATGATCCAATAGAAAATTTATCTTGAATCATAATAAAGGCCATTACTTGGATAAAAGGATGCTATTTTGCCATTGCATTGTACCATTCAATGGGCTAGATGCTCAATGAGTGACTCGTAAGCAATATTACTTTGAGATTGGATTACAAAGTCCTCTTTTCTCATCCTTGCAAGGATTGACATGGCCTTGCCTTAAGTTTGTTCAACTCTTTTAAGCAAGATTTTCTTTCATTTCTTACCAGTGAAAGCCATGAGAAACCTACACTGTGAAGCCAGAAATTAAAATGCTTATTTCGATTTGAATTTCCTTATATTCTTTTCCTTGTAGTCCTTTCCAATATAAAACTAGAAGCATAGAAACTTAGTTGATGCATTTTTTGATGTTCTAAACATGCACTCAATGTCTTCAAATCACATGCATGATGCTACTCAACAAAGTAGAGTGCACATCCTTTTGCTAGCAAATCTTAGCCTAGAAATATTCATCAATGATATGAAGAATCTTTGTTTGGCTAAAAGATATCCAAAGTATTCCATGGTTCTTCTTTGAAACTTGCATCAAGAGAAAAAAATATTTGGATTTCCTCATGAATGTGGGATTATCAAGATTCAAAGTAGATGTGTCTTTCACAACCTATAATCGTAATATCATCAAACAAACAATACCTCAAATGCACTAAATTTCTCCTTTGCAGCATCATAAATGAGGGTGTCATCCATCAAATTGGTACAACCCTTTGAAATGTTTACCCTTGTGTAACTTCACACTCATCCAATTCAATCACGAGTATAAGCTTCTCAATGCATTCAATCATAATCATGTTATAGAATCCAACCATGGAAAAAAGTTCTACAAAGGTTGAGACAAAAGTTGTTATGCTCTACCCGTGTGAGGGTTTACATAACTACTATGACTAGTTAAATAACTTGTATTTCTATATTACACATAGACATAAGGACCTAAGAAGCTTGAGAACAAAACTCCTTGGATATCTATCTCTAAGCTGTGATTTGATAAAACTTGCAAAGGGCTCTCAACAATAATCCCCCAAAATAATTATGCTTTGGGAATTGTATTTAGTTGAGAGCATGTTAAGAGGAATAACCCATATCATAAAAAGTGCAAGCCGTGATCATTTAATACATTACATTGTGCACACATTCTATAACTCATTTTCAACATCCACTTTCTTTTGCAAGTTCTTTAAGGGCTCCTTGTACTCCCCTACTCCTAACTTGGTGACGGTACTTTCTAATACATTTTCACATTAACTTTTTCTTGAATCGGCAACTATTATTTAGTTTACTCATGTTGATTCATAATTTCCTAAAGTATAACTTGCAGGCCTTGATCCATTTCTTCCTATCCAACATTGTTGACTAGCTAGTTGGATGCTATTTGACATTTTGTACATGTAAAGCACCTTCCCAACAAGTGCAAATCCTTGAGGGCATGCTTAATGCAACATAGGAGATCATTTCTTCCCTAGCATACATAGTGCATGAAGTCTAGTACATTGATAATGTTGGAGGCTCATAGTTAACAAGATCAATGGTGTATAAGAACCATCAACCCCTATATCAATGTTGTACAATCTCATCTTTCTCTAACTCTATGTAACCTGAAGACTAACTTGAACAAAATCATTTAGTATTAATAATGGAGTTCTTGGAAACTACACATTAATAATGGAGCTGGAGAGCCAACAATTTATCCCGGCATGAACAAAAAACCCAAGTTTCAAACACAAAGAAGGAATAGATACAAATTAGGCAAAGAGACTAGAGAACAAGGTATGAAGGAGAAATTGTACTATGTGGACAAAAACCCAATATTCTCACCATACATAAGTGTAGGCGTTTGACCCTTACTAATTTCTTCCATCCTCTTGCAAACTGTTGTCCCAATAGATCACAAAAACGCGATGTTTAATACATCTTGATTGAAGCCCCCAAAATGCTGTTGAAGGCCACCAATATGTCATGGTCAAAAGAATGGAGTTCATAGCTTTATTTTACTAGAAAATGTGTTTAATTATATATTTTGATAATCTAAGTATCCAATTATGTGCACTTAATGTGCCACTTACCTTATTATAAAGTATACTAGTTGGCCTAGCAAGCATTGCTGGTCATAACACAAATAGCACAATCAACACATAATGATGTATGTTCAATTGGTCCATAATTGAGTAGTTGCCTTGCAGAGCACTCATCAACACTCACATCTCATTATGAAGCTGGTGCAATGCAACAATATAATACAATATATAAATTATGGTTCACCTAAGAAACAAGGGGGTACTCCATTGTGGGAGCTTTCGCTCAACCGCCAAGACCCTCGGACCGCTTATTCTTTCAAGCGTTTCAAGCGAGCTCTAATGGCTATCTCTCACCTAGCCGACGCGCCGTCGATCCCACAAGTGTAGTGAGCTTACCTTGATGCTCAATCAAATACCCTCCTCTCTCTTACACTTCGGTAGCTCCACGATCCTAGATGCTAGCTCAAGCCTCCTCCATCTCCAAGCTCCAAGCTCCATCCTCCATAGCCACGCGCGCAAGAGAAGAGAAGGGGAGAGAAGAGAAGAAGAGGAGATTCCGCTCCTTTGTGCTGCAGTAACGTGGTCGGAAACACGATAACATTACCCCCCTCCTAGCCAAGTGCCAATCCCATGGCACTGCGGTGGGACAAGGGGCAAGTTAGGTCGACTGGTAGGCGAAACAGGTAGGTGGGTGGTTAGGGATGATGACCCGGAGCGAGTCCAGCGTGCGTTAAGCTCCATGAAGACACTCGGCATCTGTCACACGGTTGTAGCCGGTCGTCTTGTGAGTATGAGAAGCGCTTGAAGCAATGTAATGATGGTATTGGAGGGATTTATTCTGGTAAAACCCCTTGAACTCTGTTTGGCTTGAACCCCGTGGCTTTGATTGAAGATCCGTGCCTTGGATGTGAAGGTCCTCGGGCTGGTGGAATCAATAAGCTATCCGTGGATCTTGAGGCGTAGGGCATGGATCATTGGACGATACAGTTCCAAGATCTATACCAATGGCAATCTTACCTTGAGCCGGTTCGATCATGGTGGTCATCAGCACCAAGCGGATGGCTGGAGGACGGCACGCTTTGGGTCCTTAAAGGGTGCCATGGGTGATGGTCTTCGTGGGGAGCCATCGCTTGAGAGTCGACATAACCTACAAGAAAAGTTGTGCCCTCCCTAAGGGGTGTGCTGCCTGCCGTGTAGTGTGTTGTGCTCGTGGCAGTGGAACTGGGAGATGGGTCTAACCTTGGGCAAGCCCTTGGTAACGTCCCACACTTGAGGACCCAGCTTGTGCTTCGTTGGTGGTGCAGTGCGAGCCTTAGGGTGACAGGTCTGAAAGTCCTGCCCTTGATGTGCCCTAAGTGTGAAGCAGGTGAGAGGGCTAGGGAGATCCCTAGGTTTTTTTTTTTTTTTTTTTTTTTTTTGCAGATGAGACATAGGCCCAAGTATCTTAGTCGGAATGAGGAGGAGAAGGTGGGCGGAGAGACTTTCTCAAAAATTGGCGACTCTGTATGTAATTCTTTAGATTCATGCGGACATGTAGGGAGGTAGTGGAGAGGAAGGGGTGGTTGCATCTAGTGAACTGGCTGTCGTTCATGTCCTTTAGGAGGGCTAGGCAAAAAGAAGGAAGGAGGGTAGCTCTCATCATGAGACGAGCCATGGCACAATTATCTATAGCATTGGGGTCGAAGAATAGGGGAGGCAAGCCACGCTCTTGTGTAGTCGAGTCCTGCTTAAGAAGTAGCCTAAGTAGCCTAAGATAATTACAGGTGGTTATAAAGGCGGGGTCAGGACATGAGGAAAAGTCCGCAAGGAAGCGCATCATAGACTCCTCTAGGCTTTCTGCGGTAAAAAGAAGGACGTTATCGAAGGATGCTACAGTGGAGTTATAGATGACAGGAAAGTCATATCGCCCGTGGATGGTGGCATCAAAATCTACGCCTACCCTTCGAGGGTACGCCATATAAGCAGGGTCGTTCCGCTCAAACAGCAGGGTATTACAAAAAGCCATCCAGGCGAGCATGCTTGTGTCGCATACTCGTCTCCTCCACAGGGGTTGGTCCCTATAGTTTTGTACAGTGTGGGGGATTTCAAAAACTTTATCTTGCTAGTAGTCGGCCGCTTCGGTGCCCCAAGAGGTTGGGGTCTTTTCCCACTCTTCCAGCCATTTTTTCCCCAGCCGGCCACCGGCCACCGACCACGATTACCTCGTCCATCACTTTAAGGGGCAGGACCCTCCACAGACTGTTGGGTAGGAGGAAACTGAAGGAGAATGGCTCCTTTCCTAGTTCCTGCACCTCCCACACCACTAGTTCTGCATGGAATCCCGCCGAGAGATCATCTGGGCACGGAGGGAGAGGCGCGGATGGTAGCACGGCTGGTTTGGCTCTCAGCTTCTGTCTGGCCTCCTCCACCAGCTTTTTTCGCCTTTCTTTAGAGATGGCTTTTCTTTCTGTAGCAGCTGGGTCTGCTTGTGGCGGGTCTTCGGCGTGTAGCGAGGGGGGTTGCGGGACCACATCTTCCCTGAAGCGATTTACATCAATTTCCAACTCTGCTTCTTCCCCCTATCGTTCTGTATGAACTGCTTCTTCCTCGAACCCGAGGGCATCTATTTCCTGGGGGGTTAGGCCGGCCCTCGTCAGGTATTTCCGTTGTTCCTCCAAACCCAGCCTAACCTCCGCCGGTAGTGGGGGCATCTGTAGTCCAGCATGTAGGGCTCTTCTTGCCATGCCAAGCTTCCTCTGTACTGCTTCTAGTGGCTCTCCTTGTGCTGTGTGGGTGGTATCCAAGATGGTATCGAGGAAGATCTTCCGTTGAGCGTTGAAGGCCACATGGGTTGCCTCCGCCTTGCTCTCCGCGATGATTTTCTCTTTTTCTGTTAGAGCAAGGTGGCGCGCCAATGTCTTCCCCCTCCTCTCATTATGCACGGCCCACTCCTCTGCCCTTTTGTTCATCACTTCCAGACCCTCCCCTTGTCTTAAGGTCAACATCATGATTTTCTGTCCATAATCTTCTAGTTCCCTGACCAGCCTCTCTTGTTCTTGTCATTCAGAGGTCAGCTGATCTATTAGGCGCTTGAGCTCCTCCTCTTGCTCCTCCATGCCTCATTGCCTTTCTTCGTCCCTAGCACTCACCTCCACCCTGAGTGCATCCACCTTAGCAGCTTTCGCAGCAAGCTCCTGGTACTGCACTATTAGACGCTTGTGCCCTCTTTGCATGTTTACTAACTCTTGCGTCTCATTTTCGAGGAGCTGCCTCCAATGTTCCTCCTCCCATCCCTAGCCTTCAGTTCCTGTTTCAGTTCTGCAATTTCGCGCTGCTACAAGGCTACCATTCTTGTCTTGTCCGACTGGAAGGAGGCCATGGTTTCCTTCTCGGCTGCCAACTCAGCCACGGCTGTTTTGCGTTCCTCCTTCGCTCTCTCCGATTGGGAGAGTAGCTCGGTGATGTATTCCTTGTAATTCGCCGGTGGCATCATCGTTGCATGAATAGGCGAGGTGGAGGCTTCGACTTTTTGCTTTTTGGACTCTTGCCTGGACTCTACATCCGTGGCTGGCCTTTTTTGTCCTATGGTCGTAGTTTCCGTGCTGTGCCCCTGGCCCATTTCTTTGTTGATAAAATACTGCATCCACGCCACGAAATTTGACACATCTGCGCTAGTGGGGATGCTGGGGGTGATGGTGGTGAGTTTCACGGGAGGTACCAGGAGGGTAGGGATCGGATGGAGCGGGGCCTTGCCTTTGCCTTCGAAGACTAGGGGTGGCACGAACTCTGGCACCTGTGTGCTGGATCCAGGCCCCTCTTCTCTGCATGGGCTCAGGTTCCTTAGTTCGTCTACTCGGCACTGCGGTTCTATGGACCGTCGTATGGCCTCCGCCAGGTCCTCCTCCTCTTTCCTTCACAGCTCCTCTTCTCCCTCCCCTTTCCTCTTCCTTTCCTCCAACCTTTTCTTCTGCTCCTGTTTTTTTCCTTTTTGTTCGTTTTCCCTCCTTTTCTCCGCTTCAGCTTCTTGTTTTGACGCCTCCTTGGCTTTCTGCAACTCCTCTCTTTCCCTCTGCTCCTCCTGCTTTTTCATTCTCTCTCTCTCTTTTGCTTCTTTCAGGGATTCCTTCTTCGCCCTTTCCAAGTCTTCCCTTTCTTTCTTCCTGCCTTCCTCACCCTTTTTCTTCCCCTGCGCCGCCTTTTTCTTCGTTGTCCTGATTGCCTTCTTACTAGTTGGTCCTTCTCCCTCTTCTTCTGTTTCTATTCTGTCGCTGGACCTATCTTTGTCCTGTCGAGAGGGTGACTTCTCCGACGTTTCTTCTTCTCCCTCCTCCAGCTCTTGTGCTGCCTTTATTGACTCCTGAATTAGTGCAGTCAAGACTCCTCCGTAGCTGATGAAAGAGGCCTTGGAGGAGGCTTTCTTCCTTTCCGTCACCTTGGAAGCCAGAGATTCTCCTCCCGTCGGTGCACTTCCCAAGGCTAGTGCTTTGGCCACTTGATCGATAGTCTTTTGCACGTAGCCATTCCAATCCACCTCATCTAGAGTGTGGGCTACTACATTCTCCAGCATTGGCACACTAATCCGATGCATTAAGGAATTGTAGCATTGGCTGGAGAAGAGCACGTGCACCAACTTGGCCTGCAGCCTAGCGTCAGTGTCAGGGATGTCTTGGATGCTTATGCCGTTATTCGTAAGTACCTCTTCCTTCTTCATTTTCAACGAGGCATAAACATCCCTTTTTTGACGCCTTTCTGTTGTAGGTACCAATCCCAGAGCTTTTTCCACCAAGACTGGGTCCAATCGGACATGTACCTTCTTTGCGCCCTCTCCTCGGCCTACTGTTACAATGCCCCCTTGCTGGTCCGAATTGTATGTTCTGAGGAATTCCACGCATTTAAAGTGGTCCGAACGGGGAGGCTTTCGATATGAAGTGACTAGGCATCTGAGGGCTGCTTGCTCCTTGGAGATTTCATCGTTTTCTATTAGTTCGGCAGCGATTTTGGGGGATTTAGTAGTTGAGTTCGTATTCATCCCATGTGCATGGTAATGCACGAACCTCCAAAGCAAGGGTTCTGTCAAGGAGGCCTAGGTCTAGCCTCTCATAGCTTCTTGCGAATGTGGTGAAAGTGTCATCCAACATCCTAATGCAGGTTATTAAGTCGTCCCCAGAGGTCGTGGCAAGGTCGTTAGCCAAGGAGAGGAAAGGTCGTATCGCGTATGAGGGTTTAAGACCGACTGGTGGAAATGGTGCAACTGGACTGGACAGTGGTGACTACCTCATCGGTGTCACAGGTTGGGCTTTGCACGCAGAAGCACATTGAGGTGCTGCAAGAAGCTCTGGGGGCCTGGGGGTTGGGCTGGGTTCTGAGTGAGTAGTCACAGGGCTTTTTAAGCCCTCTAGATTAAGCAAGTTTAAGGCTTGTGGCGTTTGCTTTGGTCGATAGATGAGTTTAGGCTTACTAGCCATGGCTGGCAATGGCGTGCTGATTATGTGCTGGGTACCACGTGTGCAAGCCTTCCGCTATAGGGTGATATCACTTGTAGATGAGCTTTTTAGCCGGCCAATTTTAGGCACCCAAATCCAGGGGTTTCCCTCGTAGTATCATTGTGTCCGCAAGAGATTTTTAGGAATCCATCGCAGCGTGGTTGCTTGTCTATGGCAATAGCGTCTATACTGCCTTCTAGGCCGGAACGACTGATGTTTCTGGCGGTTAGGGTCCCGTTAGGGTGGTGTACCCAAATGTGGTTCCTGCCGTTTTGGCACCCACATAAGTCTGGACTCCTTGGTCTTGTGAGCATTCTTGGTGGATTTGGGCCTGGGGTTGAGTGCGTGGCACAGAGCCACATGTTTCTCCAGTTTAGACTAGGTCTAGAGCGTGGTCCTAGGGGTTTCTACCAGTGGTGTCGTGATAGTGGAGGAGTCATGACAGCCCTTTCTGAAGGCCGTCACTATACGGGTGTTGCCGATGGCAAGATGAATGCGGTTTAGGTTGTAATCCACATTACAGTGCGTTAGCTTTTTGAAGGTACGACCTAATAGTGACACATTACCGGCTTCTGTAGTGTTAGGCAACACATGGAAGAAGGCTGGTAAACTTTTAGTCTCGATGGAAACAAGTACCTTGCACTTCCCCAGGAGTGAATAGACGGTACCCCCAAACGGGGTGAGGTTGGCATTAGTGGGCTGTAGCATTGGTTGACCAATGCGTGTCCAATGGTCATGCGTCAACATGTTGTAGTCAGCCCCTTCATCAATCAAGGCGTCGAAAGAATACACCGCGCCGGTTGTGACTATGATTCATAGATACGTCGGTGCCACTGCTTCCTCGTCCTGATCCGTAAGATCGGTTACAGTTGCCATTCGGACGTTCAACGGGGCTTCTAGCATGGGCGGCTCATGTAATGGATGGGAAGGAGGATAGTACTTCTTTACGCGGTTGCCGTTAAAAAAGCACACTCCTTTACCGTCAAGTGTCTCCAACTCAACATTCCCGGTTCTACCAATCATGGGTACTCTAAAAGGGCCCAGTCCTCGGAACTTCATCTTCTGTTTGTGTCCTTTTACTGAGTATAGCAAAACAAGATCCCCTTGTTCGAAGTCTCGCTGCTTGACATGCTTGTCAAACCACATCTTTCATTGAGCCTTCTCGTAGATGAGCGAGTGGGTGGCTAGAAGACCAATTTCTGACAGGCGTTCCAGCTCTGTCAGGCGTTGCGTCCATGCTTCATTTCCTTCCCATCGTTCTTGGAGTGCTATTCTCAGGCTAGGGACGAAGAATTCTATTGGTAAAATTGCTTCAGTCCCATAGGTCAACCTAAAGGGGGTTTGACCAACGGCCGTTTTATAAGCTGTGCGATAGGCCCACAAGGCTGCCATCAACTTATTATCCCAGTCGCTTCTTGAGGCTGAGACTACCTTAGTCAGGATGTTAATAAGAATTTTGTTAGTTGATTCTGCCTGGCCATTAGCCTGAGGGTAGTATGGTGAGGATTTGCGATGGATGATAAGAAAGGTGGATAAGAGATGTGCTATCACTTCGTTGATGAAGTGTATGCCTTGGTCGCTAACCAGTTCGATGGGGCAACCGAAGCACGAGATCACCTACTCCCATAAGAACTTGGCAGTCGTTCTAGCGTCGTTTCTTCGTGTTACTCTTGCCTCTGTCCATTTCGTGAGGTAATCCGTGGCCACCATGATGTACTTGGCTTGTGAGTACTGCGCTACAGGGCTAATTGGTCCTATGAAGTCAATTCCCCATTTTTCGAAGGGTTGGCGAGCAATAATTGGGGTTAGCTCCATTTGATCCTTACGAATCGAAACTTTTGTCCGCTGGCACTCGTCACAATGCTTGACAAATCGCTTGGCATCGCGAAAAAGTGTGGGCCACCATAGTTGGGACTGCAACACCTTCCGTGCTATCGTGTCTCCGCTAAAGTGTCCACCTGCAATGCCGCTGTGCGCTTCTAAGAGCACATCATCCATCTCATGTTCACACACACACCTACGCAGCAATCCATCTTGCCCCAACCTATAGAGTTGGCGTGCAATCAACTGGTAGGGCTGGAGCTTCAATATCAAGCGCCTAAGTTGTGCATTTTCCATTGGTCGCTCAGGTAGTCCGTGCTCGAGCACTTGGACTATGTCATCTGCCCAGTATGGTGTCAAATCAGCCTTAAATAGGTCTCTCTCTGTGGACAGGTGCAATAAGTGGGCGTCAAGTAACTCGTCAATGATGCCTTGTCCAACTGCTTCTCCTGTGGGTATGCGGGATATGTGATCAACCATGTAATGATGTTTTCCCTTTCGTACCACCACAGAGAAATCGAACTCCAGGAGCAGGAGGACCCATCGAGCTATGCGTCCTATAGCACAAGGTTTGTTCACTAAGTAGAGCAGGGCTTGATGGTCCACGAAGAAAATGAAAGGTGTGGCCAGTAGATAGTGCTAGAATTTCTTCACAGCAAACACCATGGCTAGTCCCTCCCTTTCTGTTGTTGAATAATTCATCTCCGTCTCAGTGAGTTGTCTGCTAGCAAAGCTCATTGGGTAGTCCAAGTTATGCTCACCCGGTTGGCACAGCACTGCTCCCACGGCAAACTTAGAGGCATCAATGTGTACGTGGAAGGTAGTGGTCCATTCCAGGGCTTGTAGAATCGGTGCCGTTGTCAGAGCCTTTTTCAATTGTTCGTACGCCCGTTGGCATGCTTCGGTCCACTGGAAGACGATTAGTAGCTTGTACAATGGCCTAGCGATCAGCACGTAGTTCAGTACAAACCGCCAATAGTATCCTGTGTGACCTAAGAAGCATTGAACTCCCTTGTAATTACTTAGGGATGGAAGGTCAACGATAACCCTGACCTTCAAGAAGTCCGTGGCAATGCCGTTCTTCGACACCACGTGTCCTAAGATGCATCCGTGCTTCACCCAAAACTGACATTTCAAGGGGTTCAAGGAGAGGCGATATAAGCAACACCGTTCAAAGACCGTGCGGAGTTTGTCTAGGTGTTCAATCCAGGTCGAATGGACACACAGGTCATCGACAAAGACCTCTAGCTCCTTGCGAAGCATGTCCTTGAATATGGTGTACATAAGGCGTTGAAAGGTAGCAGGGGCATTGGTTAACCCGAAGGACATGACTACGTACGCAAAGACGCCCCACTCAGTGCCAAAGGCGGTCTTGTGCCTGTCTGCAGGATGCACTTGCACCTGGTTGTACCCCCAGAAGCCATCCAGAAAACTATAGGCTTCCTTGCCTGCCACCCTCTCAAGCATGTGCTCGGTGTACGGCAAGGGGTAGTTGTCTCTCTTCGTAGCAGCGTTCACCTTCTTGTAATTGACGCACACTCGAATCTTGCCGTTCTTCTTCATCACAATGACTATGGGTGACACCCAATCTGTGTGCTCAATTTCGTAAATGAATCCAGCTCTCATCAGCTTGTCGATTTCCTCTTTGACAGCATGAGCGTGCTTTGGATTCATGGGGTACGGTCGGCTGCTTGACCGGCGTTGCATCCAACGTCATGGGTATGTTGTGAGTCACAACACTCGGATCTACCCCTCATAGCTCATCTAAGGACCAAGCAAATACGTCTATGTACTCCCACAAGAGATCGACAAGACTCAACTCTTCTTCACTAGTCAAGTCCTCGGCAATGAACACCGATCGGGATACTTCCCCTTCCAAGGCTAGGTTTACCTCCTTGACCTTGGCTGGCCCTTCGATTGGTTCGCTTGTTTGCCCTTGGCGCTTGGCACCTAGCAGAACCACTACCCTATCCCCTTTTTTTAATTTAGTGAAGCATTTAGGGAGGTCTTGCAGCTTTCGTTGTTCCTCTGATCGTGCATCCTTGGGACGCTTTGCCTTATCCTACCGTAACCGTCTGCACCTCAGGTGGACAGGTAAGTCCCCCTTGGTGCGTCTCGTCATGGGTGGCCTGGGCATTTCTGGGTTGCTATCAAAAGTAACTTCTGATTCAGAGCCAAACCCTCCATTTTCACTAGAAGAGGTGGTCTCCCCTCGTGGCCGCAGTTCAGATGGCGGCTCGGTTCTAAGTATTGATGTCGTTCTTGGTTGGGCTAAGCCGGCTTGCTCAAGGTCTACGGCTTCTATGCATTCCAACCAAGCGCGATCAGATTTCATGCACATGACTCCTTGGTCCATTCTAAGGGCCCGTTTTTTCTACGGCTTGGCGTCTGCCATATCTGCTCAATTTCTCGTCCTTCAGTGTCGTACTCTATGGTATCCACTTCACCCTCGCTTTCATCACCGAAAAATTGGCAATCTTCGTATTCATCACAGGAATCCTTGTCACTCGACTGCTCATCGTCTCCCAAGGCTTGCTCTGCCTCGTCTCGTTGGTCAAGAACCAAGGCCCAGTTATACATGAGGTTCAGCTCGTGCACCCTGGTCCACTGCCACTCGGAATCCTCCAAGAGGTCCTGGAGCGGCTTGAAGTTGGCGGTTAGGCTGCCCGCTAGCTGGTCCGTTAAGTATTTCAGTATTCCCTGGAGTTTCCTTTTGTTGGAAGGCACTTGGAAGGTAACCGGCTTAGGCCCTCCATGGAGGCTTACTGCCATCATGTAGAGTGGCGTAGGAAGTGTTCCGTTTGTCTTGCCGGCCGTTTTGATGGCCTGCTCGTACGCCTCCTAGTCAGAGAACGGCAGGTCAATTGTAGCGAGGACGTGCATCCAATCCCGCTCATCCTCTGGGTATGGGATATACTTGGTCAAGGACTCATAGGGCTTCCTGACCTGAGTGTTCCCTTTGAGCATAGCAGAGATGGCGTCCAAGTCGACTGGTGAGATCTTCCAAGTGTCCATCTCTATTCGTACGGCGTTAGTTCTATTGCCAAGATCAAGCCGTTACCCCAATCTTCGATGACTCTCGCGTTGCGCATCCGGGGTCGGCCTAATAGGACATCATAGTCCACTCCATTCATGACTATAAAGTCAACGGAGAACTGGACACCTGCGATCTTTACTGGCCAATTTTTCAAGACCCCGAATGGTTTCACTCTCATGCCGTTTGCTAGCGTGGCGTTGAACCTAGCAGCTTCAACAGGCGGGTTTCCCCAAGTCTGGAGCACTGCGTAGCTAAGCACACTAACCTCGGCTCCCGTGTCTACGATTCCCTTGTTGCGTTCCCCAGGGCTAGAGGCAGGACTGCGTGCATCTCAGAGCCTTCCCAAAAGGCATTGACGTGCAAAGATTTAGGCACAGAGTGCAGCGTTAGACTGGGCAATTGTGTTTCTGCATCCTGGTCTTGAGGGTCTACCGTGACCTGCTCTTGTGAGCCCTTGACCCACTGCCTAAGGTCTTGCCATAGGGCAGGGTGCTGCTCAAGTAGATCTCCCAGGCCAACTAATACAGGGGTGGTCACTAGCGTGGTCAGGAGATTGCTAAATACTCGTCCTTCCTTTAGCCTAGACTGTCCGGGCCAATGGCCGCGGCTGATCTGCGGCTTTGTTGCGTCTAGGCTTGGTCTCAGTGGCACTGCTTGTGGCATAGTAGCCTTGGCCGACTTAGGTTGAGGTGGTGACATTGGCGTGCTTATGCTGGAGAGATCATCGATCTCGTCCTCCGTGATGGGTTCAGCATCTTTGAGGTGCTGTTGAGCCTCCCTCACCCATTCCTTCACCTTCTCTATGGCCTCCAATTGTCGCTTGGGGTGCGGGTATTCCCCTATCTTAGCACTTCCCTTTTCGGTTGTCTTAGGGGCTGAAGTCTCCGCCTCCACGTAGATCTGAGACTTTCCTCCTAGCAGGTAGAGTCGTAGCACTCTCGGTCTTCAATGCGACCTTAGCGTCCGATCTCTTCTTTTTCCACTTGCGACTTTTCTTTCCTATTGAGGCTACGTCCAGATTGCTAGGTCCTGGTAGAGAAATGCCGGCCTGCTTGGTTTGGGCTCGGATCATGACTCATAAGGGAATAGGTATGGCCTCCCCGTCGAGGTTTTTGACACCAAACAGCCCTATTGGGACAGATGGCAAATTAGCTGCGCTAGAGGACGGCTTCCACTTTGAGCAATCAATGAAAAGATGGGTGATTCCGCACTCTGCGCACCTTTGGTCAACCTTATCCTTGTTTTGCTGCTCTCTTTCAGGGCAGCGTGATGAGACATGACCGGGATGTCCACAAGTCCAACAAGTGACTGGATCCTGTGGCTACCCTCCTAGGCCTCTACCCCGTCCTCGTCCTAATGCCATCACCGGCACGGGTCGATAATCCATGAGGACCGCGTTACCCTCGTCGTCATTCGAGACGTAAGGATATATGTAGGTCTCTTCATCATTTGGCTCCTCCACGTAATGTACTGGAGCGTCGCTCGGTGGGTGAGTCACGTAAGGACCAGGCGGTCTAGGAATGCCGGTGGGATTTATGTTCATTCTAGGGACGGCTAGTTTCATATCGTTAGGCGCGGGTAGAGCCAATGGAGCTCCCCTTCCGAAGAATGGCTGCGGCCTGTTAGCTAAATAAGGCTGGCCGTAGGGTTGTGAGTATGGAAGCCTTCTTGGTAGTCTGCATTGTGCGGCATCATGGCCGAACCTCCCGCAGTTAGCGCAAGGTCTTGACCTTGGGTCTTGACACTCGGCCGGCAAGTGGTTTCCGCCACAGTACACACACTGGTTGTGCGGGCACGTTGGTCGTCTCAGCATGTCCTGTATCTTGGCTAATTCCATCTTGACCTCCGCCAGGCCTTGGTCTGTCTCGGTGGCTTTCCCCTTATCTTGGGATGATGGGTTCGACCGCTCACTAGAGGCTGGCGTTCTCTCTAAACTCCGTGGGTTGGTTTCTTCTAGATTTGAGCTCCTAGAGCTCCACTCTTTTAGCTGGTCATCGACTCTGATGGCTTCCTCAAAAACTCTAGCCACCACGTCTCGTTGCAAGCTTGAATTGCCTGCCAATGCCTTATATAACTTCTCATCTCTAATTCCGTTGATAAATACAGTTGACACTGCTCTGTCAGTCGATCACTCACCTAAGGGGATTCTCTTAAAGAGACTCCTCACATGGGTCACATAGTCGCGGATGCCCTCCTTCTCCTTCTGTTTGACATTCGTCAAGCGTACTAGCAAGTTGTTGGAGTATCCGGGCTCGGCAAACCTCTTGACGAAGAGGTCCTTGAGGTTATTGAAGTTGGCTCGTTCTACGGCATCCAGGCTTGTATACCACGTTCTACCGTTATCGCTTGAGCAAAGTCCGAATGCTTGCGAACGTTGAGTCTGGTCGTTGAGGCCATTGGCCTCGCAGACTTGCTTAAACTGCTCAACAAAGTTGTACGGATCGTCATGTGGCTAGTACTTGTCGAGTTGCTTGGCAATAATCGGTATTTTGGCATGGCTCTTTGAGCCCTGGTTTACCCCTAATCCTGCAAGCAGCGACGTCGCTAGTGCAGTGGCACTCTACTCTACTGCGGTGTTATCTAGCAGCCGTTTCATGAGGAGCTCGCTCAGCGTCAGGTCTCCCTCTAGTGCTCTTTCCTGGTCTGTTCGGTTCCGGCCAGCCAAGTTCAGCACTTGCTGCACCTCATGCAGCTCCATGCTTTGCCTTAGGCTCCTGGCTTGTTGATCCCTATTATACTCAGCTATGCCTTGCGGGCTAGCCTTCTCTCCTCCTCTAGGTCTGCAATAATTACATCTGCCGTCCTGCCACGGTGCTCGTACTGGGCATGCGCATCGTAACTGCTCACCATCTGCTGTATAGCATCTGGGAATGTGCTCACATCGAGCTCCTTGGTAAACCGATGGTCTGAGCCTTCCTCCGTCATAGTTGAATTCTTGCGCCTTGCTACGCTGTCGACCAGGTTGGCTAGTCGTGACAGATCCTTGTCGTTGGCGCTCCTCGCTTGGTTCTCTCCTGCACTTCGTGTGTTTGTCTACGTCCTGGGTCCTCTCCTATTGGTGGGTTCCTTGAGCGATTTATCTAAGTGAATTCCCTTAATTACTGAATACAATTCTTAATTTACAACCACTCGGTGAGTGTGTTGTTCCTCGTGCACTTGTGCCCAATCAGGCTTTCAGTTTCCTTAAGTATACTTCAAGTGCAAAATTCAATGTGAGTGTAACAAGCAATTCCTCGACGCCTCACTCACTCTCACTCATTTCTGGCCTGATAGACTTGTAGACCCATTTTCCAACCATTTAGTCAAGGTTTAGGACTCTTTGTATGTTTCCTTGTTTGCTTCCGATCAATCACGTCTTCGTGGCTTAGTGGCTTGCGTCCTAGTCCGTGGATCCCTGAATTGTCTACTACCCACCGCTAAGCGGCTGTGTACTACAATGTCTCTTATCCCGTGTGCCAGAATCAAGTTCTGAACGCCCGAAGGGTTTCGACACGTTGCGCTAATGCACGTTTGCTGGGTCGGGTCAAATTTTTGACAGCTTTGACAAAAAGTTGCATTCGGATCAAGTGGTCCGAATTGCAGGGTCCGAGTGGGTCACTCGGACGGGCCGAATGGCACGGGGTCAAGGGCTGAATCTCCAAATCTAGCTCGGACGATTTTTACTCGGACGGGCCAAATGGCAGGTTCAACAAGTTCGGACAGGCTAATTCGGACGGGTCGAACCGCAGTTGGTCGAGGGTCGAATCCCGAGTATGGCCGAGTTCCAATTTTAAAACTCAGACGGGTCGCTCGGACTGGCCGAATGGCACAAGGCCAAATGTGCCACGTGATCAAAAAGTTCTAGCTCGGACGGTGCGAGAAGGGTCACTCGGACAGGTTGACTCGGACAGTCCGAGTGCCGACTAGGGTTCCGACCGAGTGGCCGAATGGCAAGGGGCCGAAGGCCGATTCTGGGACTCGGCCCAAAAGCAATAGCTCGGATAGGCCGAAAGCGGCGCGACGAAAACAGCGTGATGCCAATCTTGCCCGATTCTTATGATCTACTCAACCATTCCAAGCACAAACCTCCAAATACTATCTAGGGGGTTTGAGAAAGGGATTCATATACCTAAATGGGTCGGTGAGTGCGTCGGTGATGCAATCGAATCACACGGCCTGGGGCTTTCTAGCTCTCTCTCTCTCTCTCACACTGAAATGGCACAAATGAGTTCTCTTTTGGCCTCCCGGTTCTTATATACCCTCCCAGCTATGGCGTTGACACCCCTAATCCCTCTTATCGATCTTAGTCCTCATTAGCGAGCATTTTGCGCATTTACATGACTTTCTCCCTGCTTTTACCCTGTTTTGAAATAGTGAACCCTATCCTTTTCCGGTTCGACCTCCTAACTCTAACCTACGCTAAATGCAACAAAAATCGAAGGCAAAAAATTGGAATAGATTCTCCATGCTTTCCAATCATCAAAGAACCAAAATATCCCAAAATACTTACTTGTCGCGTAAGTGCTCAAGCTTGAATCCGTTAGTCCCGGCAACGGAACCAAAATGTGGAAGCTTTCGCTCAACCGCCAAGACCCTCGGACCTCTTATTCTTTCAAGTGTTTCAAGCGAGCTCTAATGGCTATCTCTCACCTAGCCGACACACCGTCGATCCCACGAGAGTAGTGAGCTTACCTTGATGCTCGATCGAATACCCTCCTCTCTCTTGCACTCCGATAGCTCCACGATCCTAGATGCTAGCTCAAGCATCCTCAAGCCTCCTCCATCTCCAAGATCCATCCTCCATAGCCACGCGCACAAGAGAAGAGAAGGGGAAAGAAGAGAAGAAGAGGAGAGGAAATGGTGAAGAGCTTCACCCTCTTGATCCCTCACCCTCACACACACTCACTCTCTCACACTCTCACACTCCCTCTCTCAAGAGCACACACAAGCAAGAAGGAGAAAAGAAGAGAGAAAGAAGAAGACTCCTTTTGCCATACACCCAAGAATGGGCTTCTCATTCACTTTTCAACTTTATATACAAAACCCTAAATCCCTTTCGGGCGGTCATCCCCTTTTCTCTCTTTTACATGGCCGACCGTAACCTAGGCCCTTTTTCCCATTTCCCACCATTCTAATTTATCCTATTCCCACTAATGGAAGCCTGGCACTCTTTTACACAGATTTGGGGGCACTCCCGCATTTTAATGGTGCACCTTTTCCTCTTTCCTTGCCGTGGCCCAACACCGAAGCCTCTTGAGGGTCATGTCCGAACATTTGAATTTTTCAGGAATTGGTTGCCAGTCAAGGCACCTTTTTCTGCTTTAGCGTCTTTTTTGCTCTCTTTCCTTCTTCCCAGTTTCCGCTCCTTTGTGCTGCGGTAACGTGGTCAGAAACACGGCAACATCGATCGAGCAGTTTCTTTTAAAGCTTTAAAAAGTTCCAAACAAAAATTAGGAGCCTTGAGTGCACTCTATGAGCGCTATGTAAGATCGGGTCAAGGTTTGGAAGTTTCTTTCAATATTGAAGTAGCATACAGATCCTAGATCTGTTCTAAGTGTTAAAAATATCATACTTCATATAGATACCTCATGTGTAAAACAAATTTTCATCATCCCCACATGCGTGCATGCACAAGAGAGCACGCGCGTAACAGACCCTAGATCTGTCCGAAGTGTTAAAAATATCATACTTCATATAGATACCTCATGGGTCAAACAAATTTTCATAATCCCCACATGCGTGCATACTCTCTCTCTCTCTCTCTCGCTCTCTCTCTCTCTCTCTCTCTCTGTGGAATGAGTTTTCAATTATAATCTCCGTGAAATATCAAAATGCAGCTTGGCATCTGTGGAATTAAATTGATCTAAAATGTGCTAATTTGACCCTGAAAGTATCAACATGCCATGTCTACCTATGTAAGTATTCAAAATTCCCTAAACATGTAAGCAAAATTGTCTAAATTGCTATAAGACACACCCATTGAGAGTCAGGATAAGAGAGTAAATCCACCATGTCTTTGTGACCATCTGATCTTGGTACCAACCTTGCTACATGGGGAGTTTGTATCCCATAGATATCACATGTAGAAACTCAGAATGCAGACAACTCAGATTGGCTTAATGTTGATCAACCCAGCATGTTTTACAAGTGTGTATTTCCAACAATGTGCACTATGATATACTGCCAATGCCGATCAAAAGAGTTACTAGCAAGACCTTAATACAAGAAGATAAATTATAGTTGCTATCATTGGAAATAACAGTGAGTTCTGAACCTGCTTCACTGTGCCAGTGAAAAACAAAATAAGATTTTATGTGCTTATCTATTACCATTGGGTACACTTTCATACATGATGACCATGTAGTCACTCTGAAGATAAAGGTCATATTATACTTCAGCTGCTCTTCTGCATCAAATTTATGAAAAGACCAGCCACTATGTTTTGTCACAGCTCAATTCTTCCTGCCTTCTGCCAGAATAATATGGTAGCCATGCCTATTCATAAACACCCAAAAGTAAGGAGCTTGTAACTAACTGTGTAACAAAAATGATAGAGCATAATAAACTGTACAAAAGAAGTGTGTAGTTCTGACATCTAACAAGTACCAATAAACAGCTCATACCAAGCCCTTGGTGTCTGCATCCCTCCAAGAGATCCCTGCCTGCTCAATGTGGATCTCCTCTCATAAGACCCAATTTCAAGAAGGCTGACTTACAAATGATAGAAGGGCCATCAACAATAAGCAACTAAAGCAATAAGTAGTAGGTGCAAATGTCTCTGCATAGTCCAACCCAGGTTTTTGGGCACAAGCCTAGCTTTGTGCTTGTCCAAGATTTTCCATTAGCCCTGTCCTTGGTCCAATAGACCTCTCTCACAACAATGATCTTCCTCACCCTTCGGGGAAAATGACCAAACCCAGATGATCAAAAACAATAGGATGTGAATTTCCTTGAGAAATGTGAAGATTGGTTATAATCAGGTAAAGGAATTCTATTATATATCTACATTACATTGAGAGGAGTCCAAGCTGAGAGGAAAGTCTTTGACATGAACCTGCTTGTAAAGGCCAGTATACACAGGCAACTGACTTGGATGAGCCAATAATTAGGGATTCCTATTTCATCCTGTTCAATGCAAGTATTCGTGTACAGTATGCAACAAGATTCAGACAGTCCAGCAGGCATGCTTACCCAACATTGAACATAACTCATTGGACCAATATCTTCAGATTATTATAAAGAGCGTCCGCTCTTTCATCAGAAATTACTAGTCAAATTTAATGTCACTGAATCCACATGAGGTCTTTCTGTAATGATGGGGAAACTATTACATACTATCTCATATACACTGAGAATGTGTATGAATATAATGACCTAATGTGGTATTCAACTAATTTTACACGTAAGAACACTGACAAATGAATCAATACTACCTGTGAGACCTTCAATAATTTTGTGCATGTACAAGAAGATATGAAAATAAATGATGTGTATAATGTCCATAACAGAGAAGACCAAGGACTTGTACCAAAGAATTCTGATTTGGAGCACTTAGATGGCCCCAATGGCCCAGAATGCAGAAGTTGCAAATGTGAAAATTTCAGACTCACTTTGACATGAAATAGACATTACCTTTAAGAAGAAAACTAATAGACAACATACATTGCTCAGAATTTTAAAAATATCAATATTTGGGACAGTAAAGCAACATTAAACTGAAAATTGGGAGCAGTCCAGAGTTAGAATGGGAATGGCTGCAAGTCCATTAATTTGCTGGCAAAATTACTTTCCAAACATGTGGCTCTAAAATGTTCAATACTGTTGACAATGACATTTTCTAATTTGATAGCAAAATATGGCTTTCAAGATACTTACGTAGACTTGAAAGGAGCACTGCAAGCACCAACAGGAGTAGAAAATGCAACATCTTGAAAAGGACCTGCCATCTTTCCACGAGGAAACCAGCCCAGATCCCCACCCTTTTTCCCAGAAGGGCACTCTGAGTATTCAGATGCTACCTGCAATCAGTAGCACACTATAATCTCTCTCTCTCTCTCTCTCTCTCTCTCTCTCTCTCTCTCTCTCTCTCCGTAACAGGTATGTATCAATTATGAAAAAAGTACAAGATTACAAGAATTACAAGATGCAGGATGGCTCCAGGCAATCATGTAGAAAAAGATGGCTCTCTCTCTTTTTCTCCCCACCCCCCCCCCCCTCCCTTTTTTTTCTTTCGTAAATCCTCTCTCTCTCTCTCTCTCTCTCTCTCTCTCTCAATTATGAAAAAAGTACAAGATTACAAGAATTACAAGATGCAGGATGGCTCCAGGCAATCATGTAGAAAAAGATGGCTCTCTCTCTTTTTCTCCCCACCCCCCCCCCCCCCCCCCCCCCGCTCTCTCTCTTTTTTTTTCTTTCGTAAATTCTCTCTCTCTCTCTCTCTCTCTCTCTCTCTCTCTCTCTCTCTCATTCATTCATTCATTCACTTATTAAGGTTGCTGAAATCAAAGAATAATCAGCTGTATGAGAGGCCATCTAGCCAGCATGCAAAGCCGTATTCACCACTGGAAAAAACAAAACCACAAAAAAGCCAAAAGTGCGATGGAGTGTCAGAGTGTAATGTCCATCAGAGACAAATCCCAAGAGTTGTAACCACCAGTCGAACTGGGGTAGGCAGCAAAACTCAGCCTGTAGGAGTGTGTTGGGGCTAACAAAGACCTCCAGAGCAATGGTGGCAGCAAGGCGACCAGGGCAGCAACAAAACACAGCAGTTCAGGCACCTGGCTGATCTGGGTGGCAGCTGAAAATGGCTGAACGGGTGCTGAAGACTGTCATGGAGTCTATCTGGAGTAGGTAGAGTGAAGAACAGCCTGTCGCCTGGCAGCTGAGGCAGCAAGTGCAAGGCAGACTGCTCTAATGATGACGTGGACTGCTGGTAGCTGTGGGAACCTCCAGAACAACAGGGTGATGGCTAAAAACAATCCACCTAGCCCTGGATCGTGATGGGCTGCAGTCGATGGCAGCTGGACATCGAATAGTCAGCAGCTGATGGCTGAAATTTATACGTGAACCCAAGAAACCTGCTCAAAAGAATGAGACTGAATGGTGGGAAGCCTATCTATTTATAGATGTGGAAGGATTCTCCCAAATCAGGGTTTTGCATATGGGACACAAAAACTCTCTAGATCCACTCCCCATTTAATGAAACTTTTGGTAATTACTGTTTTGGGGCTTTTTTAAAGAGCTAATCACTAGGTAATAAATTTTAAGCCCAACATCATCTTCATCCCTAGCTCGTAGGTTGGTGCCAACCATGTCCTCCTAACATCTAGATTGGTGAGATCTATCCTAATAACCCTACCAGAGAGAGAGACCCCACTTCCTTACAACACACACACACACACACACACACACACACACACACACATTTCTTCCTCTTTGTGTCATGACCCACCTATAAGCCTCCTTAGCACGATCCTAGAGAGTCACTATGTCCCACATGCAAAACCCTAATCTGGGTGCCCCAAACTTTCTATAAATAGGCATGCATCCCACCACTCTCCCTCAATCTTGTTTTTGCGAGTTTCAGGAGCCGTATCTTTGCTGCCCACATCCCCTTCGTGGAGAACATCACAATCAAAGCTTCCCCCAACCATCTACTACCATCTGGCACATGATTCCAACCTTCACCTTCACCCTACCGCTATCACCTAATGTCTGATTGCTGCGTTTGATACTAACATCATCATTTGGTGTTGTCGCCCTCAATCAGAAACTATCACCATCTTTGAAATCTACATTTGCTGATTTTCTCTTTTCTCTAGCTATCACTTGCATCTTTTGCACAATCCCCTATTGATTTCAATTGTTGCTCAATTGTTGACCATTTTTCTCTCTCCTCAGGTACCTACGTTTTTAGTGTTGGATCAGAGATGGCAGCTATCAACTCAGCACAAATTGTGTAGACAATAGAGAGTGAGAGTGTGGTTACTACTCCACACTTGATTAGTTGGAAAGTAAGTAACTCAAAGTACAAAGTACAATCCTTAGACTTTAGGATTGTGTAAGTGCCTTAAGGTGCGTTCACATAGGAAAGTATACGATGTGTGATAAGTGACCCAAGTGACCAAATTGTGTAAAATAAATATACAAATAAAAAACAATATAGCTACAGATCACCGACACTACTATGTGAGCATAGGCATGAGTGAAACTCAACAAACCCCTTGAAGTGAAAAGTGATTAACATACAAGGATCATACACCAAAGGAGATCAAATTTAAAGCATTGCGAAATGCTTCAAATTTATCGCAAAGAAAAGCTTTGGTGAAGATGTCAACCACATTATTGTTGATAGGACAGTAGACAAGGTTGATGTCCCCTGCATGTAGCCTCTCTCTAACAAAGTGATAATGTATCTCAATGTGTTTTGTGTACGCATGAAACACTGGGTTCCGTGCCACTACAATGGCACTCTAACTAGGCACTCTGACTATCAATAAACAAAGAAGTAGGCTCCGTGGCAAATACATCAAGATCACTTAACAAACATCTCAACCATACACATTCAATTGTAGTAGTGAAAGTTGCCTTGTATTCAACTTCACAGGACGATGTGGCAAAAGTGGATTGTTTCTTGCTAAGCCAAGAAATGCGAGATGAGCCAAGAAAGAAACAATTTCCATTTGTAGAGTGATAAGAATCAAAATCTCCAACCCAATTGGAATCACTGTAAGCATATAACTGCAGCTGCCCCCCCTTGGCATAAAGCAATCCAAGAGTCCTAGTGCCCTACAAGTAACGAAAAACACACTTCACAGCTTGCCAATATGGCATGTGTGGGCTGTGTATATATTTGCTCAAGATTGAATCTGCAAACTAGAAAGCTGGCCTTGTGTTGGATAAATAAATGAGACGTCCAAACTACTAGAGCGTATGTATGAATGTCAAACATGTCACTATCATCATGCAAAGACAGCTTAAGTCCAGTCTTCATTGGTGTACTTATTGGCTTGCAATCCTAAAAGCCAAATCTCTCGAGGAGTTTACCAATATATCTAGACTATGACAATCTAATGCCCCTAGAATCATGAAGAAACTGAATGCCCAAATAGTAATGCAAAGGCCCCAAATCTGACATTTCAAAAGTTTATTGCAATTTTTCCTTAAATGCTGAAATCTGACCAACATGTGTCCCTGTGAGTAGAAGGTTATCTACATAAAGACAAATGACCAACAAGGATCCCTCCTCTTTGCATACATAAAGCGTAGACTCTGATGGGCTATTAATGAACCCTTGGTTGAGTAAGAAGGCATCAAAGGCTTTTTTAGCTTGCATACCAAGTGTTTAGATCCTTCAACTGCAAAACCCATGGGTTACTGAACATACACTTCTTTCTAAATCTACCCACGTAAAAATGCAGTTTTAATGTCAAGCTGGTACATAATCCAACCATTATGGACAGCCAATGCAACCATACACCTATTAGTAGTCATACGAGATGTAGGAGCAAATGTCACCTCATAATCAATGCATTTCTTTTGCTCATAGCCTTTTGCTATAAACCTCGCTTTATACTTATCAATGGATCCATCCGCTTTTCACTTCAGCTTATAGATCCCTTTAGTACCAATGGCTTTCTTTCCAACATGAAATGTAACTAAATCCCATGTTTGATTCTTCATGATAGAATCAAATTCAGCTTGCATTGCTAGCATCCAATGCACACTTTGTTGTGCATCCCCAAAAGAATCAAGCTCGTCATCATCAAGTGTGTTTGTTTTCATAACAAACTCCATAGCATTAGCATGATCATGCAAACATGTTTGTCTTTGAGTACGACCAGCAAGCAAGTACCATCTAAGTATTTGTCTAGCCTCCTAATTATGTGCATGCTCTTGACGAACCTCAAGTTCAGCATATTGCTGCATATTCAGATCAGCCATAGGCTGAATTTCTGCATTATTTAATGGAGCAGTTGGTTGAACAATTTGTTCATTTAATGAAGCTCCAATTGTATCACCAAAAGATATAGGTAGCAACCCTTCAAACACATCATTTGCAGCCTAATATGTGTCATAATCAACAAGAGATAATTTTGATTTTTCATCAAAAATCACATCTCTACTAACGAAAACGTTCTTGGAAACAGGATCGTACAATCTATACCCTTCGCTTCAAAAAATTATTCAACAAGGAAGACATATTCCCCCCCTCGGTCTGAATGGAGAGTCTTAATCTAACAGCCAAATTGATTTTCCACAAGTGCAATAAAAGCCAAGAATGCATCATACACTTCTAACTTTTTTACCAATGAACCCAACAAAAACAAGTAAAGTCATCAATGAAGGTGACGTAATAATAGCATCCACCTAATGACTTTGTTTACATGGGTCCATATACATCTAAATGTATAACTTGCAATCTAACCATAGCTTTAAAAGCAACATCACGAGGAAAATAATGCCAATCCATTTTTCCCAAAATCCATCCCACAAATGTGCTCAAGAGGTCTCTCCAAGATCCAACATATGAGTACGTTGCATAAGCATCAAACTGCCATAGTTCACATGCCCCATGGGAGCATGCCATAACTTTGTCTGTGACATGGCAGGAGTAATAGTAAATGCCAAATAAATTGATTGATCAACCAAATGAGTATCTAACTAATAAAATCCACGACATAATGTACCAATGAGTACCAAAGTCAAGAATTCCTTATTCCTGACCATACATTTATTATCATCAAATGTGACTTGCATTCCACACTTTGCTAAAGAAGAAATGAACAATAAATTCTTCTTTCTCCCTGGCACATATAAAGCATCCTACAAATGAAAAGTGAAGCTAGCAAGACAATCTCTCCAACATCTCTAATAGAATAAGATGCATTGCCGGCACATTACACTGATTTGCCAAAAGGAGCTGCAACAACAGAGGTAAAAAATCCATACAGAATGTAATGTGCTTAGAAGCACCACTGGCAAAGATGCTAGTATCCTCTGTAGGGTTGAATGCTCTATCTACCCAAGAAGAATCATAACTGTAAGTGTAAAAAGAATATAGCAATAGTAGTAGTAGATGCATTTGAAACACACATCCCAAACTCCTCATTTTTCTTCTTAGCAATACATTTTTACATTCTGTGATGTAATGACTTGGTTTTTTACAATAATGGCATTTCCCCTTCTTGGCTTGCGTGCCCCCTACTTGTTGTTTTGTGAAGTTCTTAAACTTCCAAAACTCTGCGGAGCATTCCTAGACTGACTGCCCTTGCCCTTTTGTCTTGCCATAACACCCTATTCAAAAGCTACAACATCCACCCCACTATTCTTCCTTGTTTGCTCTTTTTCTAGCAACAAACTAACCAATTGAAGAAAGATAAGTGGCTGCGTAGAAATTCGCATTGTAAGATTCAATGCCGTATAAAAGGCCAAATAAGAAGGTGGCAAAGAATTCAAAGTAGTAGAGATCATCTAAACATCAAAATAATACTTATCTACATTCATCAACAACTACTCGCGTAAGTCCTGAATTTTATTAAGATGATCCTACATAGCATCACCTTCTTCCATCTCTACATTTCCAAGCTCCTTCTTTAAGAAATAAATGTGAATAATTTTTTTCCCAAGAAACATATGCTCAAGTGTGAGCCATGCTACCCGTGAAGTAGCAACAAATCGAATATGCAAGATTATAGACCGTTGAACTGTCAATGCAATAAGTGACAATGCTTGGACATCCCTACTATCCCAAGTCCTCTGTGCAATTATTCTTTGGGGTGGTGGCTAAACCAAAGCTTGCCTTTGACCACTGTTAGTGCACTCTCCACTATATATGTGTATCCCTATAGGAGTATTGGTGGTTGTAGGTGGCTCGGGGCACTTTTTACTCCCCCTAAGGGAGGTTTTTTCCCCCAGGCTAATAATAGCCCATGTGACCTCATCAGGAGGCTAGGGGCAGTATTATTAGGCTAGTTCTAGGCTTTTTATGCTTAGCAAGCACAGTGCTTAGCACTAGTACCTATTATGCACAAATCCCTAATCTAGGGTTGTGTGCTTATGATTGATGTGTATCTTTTTGATGATGTACTTTTTTCCCGTCACGTAACTTTAGCTCACCCTTGCTTCCCTCACTCTGTGTGTACTTTCTTGCTTCTTCATTTGGTATCAGAGCCATCCCATCACTCCCGTGAGCATCCCATCGCGTACCCTCAGCTCGTGAGCTTCATATCGACTCAAGACATTCTGGAATTGACAGGAACTGCTGCAAAACAGGCCGCCGCCACTCTTTTCAGCATATGGGAGGTTGTACCTTCGATTTGGTCGCGGGAATCAACACCAGACTCTCACACGTGTGGTCGCGCTCAGTTCTAGACCTGCAGTCGCCCCCTGTCGAGGGTCTTTGAAAGCTTCTACAGCCTCATACACATGCTCAAGACAGCCTACAAGCTGATAAGCTCAGGCGCGCACAGTTTTAGAACAGTTTCGAGGTCATTCTCAGCCTGTTCAGGTCAAATCGACAGGGAAAATAGCTCCAGGAGCTGTTTCGCCACATCGCGCCTCATTAACAGGGCTGTACAGACCTGTACATGCTGTGTCGACACTTGATTCAGTCATTAAATCAACCCAGTATCACTTCCGATTGAGCGCACTGCTGAAAACAGCTTCCAGAAGCAATAAACAGTTCAATTTTGATCTGTTCCAGCTTGTATTTGCAGCGCAGCAGTGATTAACAACCTGTGGGTTTGTGAAAACGACTGTATTTGCTGTTACCAGCTCTCCCGTGACTTGTGGGTTCTCCCGAGGACCGATACAAGTGTGAAAAATTGGGGCTTTTGCCACCAGGGTGTTGCTGTAGCTGATTTTATGCATTGGGCAGCGTGTACGCAACAATTGTGATCAGATTTACCCTTCCAATCAAGGGGCTTTTCGACATTTCTTGTGTGTATGCCTTGTTTACACTTGGTACAACAAGATTGTGCCTATCCACTCAGGAATTGAGTGAGAAATTGGGGGATTTTATGCTTTATTGTGGTGCAGCAGAACAGGAACACTGTGTGACAGTGTGTGTGGATGCTATGCTCTCAATTTGAACACTGAGAAGGGATTACAGTTTTGGGACAGATTTGTATGCATTGACATTGCCCTTATGCAGTGGGACAGAGTAAAGCAAGTGATTGTGTCTAAATCTCGGAAGAGATATTTTGTTTTGGGATTTTCCTTTTATTTTTCTTTCAGGTGATTCTTGTGCAATACACCCTACGCAATGGGCAAGGATGGTGTGTTGGATTTGCTCTCTGTTGAGAACAAGCTTGATGGGAGCTCCAACTACCCACTGTGGTCATATATGATGAACCACATACTAGTGGCACACGGGTTTAGCAAGATTGTGGAGGGTTCAGAACCTCGTCCTGGCTCTCGTGTGACCTCAGACATGGATGAGGACTCCACTAGTACCACTGGCAGAAGAGGTATTCCAGCTCCACCCCCAGCTCCCACCACAGATGCACAGCAAAAGTGGGATGAGAGGGATGCTAAAGCACATGCTATGATAGCATTGTCGGTCAAAGTTGCGCTTATACCTCACATACGGTCTTGTAAGTCCGCTAAGGAGGCATGGGACACCCTGGCTAACCTTTATCAGGTACGCAATGAAGCCAGGGTAGCCTATCTTAAAAGGCAGCTTGATCATTTAGTGATGCATGAAGGAGAGACTATGGATAGCTTCATTACCAAGCTTAAGGACTTGCGTGAGCAGTTGATTTCCTTAGGGGAAGACATGACAGATGGGTCTATGGTCACTGTAATGCTGAATGGTATTCCTGAGTCTTATCAGGCTCTTGCTTCTACATTGAGGTTAATCATGCAAGGGAATCCTGATTCCTTTCGCTTTGACAACCTAGTGCAGATACTATTGCAGGAGGAACAGTCAAGAGAAAACAGGAGCATACTTCAGCAGGGTGATCAGGCCTTCATGGCAAGTCAAAAGGGCAAGGGTAAAGCTGTGTCTGGGGCTGCATATAAACCAAAAACAGCAGCCAACCAGCCAACTGTCAGTGGGGAAAAAGATGAAAATCAGCCCAAGAAAAAGGGGAAATGTCATTATTGCAGGAAACCGGGTCACTATATTGGTGAATGCCGGAAAAGAATTGCAAAAGAGAAGGAAAAGGGCACAAAGAAGGAAGCAAATGTAGCACAGGCAGATGCATCTAGTGCAAAGAAGAAGGAGACAGCCAATCTGTCCATTGTCTCGCATGGAGACGAGGACTTTGATGATGAGTGGGCTTGTACAGTATCATGCTCGTACAACCCTTCTATGCACACTACAGATGAATCATGCCTCTCTGTGACCTCTCAGGAGGATTGGTATTTTGACTCAGGTGCTAGTAAGCACATTACCTCACAGAGGAATTTATTTTCAGTTTTTGATGCTACCTCCGAGAGAGGTACAGTTACATGTGCCAATAACTCCGCTTATGCTATACAAGGAGTTGGCAAGATTGTACTTACAGCCACACAAGGTGGATCTTTTACACTCACAGATGTACTTTATGTTCCAGGAATCCAGAAGAATCTCCTTTCCGTCCCTGCTATTGCCATGGGAGGACTTGAGGTGACATTTTCTGGAAGGAAATGCACAGTGCATGACCTTTCTGATGAGGGTTGCATTGTTGCAACAGGTACTTTATGTCGTGGGTTGTATAGATTGGATCACTACAGGGCTGGAGTACATGATGCTTGTGCTGTGATTACTAGTGATCAGTTGGCCATTGCTGAGCTGTGGCATGCCAGGATGGGCCATCTACACTTCAAGGGTTTACAGAGATTGCAGGCACATTCTATGGTGGAGGACATGCCACCCATACAGTTACCCTCTCGTCATGTGTGCGAGGGATGCATATTGGGCAAAATGCACAGGACCCCAGTGCCTAAGTTGTCCACATATGGGGCTGCCAGGAAATTGCAGCTCGTTCATTCAGATGTTTGCGGTCCTATGAGGACCAAGTCCATAGGTGGCTGTGCATACTTCGTTACATTCATTGATGATTTTACATGCTACTCTTGGGTTTATGGACTGAGGCATAAATCGGAGGTGGAAGCACGGTTCAAAGACTTTATTTTGTTGCAGGAGAATCAGACACAGGAAAAGGTTGCCACCCTTCGTACCGATCGAGGGGGGGAATACATGTCTCATACTTTTCATGCGTTCTTGGCAAGCAAGGGTATTGCCCATCAGTGCACTGTGCCATACACACCCCAGCAGAATGGTAAAGCTGAAAGGTTTAACCGTACTGTGATGGAAATGGCCAGATGCATGCTTAAGGGGAAGGGCCTCCCTAACAAATTTTGGATGGAAGCACTGCAGTGCAGCAATTATGTGCTGAATAGGTGCCCAAAGAAAGCTTTGCAGAAGTATGAGAGGACTCCATTTGAGATGTGGACCGGCAGGAAGCCTTCTGTCAAAGGCTTCAAGGTTTTTGGATGCTTGAGTTATGCCTTAGTGCCACAGCATCAGAGGGGTAAGTTGGATGACAAGGCTGTAAGATGCATTTTTGTTGGTTATAGCAGTGAAAGCAAGGGCTATCGGCTGTACCATCCTGGTACACAGAAGATTCTAACCAGCAGAGATGTTACATTTGCAGAGGAGCAGAATTTTGATTGGTCTACGCTCCGTAGGCAACCAGAAATTTACAGTCATGATGTCTTCGAATTGCTCCTGCCCCAGGAGGGAAGAAGTGCAGCCACAAATTTACCACGGGTTGTTGACATTGTGGGGCCTGTAGCAGATGCAATTCAGCCCCAAAATCAGCTCGGTACAGCTGGTATACAGCCAGCAACAAATGTTATTGATCCTACTGGTGCAGCTCATGATTTAGTACAGTCACAGGCTGATTTGCCACAGCCATCATCCGAGCACATGGCAGTCCCTGAAGTGTCCAGACGGGTGCCTAGGTGGTTGCTAGATACATTGCAGGACAGCCACATTGATGTTCCTTTGCCTACCAGGACAAGATCCCGCCGTGCTCATGGGATGAGTATTGATTATCATGCATGTGAGGGCACATACAGTGAGGATGAACCCACTCAGGTGGATGAGCCTGTCTCTTTTGAGGAGGCAGCAGAAGACCCAAATTGGATGCACGCCATGCAATCAGAATATGATAGCATCATGAAGAATGAGACATGGTATCTGACAGACTTGCCTCTAGGTAAGAAGGCCATAGGGGTTAAGTGGGTGTATAAAATCAAACGGAATGCAGATGGCACAGTGTCACGCTACAAAGCCCGTTTGGTTGCAAAAGGGTATGCTCAGGAGAAGGGCATAGATTATGATGAGACATTTGCACCCACGTCTCGCATGACCACAGTCAGATGCATGATTGCCTTGGCTGGTCAGTTTGGATGGACTATCCATCAGTTGGACATTACTACAGCTTTCCTGAATGGTGATATCCATGAGGAAGTTTATGTACAGCAGCCCACTGGCTTTAGAGTTAGGGGGCAGGAAGCCAAAGTTTGCAGATTGCAGAAGGCTCTATATGGGTTGAAACAGTCCCCTAGAGCATGGTATGAGAAGATTGATTCTTACTTGGCTTCCCAAGGCTTTCTGAAGAGTTCAGCTGAGAGCACTCTATATGTCAAGAGTGCAAAGGATATGTTTCTGATTTTAGTTCTATATGTTGATGACATGCTGCTCACGGGGCCACAGAAAGTGCATATTGCAGCTTTTAAAGCTGAATTACAGCACCGCTTTGAAATGTCAGATCTTGGTCCGTTGTATTACTATTTGGGTATACAGTTTATGCAGACATCAGGGGGCATATATTTGCAGCAATCTATGTATATTCAGAAATTGCTACAGAAGTTTTCCTTTCAGGATTGCAAACCGGTTGCCACTCCCGTGGAATCAGGTGTAAAGTTGAGTCTTGAGGATGCAGGAGAACTTTTTGATGCCACTGTATATAAGCAGGCTGTTGGATCATTACTGTATTTATGCAACACTCGGCCAGACATACAGTATGGGGTATCCGTATTGAGCAGATTTATGCACTGTCCAGGCACAAAACATTGGCAGGCTGTGAAGAGAATATTTAGATATCTCCAGGGTACTATGCATCTTGGATTGTTTTACCCCAGGGGGGATGCTTCATGCTTGCAGGGCTACAGTGATTCAGACTAGGCAGGAGATTATGACACAAGGGTGTCCACTTCCGGTTATTGTTTCTTTTTGGGTGATGCATGCATTTCATGGCTCAGTAAGAAGCAACCTACGGTGGCCACTAGCAGTTGTGAGGCAGAGTACAGGGCTGCTTTCACAGCCACAGTTGAGTGTGTTTGGCTCAGGAGGCTTTATGCAGATCTTGGATTGGAGCAGCATGCTTCTACATCCATTCTCACTGACAGTATGAGTGCTTTGGCTGTAGCCAAGAACCCTGTGTTTCATGCTCGCACGAAGCACATAGAGGTACATTACCATTATGTCAGAGAGAGACTCGCAGCAGGAGAGATATGCTTGTCTCACGTGTCTACACACGATAATGTAGCTGATATTTTCACCAAGGCACTACCACGTGATAAGTTTGAGGCTTTTCGACAGCTCTTAAACTTAATCCCATTACCTGGTGATTAAGCTACATACCCTGTAACATGTGTACATACACCACACATCACTCCAGGGGGGTTTGTTAGTGCACTCTCCACTATATATGTGTATCCCTATAGGAGTATTGGTGGTTGTAGGTGGCTCGGGGCACTTTTTACTCCCCCTAAGGGAGGTTTTTTCCCCCAGGCTAATAATAGCCCATGTGACCTCATCAGGAGGCTAGGGGCAGTATTATTAGGCTAGTTCTAGGCTTTTTATGCTTAGCAAGCACAGTGCTTAGCACTAGTGCCTATTATGCACAAATCCCTAATCTAGGGTTGTGTGCTTATGATTGATGTGTATCTTTTGATGATGTACTTTTTTCCCGTCACGTAACTTTAGCTCACCCTTGCTTCCCTCACTCTGTGTGTACTTTCTTGCTTCTTCAACCACAACCTCCTTGTGGAGGAGTAGCAAGAGCCATATCTCCAACAAGTACATTCTTCATCATGAAGGACCATAGAGAATAGTTATTGCCATCCAATCTATCCTCTTTAGATACATAAGTGAAGAGATCATTTTGTCCCTGATTTTCCATGATAAATGTCACTCTTCCAAAAGGCACAAGAGCAATAACAAAAACTAGCCTGACTTGGAAAGCTGCAAATTTTCAAAAATTACAGCAAATGCCAAGCTGTAATCAACTAAACTATGTCACACTTAACCACTATTGTCTCAATGTGTTGAAATTTTTCCAGATTTCAACAAGCAGCACGCTGTCCAATGCAAGAACCGTGCTCAGCAGCACTAAAAACACAAAAACCCCAAAATTTAACTATCCAATGTGCTAGATTTCAATCAATTTCAGATGGAAACTTCATTACATATGGCAATGTCCACCAAACATACAAAAGGCCCAAATTTTCCGACCCAAATTCCAACAAATTTCTGCAATTTTTGCACTGAAGCACCTATTGTAGTAGCAGAAATGGATCTTTCCCTATAAAAGCCCCTTGCTTTGGCTTTGATATTTTGAATAAAATGATAAGATATACTTGTGACAATCAAGAACAAGCGGAGGACGAGCTGTGGGTGCTAGCGCTGCAGGCGGGACTGCCCAGGCTGGTGGGCAGTGTAGTCTATATGCAAGCAAGCCTGGCAGAGCTGGACAGGACCAAGCAGTGGCCTGGATAGGCTCGCAGAGCTGGTGGCTCAAGCAATGCAGACAGGTCAGGGAGGCAGCGGCAACTGCCTGGACAAGGCGGCTCGAGCAGGAGCAACAAGGCGGCTGTTGGCTGGGCTGGCGAGCCTGGCTTGGGGGCTGCAGTACAGGTGGTGGCTGTTGCTACAGCTAGCGGACAGAGTGTTGGCTTGGCACGGAAGCTGCAGGACAGACCATCGGCATCTGCCGGATGGACCTAGTGCTCTGATACCACTTGTTGGATCAGAGATGGCAGCTATCAGCTCAGCACAGAGTGTGTAGACAATAGAGAGAGTGAGAGTGTGGTCACTGCTCGACACTTGATTAGTTGGGAAGTGTGTAACTCAAAGTATAAAGTACAACCCTTAGACTTTAGGGTTGTGAAAGTGCCGGGTACATTCACACACGAAAGTGTGTAATGTGTGATAAGTAACACTTTCACACACGAAAGTGTATAATGTGTGATAAGTAACCAAACTATGTAACATAAATACACAAATAAAGAATAATATGACTAGGGTAAAGAACCTCTCTTACAAAGATTAAAAACCACCCGTGTCCTACTACGGATCACTGGCACTCCTATGTGAGCGTAGGTGTGAGTAAAACCCAACATTTAGTTTTTCTCCCTCTTGCACTACCGTCTACATCAGATCCAACCTTCCCCGGCTGCATTTGCTAGTGTCCAACACTTGGAGGCTGCCTTGCTACGTTTCGGGATCCATTCGGAGTACAACACACTCTCTAGCTCATAATCTCAACCTTGATCCTAGAGATATGAGGGTTCGAGGTTTAGTATTCACTACATAGTAGTGTGTTTGTTGCATGATCATTGTATATTCAATATTCATTCATTTCATCATTCATTGTGCTCACTGTCTCTGAGTTACCTGAACCATAATTGTGCTCTATGTTTATCAGTCTATGCTTTGTCATACAATTGGTTTTGTGTTTTCTGCGTTTAGAGCATTTCTTCACAACTTGTCATAACTTTTTTGATCAGCTATACCATCATACCCAATTTTCATTTAGTATTAGATACTTGGGAAAGGTTTGCCCCAAACCAAACGACTTTTTTACTGAGAGTGTCAAATTCGTACTTTGCATCAGCATTATCATCTCTCGTGACAACCAGGTCCTCATTTTGCCTCTCATTGTGTTTTGTAATTAAGATCGGTTTACCCCAATTCGGGTACTCATTTTGCCACTATTTGGTTCCACTGGTCTGTCATCAGAGACCATAGGCTGTAGTACTTACTTGGTTTTTGCTTTCTTTTTTCAAAGTAGTAGTTACTTGTGATGATTTACCAGAATAAAGCCTTTTCCAAGTCTGAAAGTAGCATCAATGTCACTGATGCAGTAAATAAAGTCAAAACAGAAGCTAAGAGCAGAAGTCTAAATAGGTACATAAGTCTAAGCAGTGAAATCAAAAAAGTAGAAGTCAACTATGTTGCAGGAAATATGAGATAGAAACAGTAACTGATGTCACATAGAAGCAGGCAGCCCTAATTCAAAAAATAGAAACTGTGGTAACAAGTATGTTGCAGGAAATATGAGATAGAAACAGTAACTGATGTCACATAGATGCAGGCAGACCTAATTCGAGAAATAGAAACTGTGATAACGAGTCTTTTGTTCACATACACGCATGCGCACGTGCACATGCACACATAGGATAGTATTAGAATTCTTTTTCATCAAGGAAATAATCCTAAAATATGAAAGGCCCTTTTCCCAACACCTAATGTTGGTCTTCAAGTCTTGCCTCTCTCTAATGTTTCGTAATTCTTTCAGTCCCCCAGCATCTTGCAATGGCATTCCATCACGAACAATAAAGAAAATGTGATACAAAGAGTGCTTGATTTAAAGATGTGAATTTAACTCAATCATCATCTGATTGATTGATGTTTTACAAAGCATCTAAAAACACCATATCTATCAATAGTAAATCCAGCAGTATGAAGCCCTAATATACACAAAGAGAGGCAACTAAAAAAGCCTTACCTTGGCAAACTCTGCAGGAGGAACTTTGTCTCCATTGTTCAACCATCCATCTTGTAACTTTTTGTAAGCTTCATTTATTTTCCCTTGTTTTTCACACAGGATATGCCTTGCTGGAGTTTATAGGAATTTGGAACATAGAACATGAGTATCAACACCATTGGCAAAGCTCGCGCTCTCTCTCTCTCTCTCTCTCTCTCTCTCTCTCTCTCTCTCTCTCTCTCCATAAAAGGTAATAGTATTAATTATGGAAAAAGTACAAGATTACATGATTAATGATTTCATAATGCAAGATGGCTCTAGGCCATCATTTGTAGTCACGATGAAGGTACAAAGAAAGTAGAATGACTAAAGGGAGGCGGAAGAAACTGCAATGTGCCAAACAAGCAAATCCTATCTAGGGAGAATGTCTCTTAACTCAATCAAGTCTAGCTGCCAATGAAGAAGCCCTTTCAAGCGAGCTATGTGACTCTACGCACCTAATGAAGCATCAAAGATAAATGCATTCCTCATGGTCCATATATGCCAACCACCCTAGAACTGCAATAAAGGAAAGAGAACTTTCATGTCAGCCCGGACCGGGTCCACAAACTTGGGATGTCCAAAGACCCAATCCTTTGGAAACATCAATAGCCCAACCACTCAGAACCAAATGGCCATTGCTAGTGACCAAGCCTTCCACATGACCAAGCAAGCAAAGAACTGTTGGCAAGGGGTTTCAACTGATGTTTGACAAAAGAAGCAGCAACCATTGAAAATCCTTCACTTGGAAAGTGCCGAGGCAAGAGGAAGTACACCAATCAACATTTACCAAATGAAGACCTTGGATCGGAAAGGTGTTTTGTTAAGCTAGCCTGTCATTACCACAAACATCCACCACACTTGGCCTTTCTAGAGACCCCATGTGGTATTGCCTTTCTAGACAAGCCAATCCTTATAACAAAGTAGCAAGTGATATAATTGATTTACCAAAGCATGAGCCAAAAGCAATCGACCATTAATCATCCAATCTTGCCAAGGGGCCTGTCACAAGGCCGAAGAACCCTGTGAAAAAAATGGGTGTCAAAGGCAAAAGTTATAACGAGTTACACTTGTTAGATTCTAGGTGAATTTTGGTGTCAGTTTGCCCCTAGGACCATTCATTGGCCATTAAGTGTTAGTGGTGACACTAGGGACTAGGCGTTAATTAATGGATTAATGCTTGTCCAAGGGTCAATTAATGCATGGGACCACTTTGGGTTACAACTGGCCTAGCCAATTAATTTTTGGATGGGCAAGGTCAATTTGCATGGATTAAGGGCTGAATTAATTTTCAGAATTAATTAATTCTGAAAATTAATTAAATGGCTGGAAATTGCTAAAAATGGATTAAGAAAGCTGCCACTTGGCAAAACTTTCCCATGCAAGTGGGGGAAAGGTTAAATAGGGCTGAAGGGAGAGGAAAATCTCGTTTTTTTTCATTTTGGAGCCATTGGAAAGAGGTGTTGGACTGTTGCTGCCAGCTTTTGGGGCCAATTCCCAACCATTAGAGACCATTTTGGTGATGGAGATTGCATATTCTTGACCTTGGGAAGCTAACAATTGCTGCTGATGCACTCTCCCCTGAAAATCACAATCTCTGATGCTCCTATTGTTGTTGGTGCATCCGTTGGGGCTGGTACAGCAGGGCAGCAACTGATTTTGATCAGTTCTTCACAACAAATCTCAAAATTTTCTCTCTCTACAGCATTCTCTCATCTCCTTCAGCCTATGCTCAGTCATTCTCAGCAATTCTCAGCTATTTTTGGTGGGCTGATCTGTAATTTCTATAATAAACCCTAATCTACAGCAGAAAGTAGGGTTTAGCAACCACCTTGGGATCCGTGCCAAAGATTGAAGGCTCAAGGGACTGAAATCAGTAGCTGATAATTGAAGATTATCAAGGGATTTCAAGAGCCAGTCCATCCCAAATTGATTTGGGGCAGCATTTGGCCAGCCAAGGGTCAAATTGGAGAAGAAATCCTGGATGAAACAAGGGGCAAATGACCCAAAAGGCTTGCTGGACATTTATGACAGCAAGAGAAATTGGTTATCAAGAGGAGATTGAAGAATCTCAAGTTGTACTCCTTCCAATTGAATGAAAGCTAAAGAAATACCGCAAGGGACGCCAATTTTGGGGCCAACAGGGTGTCTACTATCCAAGAATGTTATGGTAAAGTGTGTATTTCATTTTATGTGCATTTATTTATTGCTGTAATTAACTCTTAAATCAGGTTATCACCACCCATTCCAAGAAGGAAGGCTGGTTTCAGGGCCTCTTGGTCCAAAGAAGGTACAGGCTGCATGGCCCGTAAAGAGGTGAAGATAGCATTCCACAAGTTGCAATAGCCTCAAGGAACGTGAAAGTAGCACCTAAGTGATCTGAAGGACATAGCAACCCCACTAGCATGCAGAAAAGCATTAGCAACAATGACGAGCCCCAAGCGTGCCATCCTATGCAACATCAGCCTTTGTTAATCTTTGCCTTGCCAAAGAGAAGCTTCGAAACCATCAACACTTCCGCTTTCAAGGAGTTTGTTGTCTCCCAATCCAGAGGTGGGTGCCAAGTAGACTTAACAAGGACCGATCTCCAGGAGTGGACCAAGTGATTCAACAACATAGAAGACTTAAGATGAATAGGTTATTCGGCATTAACCACATGCCACCATGAAGCAAAAATCCTAGTGTTCCCATGCTTGATACCCTGAGTCTCAAGGAAGAATCTAGCAATCAAGGACCAAGGTTGCATACCCTCACACAAGGCCTAGAATAGTGACCAACGAAGAGCAATCATGTGTGTCTCCAAATCCAAAACAATCTCCAAATCCAAAACAACCCAACCACCCATTCGTTTGGGAGAAAAAAAAGGTACTAGGAGATTCAAGAAATACCCATCCTTGTAGAATCTTTTTTCCAAAGCAAAAACCGAACAGATTGAGTAATTTTCTACTAATGAGACTTCAGCCAAGGAAGAAAGGGAAGGTAATATGAAACCATTGATATCATGATTGTTTGTCCTATTTTTAATCTCAAGTGAAAAGGCCAAGCTTGTGATTTCCAATACACAAACTTATCCATCATACCTTAGGAGGTCCAATCTATTAGCTCTTTACGCAAAACCTACTCTCCAAAGGGATAGCCCAAGGTGCCTGAAAATTGACCCTTTAAGCACCACCTTACCTTGCCAACCCAAGGCCCAAAGATCACTCTCAGTGCAGCTAATAAGGGCTGACTTGGATACATTAATGTGTAGTTCCAAGGCAAGGGCAAATAAGTCCCATGTGGCCATTGCTATTTGTATATTATCTCGACCAGCCTTAAGAAACATGAAATTGTCATCCACCAAGGCCTAGCCCTACAACTGTTCTTGTGAAGGGAGAGAGAATCCGACCACCTCGACATTGGCCACTAGATACAATAACATCGTCAAAATGAGGTGAGTGCCAAGGCAAAGAACAAAGGACTCAACCAACCTAATCGATCGACGAAGGGGGAAGGATGTCATGACACCACTATTGAGCAAAACTCTTAAAGAGAAATCTATGGTGATAGTATTGATAAGTCTGGATATTCTCAGGCCAAAACCCATGCCTTGCATCAATTAACCCAAGAAGGACCATTCCAAATGATCAAAGGCTTCTTCAAGGTCCAACTAAACCATCACCATTTCCCGTTTCATGTGTTGAGCATAATCTATTCCCATTTGGACATTCAAGATGTTGTGAAGATTATAGTGCCCTTTGATAAATCCATACTAGGTAAGCCTTAAGGTGAATAATGTTCGGAAGATATTCATGCAACCTGTTAGCCAAGACTTTGGTAAAAAGCTTATATATAGAGCCCATAAAAAAGATTGATCGTCAATGCTTGGAGGCTAAGGGGGATGACACTTTAGGGATCAGTTTAATCAAACCCTCCTTCCAAGAGAGTGGCATATATCCAATTTTCCAAATTTGTTGTCTTAAGGCTCAAAGGTGCAGCCAAATGAGTGGCATAGGTCTCAAAAAACTCATTGGTGATACCGTCACACCCCGGACTCTGTGTGTGTGTGTGTGTGTAACAAGTAGTTTATATCATATTGAATCACAGGTGTACAAAAGTCAAATCACTTGAAAGATTCTCTCTCTCTCTCTCTCTCTCTCTCTCTCTCTCTCTCTCTCTCTCTCTCTCTCTCAATCAAAAAATCAATCAAGTGGCTACCCTACTAGCAAGCCACTTATTTTATTAACCTACTAACCTGGGTTCAAATCTCCCTTTTAGTGACTATGCCGAATGTAGAAGTTGAATCCAAGACCTTCTAGTTACCACGTGTTCAACTTAGCCCTCTCTCTCTCTCTCTCTCCCCCACCCAAATAAACAGTACTTACATTGATTACCAAAATTCAAATGTACAATAAGAGGGCAACTACAAGCAATCATCTTGCTAACAAAGAGAGCAAAGAGTCTCTATTGCTAACAAAGAGACCAAAGAGACTATAGCATGCCAAGAAAGAAAATCATCTCTAGGAAGAACATCTACTAGCTTAATGATATTGAGCTGCCAATAAATAATAACTCTTAAATGGGCAATATCACTGCGTACTCCAAAAACAGAATGAAAATGGAAGGCATTTGTAACCAACCTTCCTCCTCAGATAGGGTGATAAATAACCCGATTAAGCACTATTCACAACAATTAACAAATTCACAAAACTAAAATGCACACTTTACAATATAATCTTGGACATTGGACACCCTCTTGGCCCCAAAAATGGCGCCTCTTTCGATATTTATTTAACTTAATTGAAGAAGAAGTTGATGTACAATGGGATTATCCCAATCCTTTTCAGTATTCTAACTTCCCTTGCTGTCCAAAATGACCAGCAAGTCTTTAATCTGATTTACCCCTTGATTTGGGCAATCAATTGGCCTTCACCCGCTTTGATGGGGATGGAAAATGCCCCAAATTCAATGATTTGCTGGTCTCTCCACTTGAATAGGCTAAAAACAACTTCAACCATGTTGAATCTAAGTCTTGAAACTTCCAATTTCTCGCAAGCTTCCCAAGGCTACTGCTAAACCCTTATTTCTGCTGTAGATTAGGGCTTACAGCAAAGAAATTTGAAATTTCTCAACCTATGGTGATCTCACGCATGTACCTAAGAATGTAGACCCATTGCCTGACAATACAAATCATTGGATAAGAAGGTCTACACATGTCAGAAGGCAACCACAAAGGTTTCAACCATCTTTGGATTGCATTTTGTTGACTAATGAAGGTGAGCCTCTAACATTTAGAGAGACATAGTCATGTGAAAACAAGAGAAAATGGAAACTTGCCATGCAAGAAGAGATAAAGTCTCTGTATGCAAATAAAACTTGGGAGCTTGTACCTTTGCCCAAAGATAGAAAAGCTATCCCCAATAAATGGGTTTACAAAGTGAAATGTATTAATGGGCAAAAAGAGTTGAAGTCTTTGTATGCAAATAACACTTGGGAGCTTGTACCTTTGCCCAAGGATAGGAAAGTTATCCTAATAAATGGGTTTACAAAGTGAAATGTATTGATGGGAAGCCCAAGTATAAGGCATGGTTAGTTGCTAAGGGCTATACACAAAAGGAAGGTATAGACTTCCAAGAGGTTTTTTCACCAGTGGTAAAGATGACTACACTCTGTGTTTTGTTTGCTCTCACCGCATCCTTGGATTTAGAGTTGGATCAGATGGATGTGAAGACTGCTTTTTTTCATGGTGATCTCGATGAAGAGCTGTACATGAAACAGCCAAAAGGCTTTGCCATCCCAGAGAAAGAGCATTTAGTTTGTAAGCTGAAATGCAACTTATATGGGCTAAAACAAGCCCCTAGACAATGGTACAAAAAGTTTAATACCTTCATGCTCAACCATGATTTTAAATGCAATCTTTCAGATCACTGCTTATACACTAAAAATGCTGATGATGGAACTCTTATTGTGTTGGTCTTATATGTGGATGACATGTTGATTGCAGGCAAGCATAAGAGTACTTTGAATGCTCTTAAAAGGCAGCTAAGTTCAACCTTCTCTATGAAAAATTTGGGGGCAACTGAACACATTTTGGACATGCACATTAAAAGAGAGAGGGTTTCTCTCATAAGACAAGTACATTAGTGAAGTACGTGACAGGTTTAATATGCCTAATGCTAAGCTTCCTGGTGACCATCACATACAAAGCTTAGTAAAGTTGATTGCCCAAAGGATGATACAATTGCTGGTGTGCTATGAAGGGCATACCTTATGCATCAACTTGTGGATCTTTGATTTATGCTATGGTTGCAACTTGCCCTGACATTGCTCATGCAGAGGGAGTTGTTAGCAGATTCATGTCTAACCCTAGCAAGTCACATTGGGAAGTAGTGAAATGTACTTTCAGGTACTTAAAAAGTACACAAGAGAAGTGTATATGCTATGGAAAGAGTACACTACAGTTGTAGGGATTCTGTGATTCGGACATGGCAGGAGATCTTGACACTAGGAAATTTACCAGTGGGTATATCTTTACTTTGGCTGGTGGGGCTATCTTTTGGTGTTCAAGGTTGCAAAAAATTGTGGCACTGAGCACTACAGAGGCTGAATATATTTCAGCCACAAAAGCTTCCAAGGAAGCTATTTGGCTTGGCCATCTAATCAAAGATTTTGGTCTTTCTTCACGTACTCCGATGCTTGGTTGTGATAGCCAAAGTGCGGTACGCCTGGCTAAGAATGCTATGTTCCATGCACGTACCAAACACATACTACAGAGGCTGAATATATTTCAGCCACAAAAGCTTCTAAGGAAGCTATTTGGCTTGGCCGTTTGATCAAAGATTTTGGTATTTCCACGTACTTGATGCTTGGTTGTGATAACCAAAGTGCCGTATGCCTGGCTAAGAATGCTATGTTCCATGCACGTACCAAACACATAGATGTTCAATACCACTTTATATAACAAGTCTTGGAAGATGGTCTCATCACATTGACTAAGATCAAAACCCAAGATAACCTTGCGAGTGTTCTCACTAAGAATCTTGCATAGACTCAACATGAGCATTGCATCCGAATAGTGGGAGTTGGTTAGCTTAAAGATACCACTTCGGGCCTTTAAGTGGAAGGTTGTTGGGTGAGAAGTCCCTTTGTTTCCATGTAAAGTTATACGGGTGTGAACACACCCTTATTTGTACCCTAACATATAAATACATTTTATTTTTTGGGTGTAAAGTCCCTTCCTCTCTGTGTAATGTTATATGGGTGTGAACACACCCTTATTTGTACCCTAACATATAAGCACATTTTATTCTTTGTGTACCATAACAATCTGGTACACTGATCTTGGGACTCTCTCACTCTCACACTCAACATTGAAGCTCCACTTCTAACTCGCACTCCCACTGCACACTCATCCCTTCAACACAGAATCCGGCAATTTGGACTTTCCATAGATCAAGTCCTTTGGAAGTATCAAGGGCCCAACCACTCCAAATCAAACAGCAAACAAGAGAGACTAAACTTCACCAAACTTTCCTCACCAAGGTTGCATTCCGTGCATATACTATACATTTCGTACGGTACCGTATTGTACCGTTCATTTCGTGTTGTACATTCACTTCGTACCATACCATACAGTTTACATGCGTTCAACATTTTGTTGTTCACCATCATCACCAATTTGCCATGTCATCAAATCTAGCTATGTTTGCATGTCATCAAACCTAGCTACGTTTGTTGTTGCCAAACATCCACAGAGGCTGTCTGCTGCATTCCAAGATCTGTCCAAAGTATGACAAGTATGTCTTTACATGGTATCAGAGTTAGGTACTCACTTAAGAAACCTAGGCCTTTGATTGGAGATCTCGCCATTAGAAACAAGTTCATAGAGGGAAGATGACTTAGAATACATCTACACTCCTTTAGTCTACAAAGCTCTCCATGCAGAGACCCGAGTAAAAGTGGGCTTCACAACTTGCTCTACAAGGATCCAATATAAGAGGAGAGACATCAAATTACCATGGAATCCAAAGAACATATGAGATTGCACGAGCCAAGTACAATCTTATCCTAATGCATCAAGCTCAACAACTCCAAGAAGGCAAACCATTGTTGTCTCCTTTAGATTTAGTACACAAATCTATTGATTTTGTTATCCCTTTAGATTCAGTGCACACATCTACTAATTTTGAAAGCAAGACGAACACTCCACGTTGGACATATCATTTCACTGGAGAAATCAACACAAAGTACAAGCCTCTTATTCCTACCCCTCCACTCACTTCAGTGCCAAATATGCCCATTTATTCTTGATATTTTCAAGTCCCTACTTCTTTGCAAGATTTTGATGATAAACTTCTCAAGGTCAATTTGAAGGAGATGAATCATCCCATTTTGCATTTTATCTTCGCTCACATTTCATTTTCAAAGGCCAAATTCAAAAAATCAATTCAATGAATTCATTCACACTTCAAAGTTCATCACATCATTTTTCTGCTAGATAACCATTCACTTCTCCTATGCACACACCACCAGCGACATCTCACATCACACCAAGAGATTCCTCAAAAATAGACACATACTTTAGGAACTTTTCCTTTCCTAGTGGTGCACATGCACCAATGCAAGAGGCTCAATGTCTCTCACATGTACTTTCAGGCTTTACATAGGGGACATCCTCCCCAAGTTTTCCAAAGTATGGATGAATTGGTACCAAAGTTCACCTAGGCAGCTTTACCTAATGAATCAACTAGTTATGTTTTTGTGCCTCTGCCTACAATTGGGCAAGGCTATCAAGACCAATGCCTTCTCAAATAGCACTTTTTGGACCTTTGTAATGCCAAGACTTTTTGGACCTTTTTGGACCTTTTTGGACCAATGCCTACAATTGGGCAAGGCTATCAAGACTATCACACTAGAGGACAGGAACCTTTGTAATGCCAAGCTCTCCAATTAGATGTGAAAACTATAAAGCCTCTTTGCATACCTCAGTGGTGGCAACCATTTACTCTACCTTTGTAGTAGACAATGCAACACACTTCTGTAGCTTGGATATCCAAGATATTGATCCTCCTATGAAGGTGAATATATACCTTGAAGGAGACTTCCTACAGTCTGAATGATCAACATAATCTGCATCTAAAAAGCCAATGACAGATGCTTTTTGCTTTCCAAAGTAGATGCACAAATCCTATTAGGAATAAAGGCTCACCGTGCCTTTTACAGTGTTCGAGTGTGCACGCATCTTTACACATGTACTTTATATATATTATCAAAAACCTAAAGTGGTACACTTCATTATTGTACCCACATATTGAGTGTCATGCTCTCACTCCCTCTCTCACTACACATATCTCGGCTATACTCTACCTCGATCCTCGCACACACTTGTCTTCAAATTGGTATCAAAGCACAAGGAGTACACACTTCTCAAAGCTAGACAAGCGCAAGCTAGTTAGGTGACCTCAAGCAAGAGGTGTCAGCGCCAATAGTCAGTGTTCAGTAGGTGCAAGTCAGAGTCAACACTTGACTACCTGACGAAGGCAGTTGAGTCGGACCACCAAGCATAGAATTGGCAATCAACAAGCGCAATGAGCAAGCGATGTCAGACAGACTTCATCATAGCGCAGGCAATGGGGGCTGCGAAAAGCTTCGATGGGACAGGCTACAATGGGCTGCAACTAACGCAACAAGTCAACCGTGACTAGATGGGCCACAAGTCACAAATCTGCAATCAATTCTCTGTTTAAAAAATTTTAACATTTCAAATTTGTTCCTCCCCTTCTACTAGGTGTTCATGTGCAAGCTTGACCTAAAAAATTGGGGCTTTTCTCGGATTTGGGGACTTTGATGCAAAACTGGACAATCTAACTCAGAAATTGTAAAATCCATGCACATTTACCCGTGAAATTTTGGGGCTTTTCACACTTTAGTGAATTTTTTCAATTTCACTGAAATTTGTATACACCGAACTTGAGAAAATTGGGGCTTTTGCACAATTTTATCAATTTGTGCAAGAATTGCCCGGCGTATGCACTTGGATACATGTATTGATGCAATCTGGATGAATTTCCTTTTGAAAATTTGGGGCTTTTGACCAAAATTGTCAAATTTTGCCCGATAATGCTTTTGGAGCAGAATTTGCAGTCAAATTTTGGGGATTCCACATGTAATTGGTGCCTTGGCCTCTACATGTGGCTGCAATTGCTTGTGGAAGTTATAATAAGTTATCATTGGCAAGTACTAGGTGGTATCTAGTGTCAAATTTTGGCCTAAAAGATTTTATTAGCCATTAATGTCAATGGTGACATTAGGAACTAGGCATTGATTAATTAATTAATGCCAATTCAAGGGCTAATAAATGCTCATGAATGCTTGGATGACAAATTGGCCTAGCTAACTTGATTGTTGGCTAGTAAAGTTAATTTTTTGAGAAAGAATTAATAATTAAATTAATTCCCTAAGTTCATATTTTGAAAGTTAATTTAATTGTGCTGAAAATAGATGAAAATGCAATTAGAAGGCTGCCACTTGGCAAAACCTTCCCATGCAAGTAAGATAAAGGCTATAGCATGATGGAGATTGGGAGAGGATGAGAGAGAGTTACTGCTGCAATTTTCCAGCCATTGGTGATCAGTCTGTGAAGATATGCTAGGGTTTGCACTGAGGAAACACAGCATATACAACCAAGACTAAAACGCAAAACACAAAAAAACAAAACTCAAACACAGATACAAACACAAAGAGAAGAAACTCTGAAGTGAATGAATGCTGTAAATAAATGTAAAAGTGTACAAAATGCCTAAAGGTAGAGCAATGCAGTATCGAAGAATGACATCCATTGAAGATAGATCCAAGTGCAGTAACCACCAATCAGAGATAAGAAAGTGCCGAGGCAAAGAACTGTTAGGAAACAACAGGAGAGGTGTTTGCTAATGTAGACTACTTGCTGGACAGCAAAAACACAAATATAGCAGCAATTGCTCGATTGGAGAGATGGCACCAGCATGTCGCCTAGCACCAGATGCTAAAAGCCCAAGCTAATCAAGTGCTATGATGCTGCAATAGCTAGAGACCTCCAAATTGCAGGGCAATGCCTGAAAACAAGCCACCTAGGGCTGGATAGTGATGGGCTGCAATGGGTAATGGCTGGACAGTAGATGGTAGGTGGTTAATGGCTGAAATCTACACAATAGAGTGAGAAACCTGTGTCAAAGTGAAGCAATGCAAAAGCAAATGACCATGACAAAGAGTGAACAGAGAGAGAAAGAGAGTGAAACGCAGAAAATCTGCAGTGAAGAATGCTGTATAAGGATGCAGAATTATACACGGGTGCATAGAAAATATATGCGTATGTCTCCACCTCAAGGATCTCGATCTCCATCAGCCCCAAGAGCAATCTCCGCAGTCAACAGGCTGAAATCTATCACAGACAATGCGTCAAGACTGCTGGAAACTCAGCCTTTTAAAGGCTGAAAATAATACCCAGAAATAATCAGGTCGGCTGCATTAAATGCAGCCAACCACAGTGTCCGATTGCTGCCACGTGGCAGCCTACCACATGGCACTACTGACGTGGCCATCCAAGAAATGATTGTCAATAGGACCTCTCAGATCTTGGACAAGGCAGTAGACGGAGGGATCTGGAATGTCGGTGAAGTAAAGCCTGGGGAAGTGCCTTCATAAACAAATCTGCAAGATTGTCTTCGGTCTTACAATATTCCACATCAATGGTCTCATCCAGAAGCTTCTCCCTGATGAAGTGATACTAGATCTCTATGTGCTTCGTCCGGGCATGGAATACGGGATTCCGTGCCAAAGCAATGCGACTCTCATTGTCGCACCACAAGATAGTAGGACGAGTCTAGGGTCAACCAAGCTTCTCCAACAACCGTTGAAGCCACACTGTCTCACATGTGGTAGAAGACGCAACCCATACTCTACCTCAATCGAAGATAGAGCTACCGTGGGTTGCTTCTTGCTACTCCAAGAGATAGCACAGTACCCAAGGTAAAACAATAACCTATAGTAGACGGCCTTTGATCCACATTGCCAGCCCAATCTGAATCACTCCAACCTGCAAGAACAAGATCAGAAGCACCTGTCCTGCTGGATAGGAAATACCGAGGTCGAAGGTCCCCCTCAGAAACCGAAATATCCTCTGAGTAGCCAACCAATGCACCTGCTAAGGTGCACTCATGAACCTAGCCAAAGAACCTACAGCAAAACATAGATCAACCCGTGTGTTGAGGAGCCAAATCAATGATCCAATCAGCTGACGGTAGCAAGTAGCATCTGCCAAAGGGGAATCTGCGTGTGAAGTGGCCTTCCAGTTCTCATCCATAGGAGTAGAAATGGACCGACAATCCTCCATCTCAAAAGCCACCAAGAGCTCTTGTGCATATCTCTGTTAAGAGATGAAAATCCCCCTTTGAGACTAATAAATCTCATGGCCCAAAAAGAAATGGAAAAGTCCTAAATCCGTTATCTCGAACTTCTGATGTAGAGTTGTCTTCGTCTCATCGACCTTCTGGGCATGCTCATCCGAACGATCAAGTCATCAACATAAAAAACAAACAACACATGACCACCCTCGAAAGTGTGCACATAAAGTTGCGGATCGGCCCTAGAGCACCAATATCCCAACTTGGCCTGGAGAAACGAATCAATCTTCTCCTTCCAAGCACGCGAAGCCTACTTTAGGCCATACAAGGCCTTCTTCAACCTGTAAACCTTCCCATCTGAGGAACCAAAGCCAGGAGGCTGCTCTACATAGATCTCCTCCTTCAAATCACCATTCAAGAAGGCCGACTTCACATCCAACTGAAAGACAAGCCATCTCCTACGACCCAGCCAAGGCAAGAACAGCACGAATTGTTGCCATGTGAGCAATAGAGGCAAAAGTATCATGGAAATCAACACCTGGGCGTTGTGCAAAACCTTTAGCAACAAGGCGAGCCTTGTGCTTGTCCAAAGAGCCATCACTATGGTACTTGGTCTTGAAGACCCATTTGACACCAATCACCTTCTTATGAGAGGGATGAGGCACAAGGGACCAAGCCATTCCGCTCAATAGCCTCCAACTCGGCTTCCATCGCTTTTCGCCAATGATCAAACATTCCGCTTAGCAAGATCATACAAACAATGGCCTTGAGATTGCAAACTATAGTCCACAAACACTTGTCTTCTAGAAGCCGCTTCAAATTTGTCACGCAATGTCTTCGGAATGTGAACATAAGCATCACACCCAAAAACCCTAAAATAAGAAACATCATGCTTTGATCCAAAATACGCCTTGAAAGGAGTTATACCAACAATAGCAGAAGTAGGGGAACGATTAAGGATGTGAACTGAAGTAGCCACAACCTCAGCCCATAGACACTGAGGTGTCTAACAATGCTCCATCATAGTACGGGCCATCTCGATCACACTGCGATTCTTCCAGTCCAAAATGCCATTCCTTTGAGGGGTGTTTGTATTGGCAAACTTTTGGTGTATGCCGCAATTTGCACAAAACTAAGTAAACTCATTAGAAACAAATTCTCTGCCCTTATCCAATTGTAAGGTCTTCAACTTCCGCCCCGATTGGTTCTCCTCAAAGAGCAACCAATCCTTGAAGTTGGAAAAAGCCTTCGACTTCAACTTCAAGAAATAGGCCCATGTCATCCTGTTGTAATCATCTACAATGAGCATGAAATACAAACTCCCTCCAAGGGATTCCGTCCTCATCGGTCCACAAAGATCGGTGGAAACAACTCCAAGGGTGCTGAAGACTACCTCGAAGCCTTGCTGGGAACAACAGCACGAGTCTCCTTCCCTCACCACAATATTTGGCAAACCTCGAACAAACTGGTCCTTAGACGCCTTCCGAAGGTATTCATAATTGAGGTAACCAAACCAAGCACGCCAAAGCTCATACTAAGTTTGGGAGGTAAGAAGAAGAGAAGTCAAGGCAGAAGAAAATCGCAACTTGTAGACTCCATTCTCCTTATAACCTAAAGAAAGAATTACTCTCAATCCTCGATCAAGAATCCGAAAAGAATCCACATCAAATTCGACCAAAAGGCTGAGGGTACAAATCTTGTGCATTGAGAGAATATGATACCCCAAAGCCAATACATAAAGTACCTCAAAAGCATGGGCACCACCACGCCCATCTAGAATAAGATGCATGTTGCCCTGTCCCCCCTAAATAGGAATAGACGAACTGTCGCCAATAAGAATCTAACAATGAGAAGGCCGCAAATGAGTACCACCTACGAAAGAAGGGGTCATGTGCCTAGAGGCACCACTGTCAACAATCCACTCCCGAGTAAATAGGGCAGTCAACGTAGCATCTGAAGCCAGCATAGTCGAATCCTCAACCACCTCTAAATGAAGAAAAGAAGCTAATGAGGGAACAGCCATCGCTTCGGAATCCTTTGAAGATTTCTCCTTCTTCTCCTTGTCAAGGCAATCCTTCTTCTAGTGACCTATTTTGCCACAAATGTGACAAGTAGACTCCTTGTCTTTGTCCTTCTTAGATGTGTCTTCCTTCTTCTCTTTTGGTCCTTCCCCTTCTTCTGAGAGAATTGACCAAACAAAGCTTCAGATTTCGAAGCATTGGTTCCTTTCAGTTGCTTCTCTTGGTCCAAGACCATAGAAACCAACTCTTTCCACCGAAAAGTCTCAAACCGCCCTGAAGCAATCAAGGCGGAATAAAAACCACTGAAGCGAAGCGGTAACTATGAAAGGAGAGTTATCACCATGTCTTCAAAAGTGATCACCTTCCCTGCGTTTTGAACCGGCATCTGAAGCTGCCTTAGCTTGTTAATATGCTCCCGCATGGATGATAACTTCTTGATACTCATAGTCCTCATTCGCACTTCCAAAGAAACGAGCTTTGTGATGGCCATCCGATATACATCTGATCCAACTCCGGCCATATCTCCCTAGCCATTGCCAAATGCTCTATGTGCGAGATAACAGCTATAGTACAAGAGAAAAACAAGCGAATGTGTGCATTGAGTTTATCCCAATGTGCCTGAGCCTTTTCCAACTCTGCCTTCTCACTAGAAGAGAGTCTCGACTCGTCTCGCGAAGAAGGATGATTGATAGCCTCCGTAACAAGCTCCGCCAAATCATAGGACTCCAATATGGCAAGCATCATAACCCGCTAGATGCATTAGTTCTCACCATCGAGCATTTAATCTAAAGGAAGAGCTAGTAGGATGGGCACCTTCCAATCCATGATCACCTAAAATTCTGTCTCGACCTCAAAAGACGTCTTCTCCTACAATGCCTACACAAAAACACAAAAAAATAGCCCCCTCTAACTGTGAAAATACAAGTTGCTAGGTCTAAGTCTCTTTCCTTCTTCACCCGCAATGAAAAGGTAAAATCTGCACTTGAAGGCCAAAAATGCAGCCTTCTTCCTTCTCTAACAGCAAAAACAATAGCAGCTTCAGCAAATCTTCTCTTTTCTCACACGTCCACACTCACCTCAACCTTGTTTTGATGCGCAGCCCACCTGCTCACACTTGAACGCTGAAAACACAGTCTTATGTCGCGCTGAAAACTCCTCTTCAAATAGATCCACACTAGGTCAGTCCTACAATGCTCTAATACCATGTCAAAATGAAGCAATGCGGAAGCAAATGACCATGACAATGAGTGAACAAAGAGAGAAGAGAGGGAACGAGACAATGAAACACACAAAATGTGCAGTGAAGAATGTTGTATAAGGATACAGAATTATACACAGGTGTAGAGAAAACATCTACGTAGTCTTCACCTTGAGGATCTCGATCTCCATCAGCCACAAGAGCAATCTCCGTAGTCAACAGACTGAAAACTTTCAGAGACAATGTGTCAAGATTGCTGGAAACTCGGCCTTTTAAAGGCTGAAAATAATACCCAAAAATAATCAAGTAGATTGCAGCTGACTGTATTTGGGGACTGTCTCCGTGGAATTGTCTGAATGCTACTACGTGGCACTGCTGACGTGGCCATCGAGGAAATGACTCTTAACAACCTAAATGGTGGGCAGCCCATCTATTTATAGATATTGAAGGGTGCCCAAAAAAATTAGGGTTTTGGGGACCACTGAAACTCTCTCGAACTGCAAACAAATTTGTGTTTTTCATTAATTAAGCATGTTTTGGGGCTGTTTAAAAATGCTAATCAGCTGTAAAGCGTGTTTTAGCTCAACTCAACCCAACTATTGGAGAGTGTCAAAGAGCTGCCCCTAACTGGTCATAAGGCCATTGGAGGCAAGTGACAGCCCTTCTAGGCTGTCTAAAAGTTGATGACAAGAAGTTTGGGGCCCACAAGGGTAGGTGACTACATGTGGGGCTCTTGTTGATGATGGGCTGCAATAAAACAGTCGTTCACATCAAGGCGGCATCAAATTTCAACCAATTTTGGAAATAAAACTCTAAAATTTTTCTCTTCAACTTCCTCTCCATTCTATCAACCAATTCACAGCTTCCCTTGGGATCTCGGTCAAATTCAGTGCCAAGAGGGTGCAATTGAAGAATTTATGCTGCTAAATCCTAATTTACGACAGAAATTAGGGTTTACCAACCACCTTGGGAAGAGTGCTAAAAAATGGAAACCTAGTACTTGAAATTCAGTAGCTACTGAATTTCACTTAAATTCTGTCCCAAGAGCATGCAATTGAAAGATTTCTATTGCTAAACAACAGAAATCAAGGTTTATCAACCACCCTAGAAAGGATGCTCAGAAATGGGGGCCTAGTACTTGAAATTCAGCAACTGAAATATGGGGATTTTAAAGAATTTCAAGAGGCCAGCCAGGTAACATTAAGTTTGAGGTAGAATTGTCATCCAAGGAGCAAATCGAAGGCCAATGCCCAAGCAAACCAAGGGGCAAATTGGTTTGAAGGCTTGCTGGTTGCTATGGACAACAAGATAGCAATACAAGTTAAAGAAATACTGCAAGACGCACCAGTTTTGGGGCCAATCGGGTATTCAATGTCCAAGAGTAATTGGTAAGATTTACATTTTCAGTCTATGTGAATTTTACGCTTGCTGTAATTAGTGTTAAATCAGGTGATTTACCAGCAACTAGCAAAAAATGACCATGAACAACTGAGGAGAAGGCAGTCTGAAGCATGATAATAGCACAAAGAGGAGCAGCCCCCTATAAATAGGGAAAGGACAGCAAACTAGCTGACCTGACATTAATGCAGGTCAAACCTGCTCAAAACCAGCTGACTCATTGCCATAATGCTGATGACTGCAAAAAGATCCCTATTTAGTTCACCTTAAAACAGCCCCAAAAAGCATCTAATGCCAAATTACCCAAAGTAAATGGCTTTATTTCCAAACAATAGAACAAATGCACCTAGAAATACAGCCAGTTGTTTAGTGCATCCTTCATCCCTAATCATTATCACTGTCAGCATTCAGCCATCAGCCAATCACACCTCGCACTGCTGGATATACCTCATCATGAGGAGTTGCTGGTCAGTCATCATCTGATTGCCATCTTCCCTGTTGCTACTTTTGCCTAGAGGACATCACCATCAATGGAGGTTCATTACAGCCACTGCCATCAGTTGCCTGCTGGTCCATAATCAGTCATCACCTACAACTATGTTTTCAGCACCAATGGGCCACGCAGCAGCCGCCCAGCCTGCCGACACTACCCAGCGTGTTGACGTCATCATCACCATCATCAGATCTGTGTTTCAGCCTGCTGGACCAGCATTTTGCTGCCGTCAGTATTCAACATAATCATCAGACACAGGTGGACTACTGTCCTGCATTTTGAGATCCATCACAAATACAATGCACTCTTTAGACCTGTTCCCAATATCTCTAGCACCACTCTCTGCTCACCTCATCCCCAGTCCTCGAGACATGGAGGGTTGAGACCCCTTTGTAGCATGTTCAGCACACAATGTTCATTCATCTTTTGAGTTCTCTTCATCTTGAGTTCTACATTACACTTTGAGTTTGTTGTACATGAACCTTTCTCTATCTATGCTTGAGACCTTCTTAAAAATTGAAGCATGGGGAATTGGACATAGACTTACCCCCAACTATACTTGTCCTCCACCCCGAGCCTAGGACCAGAAAGATAACAAGCCAACTCACATCATAAGGGTTGAAATTCCATACCACTAACCCACAACATCCTAGTGTATGGATGTAACAGTCAAAAGGCCTAGAACCCAATCTATGGCAACCCTAATTGCAACCAAAACACCCTTGCCTGCCCAGTTTGCAGCCCCTACTACCCACATTGCTGCTAGCCATTGAAATGCAAGCAACTTGCAATGGTAAATGCAAGGTGACTACAACCCCAAACACAGCCTCCACAAGTATACATCTAAATCAAAACTGAGCTTCATATTTTATGTCCAAACTTGATTTTGATGACTATTGATCTTAAATGTGTTGTTTTTGTAGTGTAGCTTCATCTACCCATGTAGCATTCTCTTCAAGGTAGTCTTTCCATTGCATGAAGTGTTCTAGTAAGATGAGAGATCTTAAAGGTTTCACCCGTATATCAAGGATCCCTTCTAGATGTGTTTCGAGAACTCCTTGAGTTATGCAGCAATACCCTATGATGCCTTTAGGGCTCACTGTAGTATATCCGGTTCATGGATCTGATATGTGTCACATGTAGGTGATGGTATGGAATATAGGCACTAGCTCTAGTTTGATAATCTAATGTGGAATTAAGTTTTTAATACAATTTGTTCCAAAGATCATGAGTATTTGAAGCCTCTCTATCTATCATTGGCCATAAGTAGAGAGTCTAGGAGCCCATATAGGTGATAGATATATCAAGTTGGAGCGAATAATGTATCATAAAGTGATCATTAGGTGTGGGATAATTGAATATGGGATTGGTGATATTCACTGCATGTCTACAAGTGGAGCATACCCTTGTGTAAGTGTGTCCCATGATGCTTGTCTTATGGAAAAATAGCTCCCTATATTGGTGACACCCATGTATACACATGAGAGCCTATTACCTCCACCTCATTCTCAAAGGTTCACTAATCACCCCCATTGTGTGTAGAAATCGTCTAATAAACATAGAACAAGATAAAGTGACCAGATTGATGCATCACTCCTCTATCTATAAACTCAACTATCTCATTCATGAGCATGCGAAAAGTGTTTGGGAGAGTGGGTAACCCTACGTCACCCCCACAGTGCTTTGTATCTCCTATAGGCATCTAGCTTGCCCCGCCATTCTCTCATACAATGCGAAGATCTCCAAAGTCATTTGCGATGGTATTCCTAGCATAGGTCAATTATGGAAAGCCAATTTTGTGGCATTGTATCGAAGGCTTTGCCACCCAAAAAATCTATGTATGTGACTTGGAGGACCTTTAGTGTCTATTTGAATCATTGTGCTCTGTTTGGACTGTGGATACATGTAACTTGCCAAAGATATGTCCAGACCATGATGGTCCCATAACGTTCTGATTGGTTAAAGTTGTATCCCAAGCGGTTTATTATACGACTAAAGAGTCTAACAGCCACGAACTGGAACAGCTGTAATGCTTCATGGAGCTTGCTAAGTTAAACTACAATCGAACAGTGCAAAACCAATTCAAATACCTACTCGACTAAATGTTTTGAACACTCTTCGAGGTGGTGAAATCCTAAAAACTACTTCAATCAAAGTCTTGCATGAGTTGAGCAGCAATTGAAGAAGCGCGCAACTTGGCCGTAACTCTATTAGTAAGCCCTTTAAAAAAACCATACTTGTAGTCCTTTAAAGCATTCTACTGAAGAATCAATTACAGTAGTCACATGCGATACAGGAATATTCCGAGACAGCCAACACATGCACGTTAATAGCGAGCAAAAGGCATTCTCTCACATATAAACAGCCATAACATTTCATTAGATGGTTACATATGCGTGTGGCATGACAAAGCGATCGGAAAAACTCCGAAAAACGCCAGTAAACTTCTAAACAGATCGTTGCAGGTCGTGCAGTTACCTTTGACGTAGGTACATGTGCCGAGGCCATCGGCAGCCTTTCCCCCTTTGCCTTTTCCTTTAGCAGCTCCTTCATCGGCGGCGCCAGCGGCTTGTTTGCCCTTGCCTTTCGAACTGTCTTTAGGCTTTGAATCCTTGCCCATTCTGATGAACCCGCAGCGATCCCAACGAGCAAGAAAACTCACAATCAAACTGATAAGTAGACGTCTCAGTCCTTAGTCGAGACACAATTACCAAACTTTAGTTCTTCTAAATGAACCTTCGAGAGAATTTTTTGGTCCTGCGAAAAAGGCTTGTAAGCAAATTTTGTATCGCTTAAATAAACTTTTGACTTTGATTGATTTTTATCCTCCACACACTCATGCATTGTGATAGATGGGCACAGTTCCCAAAGGAAGAGGCATAGTAGTAGAGGTAAGGCATCATTCTTGTAGTGTGCTTGTGGGCTCATGTTACTATCACTCTCACCGTTGTGCTTGGGAGGCCTAGGCATGGTGCAAGGTTTTCCATCCTTCATATTAAGGAGTAGTGGATGCATGATAATCATAGAGTTCTTTGACATATGGAATGGCTAGGTATCTGTATGTATCAAGTGAAGAGGAATATGGCAAAATGATGGGTTCAAAGTCTTATTCATGCTAGCTTTGCATTTTTCGACACCTCCGTCTTAAGCTGGTAGATTCAATATGCTTCCCAAGGACTTGCTAGACTAATCAAAAAGATCTTCGTGACCTTAGTTGCAGCTTTGTTGAATCCTTAGCTAGTAATCTTGATGCAAGCCTGATTTATAGCTCATTGAAACCTCTTTTGCATAGACATGCATAAAAATATGCAATTGATGTAAGTAGTGCTAACACAATGGCCAGTTCCATACAAAGACATATAAAACACAGTTCAATGTACATCATATGCGAAACACGTCTGAGGATGAATTCCTAGCTAATCCCAACCAAGTGCAATCATAGTGTTTGATATGAATTGAAAATGGAGGTAATCCTCTAAACAAACCCTACAATCCATGCTGCATTATATGAATTGAAAATGGACGTAATCCTCTCAACAAACACTCATTGCTCAAGCTGCACTTTGATGTGGCAACGCAAATTCTCTACAAGAAGTTGATCAAATGTTGCATAAAGAAGAGAAAGGTTAATTAATAAACACCTCAAAAAAAACTTCCCAAAGTTAAAACACATAATAAGCCCTATATAGGACATTGACCATATATCAAAGATATATTGACTCTACAATTAGAGCATGTCCTTCTTCGTTTTGTTTTTGCCTCAATAGCCTAATCTCGATTGTTATCAAGCCCTTGTAAAACCTATATATTAGTTTTGATCCATGTTTTTTTTTCCACTCTTTGTTTACCCATTCACTCCCAACTACTTAACGTATTTCACATGTAAATCTATGATTACTTACATTCATTGTGATTCTTCATTAGTATTGTAAGCTCTTGCATGTTCTTTGTCATCCATCTATCACCTTCTAATCAACTCTCAGAATCTCTAAGTCCAAAAAAGGAAAATGATCCAATGCATGCCCTATCCACACTTGCATATTCAATTTATCACTTTGTCACTATTATAGAGTGGAAAGAGCATTATTAATGTTGCCAGCTACATTCTTCTTCTTGCCTAGGAATAATTAATTCATAATTAAACCCTGTAGCTCTAACATGTTGCACAATTCACTCAAGCCTACATTGACATGCCTTATCATTTGCTTTCCATATGCAATCAACAAGGTGCTTTAACAACCCATATTTACTAGTAATGATCCCCTCTCTATTCATTGACATGGCTTTTAACAACATCAATCTGGAAATGGATCACGTTTTCTCCTCTATCTTGGCTTACAAGAGCCATTCTTTGAGTTGTTAGAATGCTAATAGTAAAATGAAAACCTACATGATCTCATTGTCAAACTAAGTGCCAAGGACTTATAATCAAATACATGTCACACAATCTTTATGATCACAACCATGGAATGTCTACATGTTTTTGTCAACCATGACAACAAATCATTTCAATAGGAATCGCCTTAAGGTAAAGAGGCCAATAGGATCACATACAGTGGTAAAGGCTCACATCTATTGTTGTCAACCATGAAAAGAGATCACCTCAATAGGGATTATAGTTGTTATATAGCATCTTAGAAAGTCAAGAAATTGAATTGTGTAATTAATTCTAGTTTTGGTTCTTGTTAAACATTCAAACCATGCATCTTTTACTATAATTATAGTGGTCTTTCATTGCCATTCTTTTATGAATTCGTCATTTATAGTTATCAGTGTTCCTTATATGCTTCACACATAAGATACACTAGGCTACTTTGTGATAGCTTTGAGAGGGAAGCAGTAATCGGTATGAGATAGAAGTTATGGAGTGCAAGAGGGTTGAGAGAGATAAAGAAGAATACAAGAGAGTTATGTGGGTGCAAAACAAATGGTACCTTTGTTCTTTGTTATATTCACTTATATATTACTATATTGTGTGTATAGATACATGGGGTATTATAGGCCATTGACCTTGACCCCAACAACCTTCCATGTCAATGCACCTTTATGGAAGTATATGAAAAAAGTGAAGACACTATTGAATGCCTATTAGCACTCTGCAGTGTACAAATTTCTCAAAAGGTAAACTCTTCGTAAGAAGATATGCAAGGTTATCATCCATATGGATCTTAACAAGCTCAGTGTGCTTGTCATCAAGCACCTCCCTGATGAAGCAATACTTCACCTTGACGTGCTTTGTCTTTGCATGAAAGATAGGGTTTCGTCCCAATTAAATAGTACTCTAACTATCATAATTCAATGTAGTCACCTCTTCTATAATGCCCAAGTCTTCACTAAACAAGTAAGCCATATAACTTCCTTGTGGACCTTTGTGGCTACAACATTCTCTACCTCAATAGTAGATAAAGCCACACATGGTTACAATCAAAGATCCGAGATACCATACCACCTATGAAAGTGAAGAAAAAACTTGTAGTAGGCCTCTTAGAGTCTATACTCCCTACAAAATCAACACCTATATATCCAAGAATAGATGCATCATTCCTTTTGAAGCATATGCACATAGACTAGTGGTGTTCAAGTATCTCATGATACTCTTTACTACCTCCCAATGCTTCTTGCTAGGGTTTGCAATATAGTTGCTAAGCACTCCCACTACATAGCCAATGCTTGGATGTGTAGCAACCATGGTTTACATTAAGCTACCAACTATGGATGCATATGGAACCTTAGTCATTTTAGCCTTCTACTTATCTAGCTTGGGGGCTATCCTCTTAGTTACATTTCAAACATGGAAGAAATGGAACATTGATAGCCTTCACTCCAATATCTTTCCAATATATTCCTTTTGAGACAAATAGAGTATCTTTTTGTCTCCATCTCACATAATTCATATATCAAGAATGTGAATAGCATTCCCTAAGTCCTTCATATCAAGGGTTCATGTAACATTTTCTTTAAAACATCCACATCCATGATTGACTTTCTAGCAATATCATCTACATAAAGAATCAAGATCATAAGGCTATCATCCCTAGCCTTCCTCATGTGTAGGGACTAATCGGTTTGCCTCCTAATGTACCCATGATCAGACTGCATAAAGGCATTGAACTTATGATAGCATTCCATGGGAACCTGTTTCAAACCATATGTAGCTTACATACCAATTGCTCCTTGCCTTCCACAACAAAACCCTCAAGCTAATTGTTGCATGTAAACATTCTTATGCAAGTCACAAGAAAGTAGTATTTACATCCATTTGGACCAACTCCATATCCTCTCTAACCACCAAAGTAAGAACCATACAAAGGGTGTCATCTTAATTGGTGGTGAGAAGATCTCATCAAGGTCAATCCCCTTCTCATGCTTAAATCATTTGGCCACAATCTTGTGTTGCACTTGGGTAATGCATGAGATGGAGATATCTTCAGCTTCTAGATCCACTTACATGGCAATGAATGTTTTCCCTTGGGCAAAGAAACTAACTCCCAAGTAGCATTCTTTTCCAAAGAATCCATCTTTGATTACATAGCCCTCTTCCACTTACGATTGTCATCCCTAGTCATAACATCTACATACTAAGAAAGATCACCACAATCTATGACCATAATATAGTCTGAGTCAAAGTATATCTATTTGACAATTTAGAAACACTTGTAGACTTGTGTAAAAATAGCTCAATAGGAGCCACCGGTCATCCCACTTGTTGTGCCATTTGAACTATCTTCCTTATCTAAAATTTTTAAATCTTGGTTTTTGTGAGCATTGTCTCTTTGTAAAGCAAACAAAAGAGTCACACAAGAGAGATAGTAGCAGTAGAACAATTAGAATGTCCACAAGGAAGATTTGGGTTTATTCTCTTCCGAGTAGGAAGAGTGGTGTGTTGGATGCATTTCAATAGTTATAATTATTGACAAAGAACCTCTCTCTCTCTCTCTCTCTCTCTCTCTCTCTCTCTCTCTCTCTCTCTCTCTCTCTCTCTCTCTCTCTCTCTCTCTCTCTCTCTCTCTCTCTCTCTCTCTCTCTCTCTCTCTCTCTCTCTCTCTCTCTCTCTCTCTCTCTCTCCCCCCAACATTCTCCTTCTGCTACACTGCTTAATGTGGCGAATCAATTGCATGTTTCCCAAATTTTACACTTGACGCTATTGCTCTAAGAAATCGTTGCCCACACTAATTGAGCTTTTGCATTTGCTTTTGTTGCCCCCATGATCAATTGTTGTTTGTGCCATCTACAATTCTTGCATCAGAGAGAGAGAGAGAGAGAGAGAGAGAGAGAGAGAGAGAGAGAGAGAGAGAGAGAGAGAGAGAGGATTAATTGGCAAAACGAGTGGGGAGAGAGAGAGTATGTGTGCTAGCCAATTGTTAGAGGCTTAAATTGAACATCTTGAAATTCAAAATTGGTTTAAGTATGATTGTAGGTTGAGGAGGCTCTCTAGAGACTTGGGGCCTCCTAAACCTACAACTAAAATTATATATAATAGATATCTACTCAGTAAAGATATCAAAATGGTCTAACACATTGTGTAAGATTAAATTATAAGCACAAGCATGTAGCTCAACTAAATTGAGAAGTTCCATAAGGATCCCTTAAGTGTCACCAAATAGGCCCCTCTACCCCAATATTTGTGCACATACACCCACCCCTTGTATATGCATGTGCATGCAGGTGTACACACACACATACTCTCTCTCTCTCTCTCTCTCTCTCTCTCTCTCTCTCTCTCTCTCTCTCATCCAACTATTATCCTCATTATATCACAAGAACAAAAACTTTGAATTAGTTGTAATCAAATGATTGCAACTTACATCTTATAAGAAAAAAACACTGTTGGGGGTAAAGGCACATGTGCCTAGTAGCCACCTATGTATAACCATAGCGACATTACTCGCACACCTATATAATGTAGGTGGCCGGTGCCCATCCCTATCGCTTCATTTTTTATTCTTTCTGTGATACTTGAAAAAATGGAAGACCGGCCACACATTGTGACTGTTGGAGTTTCCACATCTTGTGTGTGTCTCTCTCTCTCTCTCTCTTGCTCTTGCTCCTTCCACCATAGCTCTCACTTCCATTCTAGGCTCACTCCCTTCAACTAGTATGAGAGCCAACCATTCGAGGAGCTTCTTCATCCTTTGCTTTAGCTCGCATTCAAAGCTTCAACTCAAGGTTTCATGGAAACCATTGTTTCTTTCTCTCAAGGTATGCATTGAATCTTTCCTTCTTCCGGCTTGTTCCAGCTTGCTCCATGCTTATTGAGGAGCTTCCCAAGGCTTAATCGATCCTTGTTGAATGCTTCTTGAGCTGAAGTGCAGCCATTTCATCCATTTTGAGTGGATATAGAGCATGCTATAGAAGTCATGGATAACTATGGTAGCTTGACAACATTGTTGTATTTTGGCCATAACTTTTGCATATGGTATTGGATTTAGGCATTCTATAGCTAGAAATGAAGAATGCAATGAGAGCTACAAATCGAGGTACTCATAGAGTTGATTCTATGTAGTTTTGTAGCAAAGGGTGGCTTCTTGAAGGATGGATTTTAGGCCTCGGAACGTGCCTAAAAATATGAGAAAAATATGGAAATGCAGGGGAAAATGCTCAACCACGAAGGTGGCAGCTCGACCTAGGACGATCTTAAGCGTCAAGTGCTTGACGGGCGCCCGTACGACACTCCGAGAATTTTCATAATTTTTCCGTGCGCCTCTGCCAGTCAGTGGAGCTGCCGGTCAGTGCGGGATGTCGAGACGAGTTCATAGAAATTTTCAGAGGGACGATTGGGTTCCGTATGCGCAAGATGGCCCGAAACCAGCCGGGGTGCCCAAAGGGGGGCCCAATTTGGGAAATCCCAAGAGGTGTAAGGAAGGGGGGTGACCTTTGGCACCCCCCTCCAAAAAATCGTGATGTAGGAGGGGGGCGGCGGCTGTTTTTGGCAGCCGCCGAAAAAATCGCGCCCCCCCCCCCCCCCCAAAAATCATGAAGAGGCTTCAAGCATAAGCCATGAAGGAGATTATGCCAGGCTCCTGCCTCCAGTCTACGCTCCGCATCGCCTCCTCTCGCGCGCAAGATGGTGGCCTGGTTGGAGAGAGAGAAAATCAGTCTTTCTCTCTCCTCCCTCTCTCTCCTCTTAACCCTCGTTCGTGCGTGGAAGAGTAGAATGGAAATGGATGGTCGGATGGATGCCGATTCTTGACGAGATTGAAGGGCAATGCCAAATCATTGTAGATTGCTGATTCCAAGTGGAATTCATGGCTGGAAATTAATCGTGGGACGTGCCAAATTTAATGGAAAACCCGCAAGACACGGTAATAATTATTTTTTCAAAGAAAATGGCCTTTTGATGCAAATTTGGTTGATAAAAATGTGTTCATATGGATTGAGTTTTGAGTATGTCGTGCTTTGAGTTGTTTTCTGGCTGTTCATCATTTAAAAATCAGAAAAACATGTGCGGGATAGCAGAAAATAGAAAACCGAGACACGAAAAACCATAAAAATGAAGGAAAATAGGGTTTTTTGGGCTAAAAATGATGCAATAAATTAATCCACACCTACTAAAATTCTTTTTCTGCTGAAATGAACTAAGGGCCACAGCCCATAATCTGAACTTAATTTTCCGCAATTTAAAAATGGGAGAAAATGGGAAAATTTGTAAGAAAATGGTGGAAAAACCCTAAAAATAGGGGAAAATTTATGTTTTGGGCTTCGAAAAATGGGGAAAATTATGAGTAATGTCCGTGACTGTATAGTGAGGCTGAGGCATGAAGATTTGCTTCAGATCAGCCTTGCTTCCGTGTTTTAGTTCGGTTTTGTCCGCTTTTGATATGAAAAATAAGGGAAAAAGCCGTAAAATGCCATGCAACGAAGCATACAATCGTTAGAAAGAAACCATTAAAAGGATGTTTGTGCACTTGTGCACAATACTGTTTTGCTAAATGTTTGAGCACTAGGCACCCACCAAATGCATAGAGCATGAAAAGAATTTAAAAGTATCGGTGATCAGCTCCTGGACATACATTGCAATTGGTTTATTAGAATATGACCTACGTTGAGAGACAGGATACCCGTGCTGTAGGCTAGTCGTGGGATCCTAAAGGGGAAATCAAGTAAGGACAATGGTACATTCCTGGACACGCTTATTTGGTACCTTGAGCGACGTTTGTGCGAAATGTCTATATGTGGAGCGACGCACTAAGGGGCCAATCCCCAAGGTGTAGGAGAGTCGCAGAGGGTTGACGGCATTCAGCCGTAGGAGGAACCCCATGTGTATGTGATTCGAGCCTTTTGGCTATGTGAAAGGGACTCCCTCTAAGGAGTAGTGGGATAGGATCAGTTGGACTACAACGTATTACAAACGCAATGTTTAGGAAGGTAGAGATTTTGATAGACGCTCCTGGCCGCGAGGCCGAGGGGTTGTCTTGTGCGTAGTGACGAGGTCCGACTAGTGCATGAGCCAGTGCCGGCCCGCTTTTTGGTCCATCAGTGGTGCGTCTGTCGGGAGCCGCTTAAAAGTGGCGGTTCTCGAATCTTGGTTGTTTAGGGACCAACTAGCAATTTATGCCAAAGGATACTGAGATTGATCCGTTATTTATCGATAAGCATCGTCTAGCAGAAATCCAAAAGCAGGAAAGAGACGAAAGAGCTAGGCGACGTGCTGAAATTTTTAGGAGATATTCCCCTAAGCATAGCGGTGCTGAACCCTTACGAGGGAGTGGATCTAGTGGTCTTAGGACCACAAGCAGCAAGTTAGGAGAAGGTGGAAGCTCTAGTGCTCCCCTTCCTGCCATAATCCAGTCCACATCAATTGCGGTGTAACCCCACCGTCCCCTATTCTTAGTACAAATCCAATCCGTGTCATGGCGCAGCCTATTGCAATTCCAGCAGGAACGACGGATTTGCCGGCTCTAGGTTACCCGCTACCCATTTTTAATGGGCTAGTTGAGGAAGATGCGGAACTCCACATTAGGGAGTTTCAAAAGCTGATGTTTAACTGTCGCATCCAAGAAGAAGGACATTTAATGATGTTCTTCAACATGACTCTCAAAGGAAGAGCTGCTATATGGTATCATGGTTTAGAAGTCGGAACCATATTGAACATTGATGCATTTTATGGAGCTTTTCAAAGGGAGTTTGCCCCTGAAAGGGGTGGGCAATATTGGTTGCGTGTACTCAACGTGACCCGCCAAGAACCACACGAGGATATTCGTGCTTATGCGAAGAAGATAAAAGAGGTTTTCCGTAAGTTGGATACCTCTATTCCTATCCCCGTAGCTGCCTAGTTGCAATATTTCCTACATGGTTTGGACTTTAATATCCAATTGCAGTTGAGTAGTGTTCCCTTGGGGGATATATATACTGCCATTACACGAGCACAAGAGGTGGAATCCCGACTACAAGCAGCCTATGCTTCTCGAGGTAATTCGAACATGGGTTTAGTATTGGGAAATAATCTGGCAATGGCCAATGGTAGTAGTAGCTAAGGGATGGCGATGGCTAACCCTAATGGGAGAGGGAACATGATGCAGAATGTCCCTTTATTACCAGCTCCCCCTAGCATATCGATGCCTACGAGCGGTCAAATGGCTCCAAGTGGTGGAGGCCAGGCGGTCAATTCTAACACCATGCCTGTGGCTCAACAACCAGTGCCTAATCGAATTGTTAGGCCGATGGAACGACATGGTAATGACCAAGGCTATGAGTCAAGTTCTTCCAATGTTCTTGGCGAGGTTAAGGACATGATGAAGCATTATACCGACATGATTACGGAGCAGTATCGGCAAATAGCCGTTGATGTCAACTTCCTTAAAAAACAACAAAATTTGATAGGAAGTAGATACCCAGATGAGGGTGCACCTTCGAGGTTTAGTTGCAAATGGTGTGGTGGGCAGCACTATCCAAGGAATTTCCCGAATGTTAAGTGCGATATCTGTGGAAAATCTGGCCATTTAGCAGCTACTTGCTAGAGTAAGATCAGTTCCCTCCAGCGAGGAAGTCGGCAACCAGGGCCCGTTAATCATCGTGCCCAAGGAAGTGATTCTCAGCGAGAAGATGGGCCTAAACAAATACTTCAACGACCAAAGACTACGGTGGAGGAGCTACCTAGTGGTAGTGGGGTCAGTTTGATTGAGGCTGTACGCGTTAACGATGCTGAAACCTCTAATCTGCGAGCTGTCGTTACAAGAGGTCAAAAAGGTAGAGAGGCCGACAAGGATAAGCCTGTCGACGGAAACCCTAAACAAGGCGACAAAGGAACGCAAGTTTTGGATCCTGCCCTGGAAGGGGGACCTTTGAAGCCCGTAGAAAGTAAAGCCGATAAGGAACCACCAAAGAAGAAGGTGAAAGTTAAGAAAGAGGCAATAAAGCCGGTTCAGCGACCTAAAGAGCGGATGGTTTGGTGTGAAAAGCGAGCTCTATCAAACTATCATGAATTCTATTTGGCAAGCTCTCTTTGTGAAGTCAAGCCGGATGTGAATTTGTTACAGCTTATTAAGCTTTCCCCAGGAGTACGCAAGGAATTTAGAAAGATCCTACGTACCGGGTATATCGTAGAACCTTTGGGTATTGCGCGAGTTGGTGATGACTGGTTTGAGCTTGCTAAGAAGCATTGCCCAAGGGTTGCAGCCTATGTCGATGGGATATTAGTAGATTATGCCATTGTCGACACGGGATCATCTGTTGACATTATGAGTTCTGAACTGATGGAAAGGTTGGGTCTTGCGATCCAGAAAGATACCTCCACAATTCTCAGAATGGCAGATGATAGTTTGAGATAGCCAGAAGGCTGCATTACTAAGGTCCATGTCACTGTTGCAAATGTAGAATGCCTGTTGGACTTTAGGGTGATTCATTTTGCAGGGCGGCCAAGTTACCAAGTATTACTTGGACGACCTTGGATCTTGCAAGCGGATTGCCAAGTGGATATACCCGCTGGTCGGCTGATATTCGGCAGAGGTGCCCAGCGTGTGGTGGTTGATGCTTATCCTGAGTCCCCGCAGAGTGAGAGAGCTCCTCTATCTTCTACAGAATTGGAGACATTAGAAGATTTATCTGCCAGTGAGACATCATCAAGTGATGAGTCCAAAGAGGGATCCACCACAGAGGACATCTATCAGATCACTTTGAATGAGCCGATAGAGGCCCAAGATCGTATAAGAGATGCAGATGTTATCGAGCTAGACCTTGGTACGCCTGATGATTCGCGGCCAATCAAATTAGGTTCTATGCTCAGCTCAGCAGAAAAGGAGGACTATGTGGCCTTGATCCAGGAATTCCGTGATATCTTTGCCTGGAGTTATGATGAGTTGAGAGGCATCCCTCCTAGTCTTGCTGTTCATACAATTCCGTTGAAGGAGGGCAGTCGTCCGGTACGGCAGAAAGTAAGGCGTATGCCTTTTGAACTGAGGGATGGGTTGTTTGAAGAGCTACAGAAGCTTCGGAAAGCGGGTTTGGTTTTTCCTGTGCAACACACGGAATGGTGTTCGCCAGTTGTGATTAGAAAGAAGAAGAATAATCAAATCCGTTTATGTGTAGACTTTAGAGAGCTGAATAAGCAGACAGTTAAGGACTACTACCCGCTGCCATTTATTGACCAGATTTTGGATCAATTAGCGGGTAGGGAGATATATTCGTTTATGGATTGCTTTGCAGGATACAACCAAATGGCAATTGCAGAAGAGGATAAGTTGAAGACAACTTTTATCACTGTATTTGGTACTTTTGCGTACCATGTGATGGCCTTTGGTTTATGCAATGCACCTGGTTCGTGGCAACGAACAGCAGATAAGACATTCGGTGACATATCCCATGAAGAGTTGAAGGTGTTTATTGATGATTTAGGGGCCGCCACCATGAGAGAAAGGCAGTTGATCATTTTAAGAAAATTCTTCGAGCGCTGTAGACAATTTTGCATCGCCCTAAACCCACGGAAGTGTGTTTTTGGAGTACCTTATGGGCTATTGCTGGGTCATGTGGTCAGTTCGGTAGGAATTGCGACAGACCCCGAGAAGGTCAAAGTTATAGTTGCCATGGGTCCACCACGCACTCCGAAGGAGGTGCATAGCTTTCTGTCTTCGGTTGGTTACTACCGTAGATTCATCAACGCCTTAGTAGAAAGAGCGTTGCCGCTTACAAATTTATTGTCCTTTAGCTGTTCGTTTGTATGGGGTGACCCTTGTAAGGTAGCATTCGAGGATGTGAAACAAGAGCTAGCAAGAGCGCCCGTCTTAAAAGCACCTAAAAGAGGTGAGGTGTTTTATATATTTTCAGCAGCCACGATGTATAGTATCAGCTGCTGTTTAGCCCAAATTTGGGAGGAGAAGTGGTACCACCCGATTGCTTTTGCTAGTCGGAAGCTGGGGGTATCCGAAATCAATTATACTTACATGGAGAAGCTGTGTCTAGCGATGGTCTTTGGGACCAAGAAGTTCAGGCATTATATTCTCTACGAGAAAGTCGTGCTTTATACGAAGGCGGAGGGACTTCGACTATTGATGAATAAGTTACAGCCACCTGATCGTCTACCAAAGTGGTTAATCACTTTGCAGGAATTTGATTATGAAATCAAGAGTAAGCCACCACGGTTGCAAGGCATCGTGGAATGCCTTGTGGACTTTGGGGAGCCGAAAGAATCTGTGGCTGAAGGTAGTGACATGGAGTTGTTATTTAAAATAGATACGGCATCTATTCCCTCCTGGTATGCTGCAATAACGCATTATTTATTAACAGGAGAGGCGGGATCCGAATTATCTAAAGCTGAGAGAAGGAAAATTAAGCAGCAAGCGTTAAAGTTTGCCTTGATCGCAAGTACATTATATCGGCAAGGGGTTGATGATATCTATCGCTGGTGTGTGATGCCTGACGAGGTGCCATTCATTTTGGAAGAGTGCCATGATTCTGCTTGCGGTGGCCATTTTGCTGGATGGCTTACAGCACAAAAGGCTTTAAGAGCAGGTTATTGGTGGCCTGCCATCTTCCAGGATGCGTTTGCGTATGTTAAGCGATGCGATATTTGTCAACGACATGATAGTCGAGAGAATAGGAAACGACCACTCACCCCTATTATGGCGATACTTCCATTTGAGAAGTGGGGAATAGACTTTGTGGGTCCTATTACTCTGTCGTCGACTACGCAAAAGAGGTACATCATTGTCGCAACTGACTACTTCACAAAGTGGTCAGAAGCACGTGCAACAAGGAAAGATGATGCTAAAGAAACTGCTAGTTTCCTTTTAGAGCAGATAATATGCCGGTTTGGTCCGCCGAAAGAATTAGTGTCGGACCGCGGAACCCATTTCCTGAATAAGGTGATCAAAGGTTTGACAGAGATGTGGCAAATCAAGCATAACAAGACAACCCCATATAATCCGCAAGCCAATGGTCAAGTTGAAAGTACCAACAAGCAGCTTGTGGGCATCCTGTCTAAAATTGTGTCAGAAAAGAAACGAGATTGGGATAAAAAGTTATCCGTGGCAGTGTGGGCCTATAATACGACTTTCAAACGAGCCACTGGCCATACCCCGTTCAAGTTAGTATATGGGGAGGAGTGTGTCTTGCCTTTAGAAATTGAGCTGCCGACTATTCGGTTTGCCATCAATCATTCTTTGAGTGATGAAGACGCACTTTTTGAGCGTTTGACGACACTGGCACATTTAGATGAGCTTAAGCTGCAGAGCTTATTGCACCAAGAAGTGGCGAAGTGCCGAATGAAGCAGCTACACGACCTCAAAGCCAAGAAATACACCTTCAAGAAAGGACAGCTTGTTCTGTATTTTGATGCACAACGTGAATTATTTCCAGGCAAGCTAGAGCCCAAATGGGATGTGCCCTATAGGATCGTTAGAATAGGAAAGAATAAATCTACAGTGTTGTTAGCTGACCTTGAGGGGATAGAATTTAAAAATAAGGTTAATCTTAATAAGATTAAACCTTATTATTTCTGACTGCACTAATGCTATGACTGCCTTGCAGGTCTAGGCGAGATCGATCAAACATCTGCAAGGAAATCGTGATAGAGGTTGATGGGTCGTCTGATCCCTTATTTAGAACACCCATATTTAGAACAGAGGTATCATCAGGGAAAGCTCATTTGGTGGAGCAAAGGATACAAGGTGCTTGAGCAAGAAGGCGGGACATTTATTTGGGAGATCAAGGTCTTCTGCCATCACTGCCTACAAATTTTGACGAGTATCCCTGTTGAATTCAATGATGATGGAGGGATGGAGCCTACAGTCCACCCGTTGAATATGCTGAATTTCGATTACCATAATTACGAGTAGAGTTCAAGATGGCGGGATATGTAAACCCTTTATGGACGTACACCTTGTACTTTGATGGGGCGTCCAGGGGTCCATGCAAAAAAGGAAGTGTAGGAGTGGTCATCCGAGACCCCCGACGACGGATTGTCATGAAGTTAGCTGTTTATCTCGGGGTGAATTTTACCAATAATATGGCCGAATACAAAGCCCTGATAATGGGTTTGAATATTGCAAAGAAGGGTGGTATCCGTCAGTTATTGGTGAAAGGGGACTCTCAGTTGGTTTTAAATCAACTCAATGGGGCGTACATGGTACGGAACCCCATCCTTTGTATGTACCATCATACTGCCATAGCCCTGCTAGACGAATTCGATAGAGTGTCTTTTCAGCTGATTCCACAGAACTGGAATCAGTTTGCCGATTCATTGGCTAATTTCGCGTATGAAGAAGACCTCTTCTTTAATTGTGGCCCTTGTCCCGATATATCTATTGACGATGAGACAGGACCTGGTCGCTTGTGGGGTATGCTTTCCGAACATGCTCTCTTTGGCAGACGATGGTTGATCTGGGTGATGCAGAGGGTAAGTGAGACTCATCTGCCCTTATTATCTTGGACCCATAGATTGATTCGACGACATGTGATGCGAACACCTCTTGCGATATACGCAGGAGGGATAGGTCATAATCTAATGCACCTAGTTTAGGGCTACGAGCCTTTGTTCCCCTGGGAATAGTATGCTTTGCTGTCTATCATAGTTGTTTCCAGGAGGATGTTATGCATAGTATGGTTTTATTTCATTAGGCCAAGAGGGCCGATGCAGTTTTGTAGTGAAGTATTTGATTTCATTAGGACAAGAGGGCCATTTCCCTATCTAGTGCAGGTGCGTTTAATTGGGTTTTTGTTTTAGTGTTGTGCTGGACAGATTTCGTGGTTCATGGACTTTGGTGGAGCCTGGCGGAGCCTTTGCTGCGATGGAAGCTTCTTGTGGCCAATCCAGGTGATATTTCTCCTTTACGAGTACCTTTCTTTCCTGTTATATGTGTATCTGTACTTGTCGAGGGGATATATTTTTGTTGGGGACCAGCAACCAAGGCATGAAGTCCCAAGTTTAGGCTAAGGATGTTTGAGGGAGGTCGGAGTAGTCATTGCCTCCTGTAACGACATTGTTAGACATTGAAAGACCTGTTTTAGAAGGAAGTCCTAGTGGCCTTGTCCTGCTAGCCTGCTAGGCAGCCGTTCTAGGAGTTCTTGTTAGTAGTGAGGCAGTTAGAGAAGCCTGCCAGAAGATAATAATGATGATGCCCAGAAACTTTGTACATCCTAAAAGATGAATATAAATACGAAGGTGTGTAAAAAGGGGTTCTAACCCCTCTCAAAGAAAAGCAAAGAAAAGAAATGAAATGAAAATATATAAGCAGTTGATCATTGCCTTGCGAAGGCCTGGTAGGTTCCTGGGGACGAGTCAGACCCGGGGCCGATACCTTGTCTTCTTAGGGGTGGCTTCTTGCTGGAAAAATAATACCAAAACAAGGAAGGTTGGAGCGAAAATAAAAGTGAGCATTAGAAACGGATTAAGTGTCGCCTTGCGAGGGCTTGGTAGGTTCTTGGGTACCGAGACGGGTCCTGAGGCCGATGCCCTGTTCTCCTTGGGTCACTACGCTCAGCTCCCTCCTTTTTACATGCTAAGTATGATCATCCAATAAAAGCCCTAAAAGAAGAAATGTATTGAAAGAAAATACTCCTTGATCAGGCTATAGGAGTCCTCGCCTTGTAGGAGCTCCTAGTTGTGTTGTCTTTAGTTGGTAAGTAGTTCAGACTACCACTTAGGGCAACCTCTTTGATTAGTTTTTTTTAGTTTGGCTGTGTTGGAGCAGCTGGTTAGTGACTCACTTCGGATCTTCTATTAGATGATGCTAGGCCTATTCCTTGTGGATGTCATGCCTTGGTTCTGTCCAGGGGTAGGGGGAGCATTGTGCTGGGTTTTATTATATATTTGTTTTGTATCAGTTTGATGCTTCTTTGGTTGTTTATGTGCAGATATATTCGTGGGTTCGACGGACTGAGTCGTCCTATCCCGTGGTCGCCAATGAAGGATGGATTTTAGGCCCCGGAACGTGCCTAAAAATAGGAGAAAAATATGAAAATGCAGGGGAAAATGCTCAACCACGAAGGCGGCAGCTCGACCTAGGACGATTTTAAGCGTCAAGTGCTTGACGGGCGCCCGTACGACACTCCGAGAATTTTCATAATTTTTCGTGCGCCTGCACCAGTCAGTGGAGCTTCCGGTCAATGCGGGATGTCGAGACGAGTTCATAGAAATTTTCAGAGGGACGATCGGGTTCCGTATGCGCAAGATGACCCGAAACCAGCCGGGGTGCCCAAAGGGGGGCCCAATTTGGGAAATCCCAAGAGGTGTAAGGGAGGGGGGGGGTGCCCTTTGGCACCCCCCCCTCCAAAAAATCGTGATGTAGGAGGGGGGCGGCGGCTGTTTTTGGCAGCCGCCGAAAAAATTGTGCGCCCCCCCCCCCCCCCCCCCCCCCCCCCCCCCAAATCATGAAGAGGCTTCAAGCATAAGCCATGAAGGAGATTATGCCAGGCTCCTGCCTCCAGTCTACGCTCCGCATCGCCTCCTCTCGCGCGCAAGATGGTGGCCTGGTTGGAGAGAGAGAAAATCAGTCTTTCTCTCTCCTCCCTCTCTCTCCTCTTAACCCCCGTTCGTGCGTGGAAGAGTAGAATGGAAATGGATGGTCGGATGGATGCCGATTCTTGACGAGATTGAAGGGCAATGCCAAATCATTGTAGATTGCTGATTCCAAGCGGAATTCATGGCTGGAAATCAATCGTGGGACGTGCCAAATTTAATGGAAAACCCGCAAGACACGGTAATAATTATTTTTTCAAAGAAAATGGCCTTTTGATGCAAATTTGGTTGATAAAAATGTGTTCATATGGATTGAGTTTTGAGTATGTCGTGCTTTGAGTCATTTTCTGGCTGTTCATCATTTAAAAATCAGGAAAACATGTGCGGGATAGCAGAAAATAGAAAACCGAGACACGAAAAACCATAAAAATGAAGGAAAATAGGGTTTTTTGGGCTAAAACTGATGCAATAAATTAATCCACACCTACTAAAATTCTTTTTCTGCTGAAATGAACTAAGGGCCACAGCCCATAAGCTGAACCTAATTTTCTGCAATTTAAAAATGGGAGAAAATGGGAAAAATTGTAAGAAAATAGTGGAAAAACCCTAAAAATAGGGGAAAAATTATATTTTGGGCTTCGGAAAATGGGGAAAATTATGAGTAATGTCCGTGAATGTATAGTGAGGCTGAGGCATGAAGATTTGCTTCAGATCAGCCTTGCTTCCGTATTTTAGTTCGGTTTTGTCCGCTTTTGATATGAAAAATAAGGGAAAAAGCCGTAAAATGCCATGCAACGAAGCATACAATCGTTAGAAAGAAACCATTAAAAGGATGTTTGTGCACTTGTGCACAATACTATTTTGCTAAATGTTTGAGCACTAGGCACCCACCAAATGCATAGAGCATGAAAAGAATTTAAAAGTATCGGTGATCAGCTCCTGGACATGCATTGCAATTGGTTTATTAGAATATGACCTACGTTGAGAGACAGGATACCCATGCTGTAGGCTAGTCGTGGGATCCTAAAGGAGAAATCAAGTAAGGACAATGGTACATTCCTGGACACGCTTATTTGGTACCTTGAGCGACGTTTGTGCGAAATGTCTATATGTGGAGCGACGCACTGAGGGGCCAATCCCCAAGGTGTAGGAGAGTTGCAGAGGGTTGACAGCATTCAGCCGTAGGAGGAACCCCATGTGTATGTGATTCGAGCATTTTGGCTATGTGAAAGGGACTCCCTCTGAGGAGTAGTGGGATAGGATCAGTTGGACTACAACGTATTACAAACGCAATGTTTAGGAAGGTAGAGATTTTGATAGACACTCCTGGCCGCGAGGCCGAGGGGTTGTCTTGTGCGTAGTGATGAGGTCTGGCTAGTGCATGAGCCAGTGCCGGCCCGCTTTTTGGTCCATCACTTCTACTAGCCAAATCCCAACACATTATTAGGGTTAGGAGGCAAGGTAGGTTAGAAAGATAAATACATGAGTATTTTGCTCAAATTAAGTTTATTGCATTAAAGTAAGTGCATAAAAATCTCTCTAATATCTCCTGAATAACTTATTGGAAAAAACATCCCAAGCAAGTAACCAATAAGAGAGGTGGTAAATAAAGTATTGAAAAAGCCACTCCGAGTATGATATTTGGTAGTGGTGCTTGGATAGAAACATAATCAATCATAGGCACTACAGGGTTGCTATGAAGGATTTCCAATGATTATGCTTGTCTTTCCATATTAATATTATTAGTTTCTTGGGTTGTAGGAATTTCTTATGTTCTTTATGTCTTATATTACTAACATTCGTGATAACATTATTTTCTTTTATGTGTGCAAAAATAAGGTGTAAAGAGTGGAGAGCAAAGTGATGGCTCTTCATTTATGAAGACCATCATTGGTGTCGAGGTTTGAGAATTAGTATCTTGACATGGGGAGCATGCGCATCATCATGGAGTTGTATGTGAGAGCCTCGAAGGCCAAATATAATGAACTATATGATTAGTTTCAAGATTTGTAAGCTCAATGACCTACTATTAGCTTGCACCTTTGCTTATAATGATGGATCCTTGATGGAGTCCTTGGGAGGTTTCCATGGTGGTACTTTAGGATGATAAGTATATGAGACACCTTAGAGCTAAGAGGAGTTGATTACATGGATATGGTAGACCAATGGGCTTGAGTCCTTGAGGCGATGTTGTGGGGTGTGTATGTGGTAGAGATGCGATGAGTCAACATTAATAGGTTGTGTTTGTGAAGGGGTGAAAAAGCATTTGTATACCTAGATTTCTAACACTGAAGAAGGAAAAGATGGTGCTTTTTGAGGTGGTAGCATCATGGATGGCACCAACCAAGTCAAAGAGAAAGGTGACAATTGTGGGGTTATTGGCCAAAAGCATGCCCTCTTGGGTAAAAATGTAAAAGTGGGGACTTGTATGGAGAAGGTGAAAAAGTTGTGAGCCTTGAAAGCTCTACTAGGAGCCTAGCTAGAGAAGGAATGGGGTGCTTGTTATAGGGGAAGGACATGTTAAAGAACTAAGGTGGCATCAATATGGACAAGAAGAGTGTGAACATGCGAGTGGAGAGCTTGAGGTGGTTAGAGGCCAAGGTGGTGAAGCTCTAGGAGATAAAGTTGAAGTGGTGGTTTGTGGAGCTAAAGCTCACGAGGAAGGTTATGCAAGTACTTGTGTCAAATTTTTGGTAATGATAAGCATGTTCATGGAGGTGTGGAGGTTACTCATTGATTTGGGAGTTGTCATAGCAAGTTGTGGGAGTTCAAAGTTGGAGTCTCCTCAAGGGATTGTATGAGAGTTTCTACTTTTTGACTTCCTTTAAAGTTCTAGACAATGTGATGTTGATGCATTTATGTGTATGAAACTTGAGTGGAGAGTTTGATTTTCTTCAATGAGGACTATGAACATGATGTAGTGATTATATTTGAGGTTGACAGTTGGTGTTTATTCACCATGCCTAAATAGAAGATTTTACTGAAGTGTTTTCCTCTTGAAATTGTAGATATCAAGTTCATTGAGGAGTAAATTGTATTGTGGACATGCACTTATACACCATGTTCTATCAATTGTGCGACTAAAGATTGTGATGTTGTGTTTATGTTTTGAGCTACAAGGAGGCTATGCATCTTTCTATATGAGGACTAACCCTATTTTAGTTGTTTATTGTATTGTGGTGCATTTTGTGAGTATCAATAAGTTGGGAGTTTTTTGCATGTGCTAAGATCTTGGGTTGAGCTTTGTCTCTCTTCTTTTTAGTATCACAATGTAAATACCCACATGTTGGAGGAAAATTAATCATTTTCATTCTCATTTATGTTATTGTGGATATATATAGTAAAATCTTCCTTATCTTGTACTATTATAGCCTTCTATTTGAATTTCTAGGTTCTTTACTTCCCATGTGCCATTGTAATATGTGCCTTGAAAATAATATTTTACTCAATATGCAAAAGGCAAAGCAGAGAAAGCTAGATTCTTTGAAGGTTCCTTAGAAATAAAATCATGTAAACTTTGATCATCATGCAACACATTTATTCCATTACCATTTATTGAAGTAGACATACACAACAAAAGAAAAAGTTGAGTGAATCCTCTATCCAATCATGAGCATAGTCACATCAACTTTGACATAGTTAATTGATGCACCAAACATGTAGGAAGTTTTTTTCTTTTGATGCATTGGCTTTGATGTAGGACAATTTAAAGTGGTATGACCGAGACATTTACGTTTATTGTGTTTAGGCTTGGGATTTGAATTTAGACTAGGGGCTTGAGACACATTATTAGGATTAGCTACATTTTTTGGATTAAAAATCTATGCAAATGGTGGCTTATATTGTGAATTCCTACCCTAATCATTGGAAGGCTTAAAATGGTGAGGATTATTGGCAAACAATGGTTGTCTTAGAGGAGGATAAGGATGTGTAGCAACTCATATCATCATTGCCAAAGATTGAGTTTTTTTCTTTAGTTCATGGGTGAAAGAAATGGCCTCATAGAGTGAAGAAGGCTTGAGCATATTCGACTCAACTTAACTTGTAGACCTTCCTTAAGTCCATCTTCATCGTTCTTCAAGAGCATAGGATGTGAAACATCTTCAAGCATCTTTAGGTTTAGGAAGAATCACCAAACATTTGCAATGTACATTGGAACATTGTCACATGTAATCCATTTAAGATTCCACCTACCATGAATTCATGCCAAGCTTCATTATAGCTTATAATTTCATGTTGAGTTGCATTATTTTTTGTATGATGACATAGAGTGTGCATCAAATGATGTGGATAATTGATGAAGATGCATATGTGGGTGAAATGAGACCCAATATTGGAAAGCATTATTTGTATCTATGGGTTTGGGCTAGCATATTAAGCCACAACTAGTAGTCATGTGTTGGTTGCATAGTTTTGAATGGAAAGTGAGTAGGCTTGGGGCCATAAAGGAAAAATGTAAGTCAATTGGTCAAGGAGAAGTTGTGAACAATTACATTAGGGTTGTTCTTGAAGGAGAGGAAACCTATCATAGAGATGTGTGCATACCACTTGAAGGGTGGAGGCTCATTAGTGTTGTTTGTAGAGTGGAATTGAGGGTGTGCCTCTCTTCCATAAGGAAATTGGGAAGGTGTTTATGTTATGGATATTGGCCTCTCTACATATGCATTTCAAACTCTAAGGGCTATGGTGTAACTATCCTTCCTTTATGCTTGTCTATGAGACTAGTATTGCTTGTATAGATTGTTGCTTGAACAAATTTGATGTAGTCAAGTATCTCCTTTTTTGGCTTTTTCCCCTAAAAAATATTGATAAAAGCCTAAATTTTATGTGTTGGTGATTTGGTTTTATTTAGGGTTTTGTTGTGCTATGGGCATACCCATGAGGTGCTACAATGTCCCCTTTAGGGCATATGGTGTGGAGTGAAGCCTTATGAGATTTGTGGGGTCTTTCTCATATTTTTCTCTTGATTTTTTAGCCTTTCTTCTTGAGATTTCTTGGTGCATTCCCTTTTGAATCAAGTGATGTATATATTCATACTTGTGAGCATAGTGAAAAGCTAGTCAAAGGTATACATAGAGTCTTTGGTCTTGGGGTTGGTGACATTGGTGGATTGACCTAATATTTAAGCAAGTAGGGGGTGTGCTTACTTGAACCCCTCTTAGTGAAGGTAGTAGGTAATGTTATAGAGGCCATTACCTAGAACTCTTGCATGTTTTGGAACCCCCATTGAGGAGAAGAGAAAGAAGACATCATTCTTGCATCCACTTGTATTTTAGATCTGGACCTATGGTGGAATCAACAAAGGAGATATGGATGAAGATGTCAACCACTTTTTCAACGGACAGAGTTGGCAGCCTTCAACAACAATAGGGATGAATATCAATGCAAGGTATGGTCACTAAGCTTGCTCTTGGAAGTATAAACAAGAGTGATATGAAGGCACTTTTTATGAGGAGCAAAGAAACAATTGAAAACTACTTAGAGATGCTAAGAAGGAGCGGTTTGGAAGAGTGAACAGTCATGAAGACCTTTAAAAAGAGTTAAGAAAGCTTTACCAAGGAGAGGAAGAAGGAGAGGAAGAGGACATCACTACATACATGTTTAAAGCTTATCAGAGAAAAAACAGAAGGGTGTTGGGGGACAATCAAGCTCCTCCAAACTTTCTAAAGAAAGATAGGTTTATGTATCTTTTGCATGTAACACAAGGTTGAGCTTAAACCTATCTTTCTTTAGAAAGACAATGATGAAAGAAGATAAGGAAGCATGAACTTACAAGGAAGGGAAGAGAAGGAAATGTGTATGCTACATGTGGTTATGTGTGTTTGAGCCTCTGCCTATGGACATGCACATGGAAAGAGAGTATCATGTGGAGCCACCAAAGGTGATAGAGTCACATCATGAGAAATAGGGTCTTCATCAAGAAATTCAAAGGTTGATAGAACAATTTGGGAACTTACATTTGCAATGTGCACTCTATTAATAATCCACCATGAACCACATATTTATAGACTAATAATATAAACTAAAATTGAACACAAGGAAAAATAGAGAGACAAATGCACAAGGAAGAGCACAAAAATTAGGTGAAATATTCCCCCATGCATTGGGAGAGCTCTCCCTAATGCATGTTTAGATTTTTATTGATATTGTGCCCAAAATAGCATAGTGCATCCATTATTTTTTCCTTTTTTTTTGGTAAATGTTTCCCTCTCCCTAATATCTAGAAAATATCCAAAAATCTAGACAATAATATTGGGCTCAAATAATAATAATAATGCCCAATCTTAAAAACATACAACAAAAATGTCTATGCACACAAATACATTATTAAAATGTCTAACAATTCATGTGCACAACCACATTATTATGCCAAAACAAATTATTCATGCTCCATTGATTAGTGCTTCATAAATTCTATGAATTTCTCTAATTTCCCGATCTAAATATTTGTCCACCAATAACACAAAACATATTGATCCTCTTGATGTTTACCTTTCACAATGTGCTAGTGCTACATGTGCACACATGCATCAAGTCAAGATTGTGTAGTGAATTGGAAAAAAATAAAAATCAATGTAAGATATAAAAATCAAGTCATTTTGAATAAATAATTATAATACTAATATCACATGCTATTAATAATCCACCATGAAGTACTTAATAGCTCTCTTACATAGAATTGAGATAACACTTACATAAGGAGAGAAGAGAATACAAGGGAATGAAAAACACGAGACACAACACAAATTGGGTGCAAATTTTCCCTCATGCATTGGGAGGGCTCTTTCAAATACATGTATTTAGGGTAAAGGGGCCAATAGTTGAACGGGCCCTAGTGATGATACGACACCTTGTAAGTGCCAAGCGCAATGATAGCACATTTTCAAGAAACTTTAAAAAGAGAGGTGTTTTTGGATCTTACATTTGCATTACACAAAGGAAGTGTTCTATTTTTGGTTTCAAATTGTGCCTTTGCTAGGTTGGAGCCATGACAATATTGCTCCAAGTTGCTTGCCAATTATGCATTAACTTGGATTAAAAAAAGAGGATCCCCTTTTTGTATGCACACCTTGTTCTTCTTCTCCCACTTCTTTGTTCATTTATTGGCCCCTGCACCACCCACAAATGCTTCTTACCTATGCAAAAAACCAGAAGATCCACACATCAATATTCAATCGCCCTATCCTACAACTAATACATATCAAAACGATGATACTAGAACTCTTTATTTCCAATTCTAATTATGATATGCAATTCAAACAATTTAGATTAAGATCCTATTGAGAATCCCACTTCCAAGCCACTAATAGTTTTTGGACAATCAGAGAGCATGCCATGGATTAGTAGTGCTCCTTGACAGACAAAATGGCATAATAGAATGGTACATGCGTGCAACATGACCAACACACTTCTATCCTATCCCCTCTTGCTCTCCCTCTTTCACCCTTCAAGCACCATCTATACTATCTCCTCTTACTCTTCTTCTTACACCCTTAATTGTGTATCCTTCAAGCACCACCTATCCTATCTCGTGTTGCTCTTCATCTTGCACCCTTAATTCCATAGCAAGTATGAATGCTCTCCATTTGTACCAGAGTCCACTACCTTTTCTATTTACATATTCTTCAAGCCATCTGCTTCATTACTGCTTGAAGTAAACTGGTGAATAATTTAGATTTACATAGATCCCAATTCCAGTCCACCCAGTCTAGTTTGGACTGTCATACACCTTGCCATGGATTAGCACCAAGCACTATCCAATAGAAGGACTTAGAAGAAGGGTCACAACAACAAGTAAACCACCATTGTTTTTCCTAATCTCCTCTTGCTCTTCATCTTGCACCCATTTAGTCTCCACACCAAATATGCATGCTCTCCATCTATACCATAGGCCATTGTATGCAATTCCATTGCATATTCTTCAAGCTTGCCACTTCACTGTTGCTTGAAGGAAAACAATGAATAATTTAGATTCATATAGATCCCACTTCCATCCCACCCAATCCAATCTAGACTATCATACAACTTGCCATGGATCAACACTAAGCATTTTCCAATAGAAGGACTCAAAAGAAGGGTCACAACAACAAGTGAACCAACAAAGTTCTGTCCAATCTCCTCCTTCCCTTCCTCTCTACCATAGTTCTCTCTATCATACGAAGCCCCTATCTACCAATTTTTACTATGTACTCTTGAAGGCAACCCACATTCCCTTGCAATACTCTATAATGATGCCTGAATGAATCTAATGTCTTCTAGTGCTACTCCTCCTTGTGAATGCAAAAAATGTGTGCCTAAGAAAATACCTATCATTGCCCAATTTCTATGTATCAATAATCTCCTACATAAGAATGGTGAGTGTTGTTGTGGTGGCATTCATGTGATGCCCATTGCATTCCAAATCCAAGAGACACCCATCCAAGCTGTGCATTCAATCCATTTTGTTAATTGATGGAGCATTTTGCAAGTTTGGGGGGTAATTGTGACATGAGATAGAGGAATGAGTGTTTGTAATTGTGCCCCCCTAAAAAATACACTAAGATTTTTGAAATCTTTCTTAAAAATGAATTCCCAGTCAACTCCACTTATCTCATTTTCCTTCAATAGGAGACAGATGTGGCACACCTAACAATAAGACTGGGTGCTCAATTTTTTAATGTAGAGGGGCCAATGGTGTGTCAAAAGTTAAGTGTTCCACCATTCACCCTTTGCACTACTGATTTTTATTGATCTCATGTCCAAAATAGCATTTTACAGCCATGCTTTATTGTCCTTTTGTGAATGATTCCCCTCCCTAACATCTAAATAATGTCTATACAATATAATATCCAACCTTTGAAGCATACAACAAAACAATCCTAGCATTTCATGCGCACAAACACATTATTAAAATTTCTAGTGCTAAATGCACACAAAGACAATATTATGCCAAAAAAAAAAATTCCACTCTCTTCACTGCTTCATAAATTCTGTGACTTTCTAAATATCTATCCAACAATAACACAAAACACATTAATCCTCCTAACATCAACCTTGCACAATACTTTAGGTACTCCATGTTCACATGTGCAACAAGTCAAATTGTTCAATGAATTGATAGAAAATAAAAATCCATTTAAGGCATGAAAATTAGATCACTTTAAATAATCCTCTTGACATCCACCTTGCACAATGCGACAGACACACATAATCTTAACTTGTTGCACGCAACTAATGGGGTAGAAAATGTGATAATTACCAATTACACACTCGATATTAATAATAAAGCCATGGAATTTATGAAGCATTGAATAGAGTGTGAATAATTAGTTTTGGTAGAATAATGTCTTTGTGCACATAAAGTGCTAGACATTCTCATAATGTATTTATGAGCATGCAGTGCTATGCATTTTTATTGTATACTTCTAAGGTTGGACATAATTATTTGTTTATGTCTGGATTTTTAAGAGTGCAAAGTAAGAGGAGTTTACATACAAATTATAAAAGGAGATGGTGATTATAGTACAAATACAAGGCACTTGAAATGTCAATAAGGATGAGATGAAGAGTTGGTTTTTCAAAGTAACAATCTCTATATGGGAAGGGGGATGTTTTCTTATAGCTCTATATATGAGAAGGGGCATGTTCTTCTTGTAGCATTGACAAGAAAATATTTGAAGGTCTTGTAGAGGAAATTTGTTGACAAGAGAGCAATGAGGCATGATTTATTGGTGATTATTTGTATAATAAAGGAGTTGATGGTGTTATATGAAGACCCTTGTGTCATGGTGAGATCTGTAATTTCTTGAAGGCTTACCATGAAGAAGGGTGTGCCACAATGAGGTCTATCATTTTTTGAAGGCTTACATGAAGAAGGATATGGAAGCCATTATATAGTGGACATTACAAAGAGAAATATTTTGCCAAAATTATCTGGCTAACTATGAACAAGAATATCAATCACTAGTGTAGGATTTGCCATGAGCAAAGGGTGTGCCATGATGAGATCTATAATTTGTTGAAGGCTTACCATGAAGAAGGATATGGAAGCCATTATATAGTGGACATTACAAAGAGAAAGATTTTGCCAAAATTATCTAGCCAATTATGAACAACGATATTAATCACTTGTGTAAGATCTATCACATAAGCACTAAGATTTTGAAAAGAAGGTATTCATTCTAGAGCCTATGCAGAGTGTCTTGAGCTTTAGAAAAAAAAAGGATTGTGGATGTTATAGGGCTTCTTTTGGGGACAAAAACAAGAAGCATTATATTATCATTGCAAGATACTATTTTACTAGGGGGCCAAAGGTAAGGGCAACAAGTAGTGCTACAACAAAATATATGTGTAAGTTCCTTCACGACACGGTTTGTTGTCATTTTGGAGATCTTTTAGATCTAACTTCTAATTAGGAAAGAGATTTTAGAGCCTATATGATTAAGATTCTTGCAAAGATATTGAATATAAAACATAGCACAATACTCCTTACCATACATAATGTAATGGGCTTGTTGAAAGTCCCCATGTTGTGTTGTAGAAGAGATTTTTCAAGCTTGAATAAGAGAATCCAAAAGATAAGGATATGTATTTATATAAGGCTTTGTGAGAATACATGGCTTTAGAAAAAGATACTACATAGGCTTCTTTTTCATTTATAATATATGTAAATGCATATTATACATGTTACCTATGCAAGGCAATGAATGTTTAGAGAGTGGGTGCACTCCATATTTATACAACTTCTCAATGTATGCAAATGTAAATACATTTTTATTGGCATTGTCATTCAAGGCTAATATGTATGCCAAATGCAATGTGCTTATGAAAATAACCCAATCTTTATTTGCAAAAAGTGATGTCTTTGTTGGAAGTTTTATATATATATATATATATATATATATATATATATATATATATATATATATATATATATATATATATATATATATATATATATATGTATGTATGTATATAACTAGAAAAAAAGTAATGTCTTTTTTCTAGCACTAATATCTATATCGAACTTGAATAAAGCAAAGGCAATGGAGACCTAAAGTGACGTTACAAATGGATGCAAAATAAAGGCATCTCTTTGGATGCAATCAATTGTACTTCCATCTTGAAGGCCTATGGCATCACATAAAAGTTTAAATGGATAAAGGCGCTTTACCTAAAAGTGCCATGCCAATTTATCATGACTTAAATTGGAATGAAGTATAGGAGCCATTCATATTGATCTTGATGGAAATGAAGGATCAATGGAGAACATATGTTGTACTAGTAGTATCAAAAATTAAAGTCGATGTTCAAGGTTTGTAGTCCATTAAATCTTGAACATCTGAAAAATATTTTTGTCAAGCTCTAATATGCTTTTATATGCTAGCTTTTGGTTGAGAAACAAAAGCATTGGTCAATTTTCACTTTTTTTGGTTGGAGGCAAAGTTGAATTTTCTAATTGGACATCCCTTTCCTCTAAGCTATTCTACTTCATTCCACTTCTCTTAGAGCTCTATTGTATCCTCTTCTTTATGTCTATCCAATCTACCTTTATATACTCAACTATCCCATTTCCTTTGACCTCTCTTGCATTCTTCACCTCATTCATTCCATAAACGAACATTTATTTAGCTAAATTATGTGGCTTGATTGACATGCCTCCCAACTTTAGCTTACAATCAATCAAGAATATGGGTGAAGGAGCTACACATTGAGCTAGAGGGCTGAGTATGCTCCTTTCTTCAGGAGAACATAGTGTACCATCTAGTATATGGCAATGAATGTGCGTTTTGTTTAAAATTACACTTCCTTTACTTACTCTTATCATGTAGCACAATCTGGTATAGGAGGAGAAAAGAAAGGAATATATGGACAAGCCTACATTCATGGAAATGAATGAAGCCATTAAATGGTATGAAAAGGCTAGCCAAAAGAGGGTTTAATAATTTAATCCACAATTGGGCAACAAAGAGTTGAAGGATATTCTTATTATATGATGAGGTACACTAGTACACTTGATACACTTTTTGAACAAATTTTAGAGTAAATTGGGAAGGTCCTTATGTTGAGTATGAATGTTAAGAACCCCAAAAGTGTTGCCAAAAAAATCATTAAACTTGGAACTCACCCCAAGTGGTGGACCATGAACCCACCCAAGGATAGGTGGGATGTAAGCTCTCTATTAACCAAAAGGTTGAGAAAATGAACAAAAGGGACCAACTCTCTCACATATCCCTTATATACTCTGGGCTTACAAGGCACGAAGCTACACATATTTAGAGGTGCTATGTGTGCTATCACTTCACGAAAATATCCTCTCCAGAAATTTGCCCTCAAAAATTAGGACCGACATTGCTAATTAGAGTGAAAATGGGAGAGTACATATGGCACCAAGTAAGGTGGGACAAAGATAGCTTAGGAAAACATAAAAATTATAGGTGCGGGATCATTGTACAATGGTTGCCCAATCCATGGGGAGCTACATGTGGTAAAATTGATGTAACTTTTGATTGGGAGATTTATTTAGGTGAAAAGTGATTCAAAACAAAGCTCACAATGTCCTCTTTCTAGCCATATAATTGGCTCCAAAATAGGTCACAATGAGAAATGCTATGGTTGGAATATTGAAATAGATAGGGGCGGGATTCATCCTTGAAGTTAGCGCTCCAAGGTTGCATGATCTCCAACCACCAATTGGGAGTGTTCATTGAGGAAGAAAGAGGGAACTTAGGAGGAGTCATCATCCAAGAGGCCTTGCTTGATAAGATTCTCTTGAAGATACTTTGTCCCTCTTTCAACATTATTGTGTATGTACATGATGAAACCTTCCTCATCTAATGGGGGAAGCTCTTCCATTACTTCAACCACATCACCCACATATAATTTAAGTTGAGATAGATGAAATACCTTATAGATTCAAGTAGTGGGGGCAAGTGAAGGTGGTAAACCACCTCAACAATTTATTTAAGGATCAAGTATGGAGCATGGAAGCAAGGAAACAACTTGTTGTTGTTGCAACCATTTTTAAGCATGGCATAACAAGACTTGGGCACATGAAGGAAAACATATTCCCCTTCTTGAAATATCACACCATGGAATAGGGATTTATGATATCTTGAGCTTTTTGTGAACTTTATAGCCATACAAGGAGTCAAAAGGTACCATTTCCATGCTTGAATGCATTATATTATTGTAACAAAATTTAGGGAAGTGTATGTCATGGAACTAGTAGCAAATATAGGCTTCCAACCATTGGTTTAACTACTCTATTTGGCCATCATTTTGGGGGGTAATATGCTATCAAAGGGGCCAATTTGGTTCCCTTAGAGATAAATAGGCTTTACCAAAAAATTCAATAAACTTGGGTCATGATCATGGGCCGCCATGATATGGACAAGCCATGCAAATTTAAACACACCTTCCATAAATTGTTTGAGCAACTAATTGGTTGTGCACCTTAATGGAACGAAATGGGATGACTTATTGAGTTTTTCCACCACAACATAAGTGGCATTCCAACTATACTTAGTCAAGGGTAGGCCTATAGTGAAGTCCATAGTGGTGTGTGTCCATTTTGAGAATGGGAAGGGGTTGAAGCAATCCAAAGGGCTTGAGAGAGCTTACGTTGTTCCATTGGCAATTTGTGCATCATGTGACATACTCCTAACAACCCCTAGAACTTGACCAAACATTGCAAAAATTTTCAATAAATTTGTATAAAAATGATACCTTGTTGCTATGTTTTAAAACAAATTTAATGTATATATGGTTGTAGTTGCTGCCTTCAGAGGGTGTATTTCTACAATCTAGCAAGGAAATAAGTTGGGAGGAATGAGTGTGCTCTATAAGGATTATCTTTAGGGAAAAGAAAAGGAAGGGTTGAGTGGGGTGAATTAAACCTATGTGATCTTAAGATTAGTGGGTTTATATATAAGGAAGAGTTCTTTTCCTAACACTGAGATTATTAACTAGCAATAACACCTTATATGCTAGTAGTTCAAAGGGGTGCAAGTTATGTTTATCCTTTAGTGGAAGAGTTTCTTAATAATATCTTGGGGCAATTAGATTTTGGTTACAATATTTGGAATCTATCCATCACATTACAAGGACAAAACAAAGTCTAGGGATTTACACCTATGGATTGGAGTCTTGCCTTGGTTTTATTCTACATTTCCTTGGTTGAGACATGATAGCAAAGGTTTATATAAGAAAGAGTACTGAGATCATTAACTCGCAATAACACCTCATATGCAAGTAGTTCAAAGGGTGCAATATATTTTTATCCTTTAGTGGAAGAGTTTCTTAATAATATATTGGGGAAATTAGATTTTGGTTAGAAAGATTTGGAAGCTATCCATCACATGATAATAACAAAAAAAGTTGAGGGATTTACACCTATGGATTGGAGTATTGCCTTGGTTTTATTCTACATTTCCTTGGTTGAGATACGTATATCAAAGGTTTTGTTGAATAACTATAATAGAGGCTAGAGCGAATTGGTTGTGCACAAGTGAGTTCAAGTTTGTGATAGGTGAGAATAAGGTTTAGATGGGGGATTTGAAAATCTAAGGTCTTAATGGTTTAATGATTTGAAGGCGAAAAAAATGAAATTAAATAAATGAAAAAATGAAATGAGGAGAGGTTGTTTGGAAAAGATGAGATGAAGGGAGGTGTGAGATCTTGAGAAGGGGGGCACCATCTTGTCTACAACGAGGCGACATGAGAAGCAACAAACATCATTGCATGGATTTCTTGGATCTGGTTGATCATCATTATCAGCTTCTCAACCGTTGCCATCATCTAGCCATCATTGTAGCCTCATCATCACACAATTCATCGCCATTATCCTCACAATAATCATTGTTATTACCCTCTCAATCATTTCTTTCACCCTCATTTCAATTGCCATCATTTCTCTCTCAAATTGTCACCTAGGTGTAGCTAGTCAAAGTGAGTGATTTCAGTGATAAATCCCACCTAACTAGTGCAACAACTCATAGCAGTTGGCTTGTAAACTCAGTTAAAATGGCTTACCCTAGTGCTGGTCCTTTTTTGGTGCATTTTCTAAGAAATAAGAGTGCTCCAAAGGTAGTAGCTATGTGTTTCTTAGATTGATGAGTGAATATGAGGTCTCTTTCTTAAGAGATTATTTTCAAAACTTGCCCCAAGATTGCCAAATGAAAATATTAAACTGGGCAAGAGATATTGACTTAATTGAGGGTGGAAAATATATTGGCCATTGACTAATTGTAAACATTGAACAACTATCTACTTGGAGTTGGGGGTATAACAACTATGCTAAAACCATCTCCTTCTTAATGGCATATTTTGTGTTGGTTGATGAAATTGAGGCAAATACAATTAGTATATCATACCATTTTGATTGGTACTATCACATGACTTATTGAACTTTTAGAAGGGTTACGTAGGATGACATGTTGCTTTGGATTCATATGTCTAGAGGCTTGTGATTAACTTTCAACACAAAGGACACAAGAGAAGTTTAAAAAATCTTCAGTTTAATTCTTGGATAGGAGGAGAAACTACATCATGGTGGAGAAGTAGACTCAGAATCGCTAGCTATCCTTAAACTATTGAGTGCGCAAGCAATCACAAAAACCCCAACTATAGAGATTTAGAGAAAATTCTTGCTTTGAAGGGAATTATGAAGGATGATATTAGTAGGCACTAAACTAGTTGTAGATGAATTCTAAGGAGAGGCCAAAAACAACAAAACGAAGCCTAGGATTAGGGAGCAAGGGAACAAGTGGCTAGATCAAAAGCTTGGCTACTAGAAAGACTCAAAACAATTAATACATTATTGAATTTGAGTATAGATGTGATGTCTAGTTCAAACAAAGAATCTCTCGGGCTTGAAGTCCAATCAAATAAGACACCCTTGAGAGGAAGTGAGGCAACCTCTTCCTCACTCTCCACGCAGCACGTCAATCCTTCCCTCTCCCTTCTTACCCCCACGCAGCATGGCAATCCTTCCCTCTCCCTTCTTACCCTCTAAGGGGGGTTTTTATAGGTCAAGGGGGGAGAGGGGACCTCCCCCACGTGGCCATTGCATGGCTCCCTCCCCCCTCCCCCTCATGCAGCCCACCACTCAACTAAGCCCATCCCCTTCCCTCAGCCATGCATCGGTTGGGGGAAAATTAGTAAAAAAAAACTTGCCATTATTTGCACATTATCCACTTAACCTCCTCCCAAGAGGGTGTTTCCCCGCGGTTTATGTGGTTTTAAAACCCTGGGCTCGGTTTGCCAATACGGAGGCCTTGATTTCTCGCGTGCGGGTTATAGATTAACTGTCGGCACTAAAGATAACCTTTGTTTAAAGCATAGATAGTCCCAACTGTAGAAAGAGGATCAAACCAAGTGAAGGTATATTAAGTGAGACCAATCCCACAATAGAGAGTAACAAATGTTTATTTAGTTGGGACTTAAGAGTACACTTTGGATTAACCTAATTGTTTAAAGTACCAAAGGAGTAACAAGCGGATGTCAGATATAACTATCGAGTGTGCACAAAGACCACTAGTGCCCAAGGAGCCTTTGACTTCATAAGAGAATAATGAGCACCATAGGCATAATGTTGCTCATGATAAGGCTAATTGCTCAACAAAGCAAATGGAAAAATCGTCTAACAGTCACGAGCAAATCTTTAAGCTAAGTGCCAACTCCACCTAGGAGTCCCAAATCTCCTACACCCTCTTTCCCTAAACGGACACAAGAAGCACAACAACAGTCATCAAGTGTAGCTGCTCAATCCCAGTATCTATCTCCATCTAAGCTTCCAAATGTCCAAGATGTGGGACATGACACCACCCTTAGCTCTTAGCCTAAGGATATGCTTATGCAATCCATCGTGACTAGCTCAACTGATGCTCATTCTTCACAAGTGAATGCGCAAAGGGCAACAAAAGACATGACCACTTCTGATCTGCTTAAGGACTTGACACCACAGTCTACCAATAGTGGCCAGTCCACTGAACTAACCACTACCGCTTCCATTCAGGAATCACATCAGTCACAAAATTTGGCTACCATGATGCCCCTTGCAAAACGTGTCCTTAGCAATTCACCTATGGAAGAGGTTGCAACCAACATCTTTGACACCTCCAACACTTTCAAAGAACCTAAAGCCTAGGCTTGAGGAGAAATCTATCAAAGATTTGGCCAAGGAGATGGCACATCTGACCAATGCACCAAAGATGAAGGGCATGATGAAGCTTGATCACAAGCTGAAAGCCATTACACATGTGTACGTCCATGTGGATATTGGAAGGCCAACACCAAAGCACACAAATCTCATAGCTGAACCCCTAACTTGGGGTGAGAAACAACATGTTTGCTCCCACTATGTAGCTGTCATCGTACTGAAGAAGTCATAAAGGACATCCCAAAAGCCATAGCTAGAGAATTGCACTTGATACCCTCACTCTATATTGCTCAATGTGAGACAAACAATGAAAATCTTGAGGCAATCAAATGAAAAGGGAAATGATAAGGTAACTTTGTGTAGAAATGGTACTCCAGGCACTTTGTTGAGCAAAGGAAAGCCCTTTGGACATCAATACATGATCCCACGTATGTTACCCTAACCTCATTAAGAGTGTTGGCAATGGTCCATGAGGTCTAGCTTTCTGACACTGTCTAAAAACATCCATTGTATGACAAACTGCTTCTAGAAGAAGATCTACACGTGGCTAGCAGCTAGGAGTAGGCAGCATGGTACTTGATGTTAGCGCATATGTCTTTTGCCTCACTCAAGACCCTGCAATCCTAGATCTCTATGCTTCCCATCAATACAACCTTGACTTCTTCAGCTGGTTTCATCCAAGCCTACATGACATAAACCATAAACCATCTCTTGGTTCTGCACTAGAGTCACCCAAACCTCCTGAGCAAGAGAAAAGTAGCTCTAAACACAACACCCGCTCTGATAAGAAGCAATGGAGGCATGTTCCAATGGGTAAGGACAAGAGTTTAGAGCAGATGCCCCGATTAGGAGCACTACCAATGCAATCGAATGAGTAGATAAACAGAGGGGAATTAGCTGAAGAGCTACACTCTCCAAAAAGAGAGGCAGTTGTATCCTCACAATCTAGCGAGGTTGTTCAGCAGGCCGCAACTATGTCCCATGAGGACACACCAAAGAAAGAGCATGCTGAGGCTCAATCAAGCTTATCAATGGCAGAGCTGACCTAGTTTAGGGTCCTGAATCTTTAAAGGATACACCTCAATCGCCCAAGAAAAAGATGAGAAAAAAACAAAACAACAGCAGTTGCAAGTGGTTGTAGACGACAAGAAGATTGAGACCAAGAGTGTTGTGAAGAACTGAGGAATAAAGCATCGAGTCCACTCAAATGAACCCATTGCCATCTCTCCTAATAGCGATGAGACCTCAGACACATCCGTGTGTTTTGATAAGTCAAAGCAACCATTACCATCAACAGTTGCTTGCAACACTCAATTCGTCTCGACAACAGAACTTACATTGACTAATCAAGAGTGGATACAATAGTGTCACAATAGGTTGACAAAACTATACCAGTCATATCTGAGGAGAACCATGACACAATAGCATAGCAAAGCCTCAGGAGAAACATGAAAACCCCAAAAACAGGAGCAATCCTAGTAGTGATCAATCTTGCTCATCTAGGCATGAGCCCCCATCTATGCTAGAGCCTAGGAAAACTCTCAAAACCTTGCATGAGATAGCAACTGAGCAAGCCCTCATCAAACATAGAAGTGTCACAGAGTGCTTGACTAAGTTGGATACTAAATTCAAATTATTCGCACATATTTATATCCTTGCGAACATGAGCACATTCCCTAGGGAGCAGCTTGAGGAACATTTGTCATATCCGCTATCCTAGGAAGAGCAAGAATATTTTGATGAGCACTATGACAAGCTCCTATATAAAGGCATGCAACTCATCTCTGATGAGGAAGCTGATGAACTACGCTTAACTATGACATTCATCAACGAATTGCTTTGCCAACCAAATCTCTTAGAGATAGGGCAACTAAAGTGACAATTAGAGGGTCGAAGTCAATTTGAAAAATGTTGGTTTGAAAACTGCGCTACAATGGCCGAACTTGGAGCCCAGATTATGACAGTCTCAAAGGAGTGACTGGCCCAATGGCGGTCTCAAAGAGACCTGACTTATGTGGCACCAACTTCCTTTTGAGTAGTGCTGACTGCTGTTTGGGGTATGGACTAAGATGGAACTAGCCAAGCGAGCTATCTTATTGATAAAATTCTCATTGAAGAGGAGCTACATGTTGCCAGTAGACTCAGACAAGGCACCATGCTTCTCGATGTTGCAAAATATCTGTTGTTAATAATGAGTAGGCTCCCACAATTACAAGATACGTATGCCACATTCCAATACAATTTTGAGTTCTACAATTGGTTTTTAGATTCATAAACATGTATATAAATAAACAATGTGTTTTGTGACTGTGTATAAATAATACCAAAAGAAGCAACGCCAACACACACAAAAGCAATGATAATCAAATGCAGGTGATATGCATCAAAGTCAACACTACAGAATTTAGATAAGTGATGTCTCTTTGAGTTGCACATGTTCATTATGGTTGACACATATGACTTGCATGTACTTTCATGAGTTTCCAAGTAAATGCAAGATGACACATGTCTCTGTACAAAAGTATTCAATGTTAAAGTCACCACAAGACCACCAACCCCACAAAGAGCCATTATGGAGAAAGCGATAGAAATACCAAGAAAAAAAAGCCATGATGGAAGCCTCGCTTGTTGGAAGAGAAAATCACCCTTGCAGAAAGCACACATTGCATTTGAGCATGGCCCAAAGCATAGTCATTGGTTAGTCTCTCTTTCTTGGTCAAACTCTACATCCGGGGAAGATTAAGTTGGCAAGCTGCTATTCACGGCGTAAGAGCAAGAAAAGTAGGGCTTGATGGTAGAAACAAGGAGTTTCAGCCAGTTTACATTCAAGCTTACCCTAAACCTAGAAGATGCCATCATGGAGGAGCCAATCGTAAAACAACTCCTGGACCAGTGCAGTCTACACATAAGTATGTAGAGAAGGTCGGGCATACTATCGATTACAACAGGTGTGCATAATTTTTGAGGAGCTTTGATGTCGAAAGAAACTATGGCATGGTGATGATAAGAAGAGGAGAAGAAGCTCGCCAAGTAGAGGTGGAGTTGAGCCTTGCAATGGCGGAGAAGGCCCTGGGTTTAGCTAGTAGTAGGACTGAGAAATGCCCAAGGAGGGATGTGCATAACATGTTGGGGGTGAGCCGTCACCAATCCAAGAACAAGAGGGAGACGAAGTCCACAAGGAATAGTAGGACAACATGGAAAGAGTTACTAATAAAAAGAAGAATGACCAACCATCTCAACAGCAAGAAATCGAGAGGGCAGTTTGTGAGAAGCAAGGCTAAAAAATTGTCAAGTCAAGGGGAGAGGAAAGATCACACTCTCAAAATCCCCAAAAGAAGAACTTGATCCACCTCCAAAGAAAACAAAGAGCTATAAAGGGTAGAGGAGGAATCGAAGAGACTAGAAGAAGAGTGCAAGCAAAAGCCAGAAGAGGAGGAAGAACGACTAAGGCAAAAGGGAGGAGGAGATTACTCTAACGAAAATGGAATAAAAAATTTAGCCTACAAGCTGGCACATTGCTACAACATGGACTCCATGCCATGACACCTAAGCCTAACACTAGCTTGGGAGTAGAGGAGCAACGTGCAATCCTAATCTCAACTAGCTTTAAACTTCATAGGAACTCTCCTTGCTAGGGCTTAGGGAGCAAAAACAGCAAATGTAGCCGCCTCAACAAGAACCACTGGAGCCGGTCCACGAAAAAAGGCATGACTCCAAATTAGATCAATGAAAGAAAGAATGAGTGCAGGAACCAAGCCCCCTCCGTGGGCATGACAAGTACAGTCAAAAGAGAAAAGGGCTCCATGCCAAGCCATGCATTCCTTGGTAAATCTCTTAGGCCCCCTTGAAATGTAACTACTCTAGAGCATCAAGATGATGTCTAGCGTGCCCCCTCCCAATGCATCTCCAACAAAAAAAAAAAGAGAAAGAAAAAGAAAAGAGAAACAAAAAAAAAGACCCACACAAAGAAAAAGAAAAGGAGCAATGAGCTTTTCCATATATATCAGAGTGCCACAAACATTGCACCTAGGGGTCCTCAGGTTAGGTATGTCCGGTGGCCTTTGTCAGCTCTATGCCTAACCCCCTAGCCCTTCTTGTCCCCCCACTTCACACTTAGGGCATATGAAGGGCAGGACATACCTAAGGAGTTTGTATTCGCCTATGGTTAGATCTGTCTCCCTAAGTGACACCCACATCACCTTCCTAGTACACAAATTAGGTCCTCAAGTGCGAGACAACACCATAGGCTCCCCTGAGGTTTGACCCAACTCCCAGTTTCACTAGCACGGACACCATGCAACACTGCACTGTGAGATAGACACACCCCTAGCTAGTGCACTTCCTTTTTCTTTTTCCAAGTATACTCAACAATGGCAATCAACCACCAACATTGAAGGATCCCACTACCCGATTAAATATAATCTCCGCCTCCGCAATCTAATCTCAACGTCAATGTGCTCAACTATGCTACATCATGTTGTCAAAATCACAAATGATGTCTCAAGACACCTTCAAGTGTACTTATTCTCAACATCGATAATTGTTTCCACCCCATTAAACCCTCGCTTCATCCACACATTGCCATAGGAAGCAGACTAGCACTCTTCCAACTACGTAATATCTAAGTATGCACATGCACTTGTATAATATGTGCGCCACAATCTATACACAATTTGGGTCCCCAAGTGCAGGACAATACTCTCAGCTTGCTTAGAGACCTATCTCCCAAACTAATCAATATGTCTTGTGCACAATAAGAAGACTAGCACTAACTCCTAGGGAGTGACCATATGAGAGGATTTCAATTGCAAGTGTTGAAGACTCCAATGAAAGTACCATCAACTCTTCATCAATACTCAACTTTGAACTCTTTTCCTTTATCATCATGCAAGCCCACCAAAGAATCATCACGCACAGAACCCCCAGAACACCAATACCTGTGATAGCCATGAGTGCAACTCCCAACAAAGAATAGCCCTATCACCAACTACAACAACCCTATCACTAGCCAATCAGGCCCACAAAGTGCCACCAATGACCTTCATACACACCACCACCAAAACTCCTCCATTGCAAACCACAGTAGTCCCTTCCAACCACGTCTTTGATGCATGACAAAGCCTACTACCTACGGAGAGTGCCATGGGATTGGTACTCATCTATGAGGGAGGTAATGTTAACTCTCAAACGAACAAGGTGGAAAATCCGAAAAATCTAAAGTAGAAGACAAGACCAAGGCAAAAGTGAAACAGAAGATGAAGGCGTGCCAAGAAAAATCTGGAAACACAAGAAGTACAAAAAAGTCTTGAATCAAGGAGAGAAACACACAAGAAAAAACGCAAGTAAATGCTTTTGTAAAAGAGTGCAAGGTGCACCATGATTTATTTTGTAAAAGAGCATTGGAGACTCTCACTTGTGCAAATTGTAAAGATAGATGGATGGTAGGAAGGAAGCTAGGAAGATAGGAGGACAATGGGAAAAAGAGCTTAGGCCATGTAAAAAAGGGGATAAGGGGATGATTGCCCAAAAGGGATTTAGGGTTTTGTATATAAAGTTGAAAAGTGAATAAGGAGCTCATTCTTGTGTGTGGCCAAAAGTAGCTCTCATATTCTTCTCCTTCTTCTTGTTCTTGCTTGCTTGAGCTTTCGATAAGAACAACTTAAGGGACTTTAATGTCAAAGTGCCATGTGGGGTGGCTTGCTATATGTGAAGTTTCTAAGAAAACATTTAAGGCGCTACATCTCTTCTTCGTGTGCAGAAGCATTCCAAACATTATTGATCACAGCATGGCTAGATACTCTCAGTCAAAGGGTATGGTGAATACTTGGTTAAATGGAAGCGGAACCTTGCAAGAGACTTGGAACTTTAAAATGTATGTGTGGAATCTCCAATTATGAAATGCAAACTATCCATGTATATATTTCTTAATGGAGAGGGTGGAAGGAAATGATAGGAATAATAATTCGTAAAGAGTGACAATACAAGTGCTACACAAACATATAATAAACAAGATTCCACATGGAATCCCATTTTAAACATTCCATTGGATTGTATTCACATTTGTTTGTTGCATGATTTTGATAGGATTATTAAGAAAATTGTGTATGCATATGTTTTCTTTGCTTATAGAATGCAACTAGAAAAATAAACCATTGGAACATATAAGAAAGTGAAGAAAGTGTTATAGGAGATTGGGCTCACAAGCATCAAGTAATGATTAAAAAGGATAAGAAGAGATTAGGAAAATCTATAAACTTACAAAAGAAGCCTTGCTTTGGAGGAGCCAAGGCTAGGAAGTTATCAATGAGGAAAGGAATGTCACAATTTGCACACGACAAGATTTCAATGGATGGAAAAAACTGCATATTGTGGTTCCTGATCGAAGTAATGGAGGAAAATAAGGTTGGCAAAAGCCAAGGTTTGGATTAGTCTTAATCAATTAGCTCCCTTACTTTGAAATGTTGTTTAACAATAGAGATAAATAAGACTTTATTGATATTATATATAGCTTCTACAAAAACATGGTGCAAGTGAGGGATAAAAGTTCTAGTACAGTTACATGCTATGTACAAAGTCAATATCTTAGAAGTACATGAATTGTGCAAGGTAGTCTAAATTATTTTATGTATAATGTTTCCTTTGTAGCATATCCTCGAGGTTTATGGATGATGCTTTGCAAAAAACAGAAGCATTTGATTTTGGTCAACATAAGAAATTCACATTGGATAGCACACATTGCATACAAGGAAAAATGAGCATGGTGAAGGACTGAATTTTAACAATCAAATGATCAAATTGCTATCCTAGTGGTAGATGAAGCTCAACACTTGCATAAGAAAGCAAATAAGAATGCTAATGAATCAATTGCAGACACGATCAAATCACATCATATCACTAAAATAGCATACTATAATGCATCAAAGTGCCAAAGAAAACCATGCGGACTGGCTAGATACAAGGCTTCAAGAAGGTAGCAAATGGGTTTAAAAAGAGCTAAGATAGTAAGATGAATAATGCATTCAATATGAACCTAATTTATTGTTTAAAAGAGGGAGAGTGTGTGCATCTATGTGAATAAGACTTCAAGTTTAAATAGTGTATATTAGGGTTTTACTCTCTATCTTATTCAGTGAGTTTCTAAATATATTGTTGCACAAAAAAGATGGCTAGTGCTGCAAATAAGCTTTTTCTCAGAGCTCCATATTGTGTTTAGCTCAATGGAGCATCTATTGGCTCAGATGTAGTATGTGACAATGATACCTCATAGCCTATCAATATACCACCTCCATCTTAACCTAACCCATCTTTCTCAAAACACCTAAGAGGGGCCCCCCTCAACATCCTCATAAGAAATGCAAGCAGAGGCTATGTACATTGACCCTAAGAGAAATGAGGAAGTACTAATACTATTTTGATCTCATAATTCCAAAAGATAGCTTCTCGAGACTTATTCACAAGTTTCTACAAGACTTTTGTCGAATAGAAAATAGGAGGTGGTTTTTGGTACAGGGTCATGTTAGACCCAATTGTTTCACAAACAAATGTCTTCATGCTCTATAAAAGAGGTTATAAATAATTTTTTGGTAGACTTAATGATTGATGCTTAGCATTGTGCAATACATGTAAAGAGCATTATTGTAACCCCAATGACTTTAAGCTTGTAAAAAACATTCAAGCAATGAAGGATATATTCATTTCAATCAAATGAATGTTATTTTTAATGTTATCTTTTTTGAATAGTGTTCTCTAAATGCATAGGACACATGACTATGTCTCACTACAAAACCGTTGTACTAACTTAAAAGGATGAATAAAGTTATTGCTCTTGCCCTTTTGCTCTCAACTATAATGTGCATCTTTATTGTATTTTTTACCACTTACTAACATTTTTACTATCCTTGTCTTGAATTCAATAAGAAAAACATGCACATTTCTTGTTGGGCACTTTATTCTCAATGCCTTCATGCTGTCTATGTGGTGTGAAATTTCTAAGGATCAATAATTATAACATTAATTCCTTGATTGTTAATCCATCCATAATTTTAAGTATGATCATCTTAAAAATGTCAATTTCTTCATTAGAATATGATGAAACTTCATATGTGTACTCATTAGGTGGCAAATAACTCATTAATTTTCTTTTGGTAAAAAGAAATGCTAGAAGGGCATGGTCTGAAGTCTAGCATCTAGAGGCACTCTTTTGGGCTTCTAACCTATATAAAGGACTTTAGATCTTCAATTGTAACACAATCATTAAGCTATTCACCAAGTAGAAAAGTTGCTCTAGATGCCAAACTTCGAACTAAGGCCCTACTACGATTTCTTTTATTTAAAAAAAATTAATGGGCTCTTGGCAACTTAATGGGTGCACACGTGAAGTTTTGTCACATTCAAATAAAAGGTTATGGATTTATGATCACACAATGAATTTCGTGTATGAAGTTGCATTTACCTAGTTTAGGGTTAAAATGGGTTAAAAGTTCATTATTCATCTCATTTTCACATCTTGCTTATATTTTTAATTTTTTAACTTTTGTCTCTTCTCCATCCCACTCTCCTTGAGCTTGCATGGTATGCACCAAGCAAGCCACTCACCATTGTTCGACAAAGACCATGTGCAACTACCTAGAGCAAAGCCTCCTCTAGGTTAGTAGCAAATGCTCCCCCTAGAGCAATAAGACCACCATAGAAGAAGAGAAGATGTAGATCAAGCATTGTTATCCTATGCAAGATAAGGTGCATTTAGTAGGGCTACAAGCTCCTTATCCCAAAATCTTCCTTCCAAAAGGTAGTTGGGAAAATTTGTAGGACATGTGGTTGATTGGGTTGTGAAGATATGCGAGTGGCTGGCTAACTGCTATGCAAGTGGACTAGTGCAACCATGAAGACCCTACAAATAGCTGCATAGATGGGTTTCTAATCGTCAACCTATTCGATGATACATAGTTGGACACCATCCATGTGCAAAGCACATCATAATCACTAACAAAGATATAAACTTAATCATTCGGCTTCGATATGGCAAGGGACATTCCCCATGGAATTACCACTTTGACGCAAGGTCTTGCCATGTACGCTTGCATAACAACTTGGAAAGCCAAAACATTTTATATAGTTTGTGACATTGGAATGTGTGTGTGTGTGTGTGTCTATATATATAGTCTCGTGCAAAGTATACTCAATTCCAATAATTTCGAGTATAGCTATTTGATTCGTTTCTTGAAGTGCACGATTATTAACTTGTGTTTAATGTATGCACACATTACAAGTAGTAGTACATACCCATATCATGTATGATGTATTACACCTATATTGTACACAAATATGAGTTACATTATTGTATATATGCAATTGTATGTATAGATAACATGTGTAATTTGCATGATTAAATTCGATTACACTAACATATACAAATGTATCATATGTTATCATATGTAAATACACAATATGTCATTGGGCATTCATATACCACACATTTATTTAAGGATTTCATATGTATTGGAACAAAGCAAAATATCTTGTATCAAGAAAAATACATGCAATAGTTGATAGCAATGACTAATAGGAAGGGCACATATAACAAACATGCAAATAAAAAGTAGCATTCATTCCTTGGCTTTTTTAATAGTGGAAAGGAGGGGTCTTCAAATGCAAAAATGAGTTTCTTCCTTTCTTCAAAAATGATATGGCTCCCTTTCAACTCTTCCTTAAGGAGAAGAGTGTGACACTTTGGCATGCTCATCTAACATAGATAACACATACATTGCTCCACCACACAGTTGGTCAAATTAAAAAGAAGCTTTAACTGCTTAACTTGCATTATCTTCTCCAAGTTCGATGTTACAGCTATTATTCAAAAAAGGTCCAAACTTAGTCAACAATGCCCAAATTTTCATGATTGTCTCCTCCCTTCCTAGTGAGCATTTCTTGTGAAAGTCCACTATATCAATAATATAACGAGGTTATCGATGTACTCCTTCAGAGCTAAATCCTTCTGTTAGTCCACATGTCAAGATCCTCCTTGCCTCGATGCAAACTCATCTTTATATAGTACATCTTGAATCACATGGCCAAATCAACAACAAGATTAGTAACAAGCCTAGAGTTATCAAAATGTAACAAAGCTCATGCATAGGGTGCATCAGGTCCCCATGAGTCCACTAGTGAAATCTTGGGTCAAGATGAGGCCTACTACACCCTTATTCAAAGTGTGTCATTTGGTGCCACTTTTGAATAGACGTTGAATGCTAGACTTAGATATGGGTGATACAAGCCTCGTCTTAATCCAATATTTTATTGTGGATTCATAAGGACCCGATCTATCCTACTCTCAAGTTTCAATACATGGAAATGTATGGTAGTTAGGGATCTTACCTTTTGCAACTCATCCTCTATCTTTATCTCCTCATGTGTCAATAAGGCATCCTTTTGAGGAGAGAGATCCACAAATTTTGACAATATGTTCTATTACTGTGATGATAGCACTCATTGTGTCTAAGCTTGTGCTATCATAGCTTCTACCTCTGCCATTGTTGGATGCACATCCATGTAATCATAATCAATCAAGTTATCCATTGAATCTGTGAGACAATGACAGAGAACGACTCTTCTTCCTTCATTTCCAAATATTGAATTATATAGGATAAGAGTATGTATTGTGAGCCATCTATTTTAATGTGTGTCAAGGAGGCAAGTTTGGCTTTGTAAAGATGTGGCTCTTCTAAAGAGGATTGCACTATGAGAGCCAACCTTTATCCCATTACCATTTAATAGAATATTTATTGACTCTTCTCTCCTACATGTCATAGTATCAACCTTTGGAATTGTACCTTCATCCTTCTTCTCCTCTATGGGTGTATCCAATGAAAGGAGATAGATTGTTAATGCACAGTCATACTCTATAGTTCCAAAGAAGTTGTACTTAGTGCACTTCCAATGGGAACAATGCATGCCTTGTGTGAAGGATCCACATGGGTCAAAGACTTGTTTACCACTTTTGCTAGTTTTTCCCATCTTGAAGGACCATGAGCTATTCCAAAGATATCCAAGTCATGTTGGATCCCTCGATGGAGTATGTACAAGTGTCGACAATGTTCACAAAGTCTTTTAGGATCTAAATTGGAGAATCAAGAGGCGAGATATGTATTCTAGATTAAAGATCTTTGAGAAAATATCAAAGACCTCATCACCTTGGCTATTAAAGCAAGTGCAATGGATCCACTCATCAATATGTATGTGAGCATCCATCACAACAGGTAGAAGAGATGTGGAGAATGTAAAGAGATCAAGAGAGAATGTGTGAAATGAAATAATGAAAAAATAAAAAACTAGTTTTATCTTAAAAACCCTAAGTTTTAAACCATTATAGACCGGTCATGTATGATATTAGTTATATTTTAAAGTAATATCTTTGTACAGCCAACGTGTGTATAAATGTATTAGTATGACACTTACATGTTGTACTTGCAAATATAAATATAAATATAAATATAAATATAAATATATATCTCTCTCTTCCTGACATATAAGTATGCATATCTTTGTGTCATATTTCAAAAAAAGAATGTCTATATATGTTTAGAAAATTCATTGTAAATTGTAAGAATATACACATACTCTATCAATTGACATTGTAGAGGAGGCGTCTTCCTCCCCATTCCCAAGTGTATATTTGGATGGTGTATGTATCTTATATTGATTTAAAAAAATGTGTATACATGTTTAAACTAATCAAGATTAGAGGAGACGTTTCTCTCACTTGGTGTCTAGTTAGAGACATGCATCTTATCTCAAATTTTAAACTACATGAATGAATGTTCACATAGTTATAAATTTAATTGCATAAATATATGAAAAGTTATAAAATAATAAAAATGAAAGTATTACAAGTAAAAAAATTCAAAGTTTATATGTGTTGGATATTGCAACTTGTGAAGTTGAAATATTTATGCAAACTCTATAATTTCTAAAATGAGTAGAATCATACACTTGCCATTGGTAACAATACCATCAACTTGTCTTCAAACCTTTTTACCATCTAATTTGAAATAGAATCTAATAGCTAGATTATCCACTAACATTGTGATTTCCTAATGCATTATATTCAAGGATCAATCATCCTCCATTTACAACATTTGGGGCTCACAACTCTCATAGATGATAATAATATCCACAACTATATTATCATATGTATCTTGATCAAGGCACAACCATTTCCCCTTTAACATTCTCCATCTGCAATACTTGAATACTAGACATAAAGTTTGTTGTGCAACAAAGTATTTGTAATTGGAAAGGAAAGTTAGTTGAGTAATCCCAAAGTAAGTATATAATTAGTTAAGAGAGTGAATTTTACCCAAAAACCATGTCCCTTTGTTGTGACTTGAGACACTATAGTTTCAAGATTGTGAGTGATTTTTTATATCCAAGTTTCTCTTAGAATTCTTATTATATAGTCCTCTCATGCAATTTTTATGACGTAGTCTCTTTAGTACGCCTTAAACCCTCTATTTCATGAATATACACGCAAAAATTGCAATTGGTATAAACTAGTTTAAGTGTACATTCTTTGAGCCAATGCTACTTAGCTTCATAGAGTTCAATATATATGTTGAAATTTATATACTACATGTGCAAAATGTCCATACTATAAAATGACCATTCTATGCTATTGAAATTTGATACATGTAGTATAGACTCCTCAACCCTCTCTTGGACACTTTTGTAATAGAAGACAATTAATCACACATATATCTTGAAATTGCTCATTCTCAAGGTGCTACAAATACTTATTATTTGCAATGTTTCATTGAATGATTATAGTGGGTGCAAGATGTATTTGTTTGTAGATAGATATATGTTATACCAACACCTTTGTTACAAGGTGAAAATCAACCTTCCTTTGTTTGAGAGCTAAAATTTTATTCTTCCAATATTTTGATATATCTACAATTACATATGCTTTCACATGAAAGCTCACTTCATACTCGGATATATACCATCCAAAATGAGCAATGATACATATCAATGAATCAATGATTCAATTCCCTTCTTTTACATACTTCTATCAAGAGAATGCTTATTTTTCTTTCAAGAAATAGATGTAAAGAGGTCTATGTTAAATCCTAAATAATAAGCATTTCAAGTGCAACAACCAGCAATCACTAATATGTCATACAAATCAACTATGACATTAATAGATATTAATACTTTTATTACCAGACACAAGCATTGATATCAAAACACATATACATATGTACATCGACACAAAGGGTTGATTCAATTTTAACATTTACATGAAAGAAAATTAAAAAAGGACTATAAGAATACTTGAGGAATTTTGCTAAAAGAAACTTCATTATAATAAATAAAGACTGATTTGACACAATATATTATACGAATATGTGGTATGCAAATCCAAATTGACACTTTAGAATGACACCTTAGATATTATATGACTCACAACACTGCATGTTATATGGATGATATGATATATAAATTACATGGATCAAAACTAAGTAGCATGAAGATCCGAATGGACACATGTACCAACACTTCAAAGGATTTCTGAACCTCAACTTCCGCTAGATCCATGTCATCTAGCATAAATGAATTACTCACCATAGCAAATTAGTGGATCAAGAGTTACACACTTCACATAAACCTTACACAATATATGCATGTTACAAAAGCATAGCACTTCAAAAATAAAAATAAAAAACTAATCATTCATATGAATTATTGCAACACAAAAGCGAAAAAACTTATAAGATAAGAGTATTTGCACTACTTTGTGTTGATTGCTACAACAACAATTGATTCTAAAGTTATAATCATCAAAGCATATTGAAAATGATAGATATGAGAAAATAATGATTGATTTGTTTAATGATGAATCCCAATTAACCAAAAGAATAATAATTAGTCATATGAATTTAAGCAACACAAAAGAGTGCATATTTATCTCTAAGATGATTTGTTGAACACAAGTTGAAATCTCTAGTCTACCTTGTGTTGATTGCTTCAAAAATATTAGATGGAAATATCATCATCATCAAAATCCATTAAAAACAATAGATAAAGCAAAACATCAATCCCAATTAATAAAAAATAACTAATCAAATGCATAATTTTGGCACCACAAACTATGGTAAATTTACTTATTCATTGAGCTACAAAATAGAAAATGGAATCTTTGTTATGCCTTGTGTTGATTTCTACAACAACAATTGATCTTAAGCTAGAACTAACATCAAATTCTATTGTAGAGAGAGAGAGAGAGAGAGAGAATGTAATCTTGCCTCAATTAATCTCTATAAAAAGACAATAACAAGAGTTAGAATTGACATGAAGGTGTATCAAAAAAATAGTAGAATAGAGAAAGCACACACAGATACACTTATAATCACATATACAATCTTACCTAAAATGATCTCTATACTAAAACAACAAGAAGAGTTAGAACCAATATTAAGTTGTATTGAAAGGATAGTAGAAAATAGAAAGCGCATGCACGCACACGAACACACACACACACACACACACACACACACACACACACACACACACACACACACACACATAGAGCACATGTGCATCTTGTCCAAAATGAACTCTATAAGAAGACAATAATAGTTAGAACCAACATCAAGATCGATTGAAAATAGCAAAGAGAAACAACAAAGGGATGTGTGTTTGTGTGTGTGTGTGTGTGTGTGTACATGTGACCTCTTTCCCAAAACAAACTCTATAAAACAATAGCAAGAGTTATAAATGATATCAAATACTACTGGAAAAAATGCAAGGAGAGAAAAAATGCTCTTGGAAAAAATAACACATATATTTTACCTAAATTATAGAGCTGTAAGGAGAGAAAAAAAAAGCAAAGATGAGTTTGGAATGATTAAAACCTTGATTACTCTCACTAAAATTCACTAAAATGGAGAAGAGAGGGAAAGTGATCAGTTGATCAATTTTTTATGTCAAATTGATTTCATGGGAGAAAAAAATAAAATTTTAGTTAAAAGGAGGAGAGGGGGAAGTAGAAGGATAGAGATATTCAAAATTTGTGCACGATTTATTTTCGCTTTAAAAAAACCCCCACTACCTCTTGTTTCAATAAAAACATCAAGATTTAGAGAAAGAAGATTCACTCTCCGTGGATGTCAAGATCTATCCTACATTTTTCCCAATGTATACATCCATTTTCAGATACCAACAACTTGTAGAATGATCGCACTATTGACATGTAATTCAACACAAAGCAATGATAATATCAATTATGACCAAGGAAACAAAGAATGCATTTATGGTTAATGGGTAGTGGGAGATTCATTGTTACCTTGATTCTAGTAGTATTTGTTGCAATTCTAGTCCTAGATATTATACGACATAAAATGATATTATGTATCATTCAAAATTGGCATTTGAAGGATTTCAAGGATAGTTCTCATTGTCAACATGTTCAAAGACAGATCAAAGTTTCTCAAGGTACTCCCCGCAACAATTAGAGTGGACGCAAAGGTCATCAACAAACATCTCAAGCCATTGTCTCAACATATCCTTGAAAATAGTGTATTTGAGACATTGAAATGTGGCCAATGCATTGGTCAAGCTAAACAACATAGGGGTCTAAGCAAATACATCCCATTTTGTGGCAAATGCAATTTTAGATTGATCATTTAGGTGAACTTGCACTCGATTATAGCCAAAAAATCTATCCAAGAAGTTATAAGCTTCCTTGATGCTGCTCCACTCGATAATGTGATTTTTGTATGGCAATTGATAAAGTTGTCTCCTTTTGTTGCAGCATCGAGCTTTCTATAGTTAATGCATACTCGAATCTTACCATTTTTCTTCAGTACCACAATGATGGGTAATACCTAATATGTATCCTTAATCTTGTAAATAAATCCTACTTTCTACAACCTTTCTAGCTCTTTGCAACTATGATAGAAAGGATTCATGGGGTAGGATCGTTGTTTGATGGGAGATTTGCATCACATTTCATAAGGATTGTATGTTTCAACACTTTGGATAGAATATCCTTAAGTTCAAAGTATTTCTAGGCAAACACATCACAATACTCTTTGAGGATATCAATAAGATTATTGAAAGGTAGAGCCCAATTGGAAGCACACAAGTGCAAGTAAGAGCAAAGCAAGAGCTATGGTGGATGGAGTAAGAGAGCAAGAAAGAGAGACAATCTATGGGAACTCCAACAATTGCAATGTGTGATCGCCGGCCTTCTCTTATTCAATAGTCACTAAAAGAATAAAGTGATAGTGATGGGTATCTGCCACCTATAGTCTACACATGTACGATCACATGGAACCATCCTATTTCTGTGACTTCATGGCAAATCTTCTCTCCTATTGTATGCACTTAAACCTTAGCCTTAATAAACAAATTGGCTAATGCATATCATGATGCTACTTAATTTGATACAATTTGCATGGGAGGAAGCTTGGATCTCAATAAACATCCAATTGATTTATAAAACTATCCTCTTCTAAAAGATTATGGGTCCGTTCTTTTTGCAGTTTTAACACATGGACTTGTAATTCATGAACCTCTTCCAAGCAAGGAACTTAGTACAATCATTCACAACTATTGACAAGACATTTATTAGTTGTTGAGTTCTTGTCTTCTAAGTCATAGGTACTACTTGTGACTACTCATCATTTTTAAAAAACAAAAGTCTAATGTGTGTAAGAAACAACAACTACCTACATTCTTCTTCAATGTGAATATTGGATTTTATTAAACCAACATGGCCATTTTTATTCTCTATGCAACATTTTTGCCATCATACTACCTAGAATTTTTGAAGGATATAATTTCACCTATTGCTGTCATCCTTTCTTCCACAATCCCTATCAAAGAGGGGGGTAATGTTAATCCAAAATAGAGAAGGTTCTTGTAGAAGGATGAAAATTTTTCAAAATCAAAGGGTTGGTCAAAGCTATTGAAAAGCATACTAAATCTAGTTGATGTATATAAGTCTACTAAAATGAAAATATTATTTTTTAAATGTTAGAAAATTCAATAATAGTAAAAGTTCCCAAACATGACGTTTATTTCATCCAGCTACAATGTATTTTTATTGAAAAGTAAAAGCATATCTCGATTATGTGCAAATTGTACTATCTCCAAGAGTCACAATTCGTGTACTTTGAATTTCTATCTATGTGGCAGACGAGGCCCCTAAGACGTGGATTTGCAAGCAAGTCCCTATGTTATATCAAATCTAGAAAGCCATGGGCATGTAAAAGATAGATGACTCGACTTGAAAAAGTCCAAGGATTAAGTTTATATGCTTAAGAAACCCTATGCATATAATGTGTAAAATAAATAGAAACTCTTATTCTTGTGTGTGCAAATTTTGAGCTCTTCCTTCCTTCTCTACCTTTTGCTTCCACCATCACTTAGCTTGTGAGAGTGAGCTAGTGTGAGTGAGTGAATGAGAGAGTGTGCGAGCAACCAAGAGGATGAAGCCTCTTGTTGCCTCTCTTTTCTTCCTCTTCTTTTTCGTCCTCCCATTTGTATACCACATGGTGTTTCTTGGCTCCTTTCCTTGCTTGCTTGCGCGCGAGCGAGCGAGTGTGGTGTGTGTGTGTGTGTGTGTGTGTGTGTGTGTGTGTGTGTGTGTGTGAAGAGAAAGACAAACCAAAAAAGATAGGCTTCTTCTCTTGTATTGCTCTTTGTCTTTATTGAAGGTAATTGACTGAATGGGAACAAAATGTGAATTAGTTGCCATAGAGCTCAAGAGAAGCCACATTCAAATCACGACACTCTTTCAATGACAAGACTACAATGAGACTACAATGAGAGAGGTAACAAGACTGCCATTAAGCTCTCTTTCCATAACAAGGCTACAATGAGAGAGGTGAGTTTGGTGAGTCTACTACAAACTTTAAATCTTTTGTGCTTTTTTACATTCATTGAATTGTGTGGAGAGGCATGGATGGTTTGGAGGTAGAGTATGAGCTAGCTATGTGAGAGGAAGCCTCAAAACATTTTGAGAACAAATCTCTTAAAAGACAAAGAGTTTGTCAAAGTAGAATCTATCACACATAAGCCCAATAGACATACGGATCACATTTTAGATTGGTGATCTACATGAGAAGGTGTATGTATTATAGTCTCATGAACTTTTTCCAAAAGGGTAAGAAAACAAGAGCAGTTTTAAATATGTTTACATGGCTTCAACTAAGATCTTTGTGCTTGATATGAGAATTTATACACATACTTGATGGCACATGGTGTTTGCATAGTCCAATTCAGAGTACCCTCTATGTGAAGAGATATGGTGGGTATCATTGGCTTCTATATCGATGAGATGCTACCTATTGAGCCAAATGAGAGATATATTCTAGATTTAGACGGGATTAGACTTGTGAGGATCAAGGTATTGCTCAACTGGAAACTTGTGGTATGAGTGTGTAGATTTAGAATTGAGAACCACAAAACTCCTACTATTATTGAGACAAGTTTACATCTTAGTATTTATGATATCGGAGATAAATTTGATGTTGTTGTCTATGAACAAGCTATAGAAGGCTCCACTTGTGTATATGTTAAGAGCCTAAATATTTCTATATCGGGTCTTATAGTCGAAGAAATTTATGTGTAGTCTTGATGAGAAGCATTCGCAAGTCATTAAGCATATATTTTGCTACTTCGGAAAGGCATATGCAACTATTCTATCCCCAAGGGAGGACCATTAGTACCTAGACTTGAAATGCTTTTTTAGATTCCAATTCGGCTAGTCTTAGTGAGAACTATGTATTGTTGCTCATAATTTGATGTCTTGCATATTCATTTATATCATGGCATAGTTGAGCTCATACACCTTATGATTGACTTGCAAAATAACCCCACTATCATCTTCATTAATAATCAAAGCTCATTAGCAATTAAGAGAAACCTAATGTTTCATGCATACAAAAATTACATTAAGGTGCATATCTTATATTAGAAAGAGACTCCCTATAGGGGGAATCAGCTAGGCTTATGCGCCAATGTAGATATTTTTACAAAGGCATTACTTCATGAGAAGTTTTTGGAAAGCTTTACGCACAAAAAGTGCATCCATAGCAAAATGCACATTCACAATTACATGGCCAATATCTTCACTAGGAATTATGGAAAATCAAGTTTAACTTTAATAATCCATTTTTTTGGCACAAAAAGCACATTCATAGTAAAATGCACATTCACAATTACATGGTGTCTTAATAAACATTTTTATCATTAATAAACTAAGTAGAGAGTTGGAGATCAATAACATCGAACATGTGGATCAATGACCAGGAAAGATGGATAGTGGCATAAGCTATATTATTTAACAAGAGCTAGATAGTGGCATAGCCTAGAACATTACAAGTGTTTCTTGTTTGGTGTTCATTATTCAAAGTTTTCGAAACTCTCAAGTTCTAACTTCTCAATGTCTCATTAGTAATATAAGATAGAATATTTTAACATCATAGTCCATATATTTCGAACACGATAAAATCTACGATATAGGCATTAGAAATCTAGCATAATACTTTTTTGAAGTCACCATGAATTATAAGTTATTCATTAAGTTACTTGAGTAGTAGCCCACTATCCCAACCACACACACTTGATTTTTAGAATTATATTGAGGAGAAAAATGATATCTTCCTCAAAAACATATCCTCTTGCATGTCATGAGTCTCCATTAGCATGAATATATGTTCATACCCTTCCATAGTATAATTTCTACATCATCTTACTTTTGTGTATTATATGGTTATCTTCTACGCTAGTTTTTTTGACATGTTCTCTTGTACCACCATGGCGTGGGAGAGATCTGACACGGTTGTGTGCTGTCCTCTATTATAAGTTTTAAGAATTTACTATGTATGAGTACTATTACAAAAGTTTTTTTTCATTTTGACATGTGTCTCCATGCCTCATATATGGTAAATAGCATCTTCTCAAGCTTAATAATGAGTGAAATTAAGCCCTACACATGAGAAAAACCATACAAATTTCACCTCGTAGCTCACCACAAGATCAATGAAAAATATTCATCCACCATATTGATTTGGTTCTCTCACAGATGTTTAAACACACTATCATATTGATTTGGTTCTCTCACAGATGTTTAAACACACTATCATATTGATTTGGTTTTCTCTCAAGCATGTCTAGACATGATATCCTATTCAACTTGATGTACCATCCTTCTGACCCCATCTAAAGCTATAATCTCCTCTAGCCCTATGAGAAATACTACCAATATCTACAATTTTCACGAATTAGGTCCTCCACTACTCATGCCAATCACTCCTGCAATTTACACCCCCATAACCCTACAAATAGAAGCCTACAAACCTTCACTTGCAAGTGTGCATGTAACCAAGCATGTGGGGGGTGGAGAGAAACAAGCAATGCAACTTTCTAATAAAGGTTGAGCATGTCTTATTGGCCCATCAATGGAAAACAACATTATTAAATTGTCTAGACTTGGTGTAGATGATAGGTGCTAAAACAAAATTGCCCCACAAGTAGATGGCCTCCAAGAACCTCAAGCCAATTATTATCCAACTACGGATAATAAAAAAGCAATCTTCTACACGTTGTTCAAAGGCACTTAATGCTCATATACCATGTCAAAAACATATGAAGCATAACACTAAGACCATATTAGAATGCACCCTGATCCCATGTCAAAAAATGTAAGCATTGTGAGACATCTCTAACGAAACGAGGCATAAGAGGCAATGAGCCAAAATCATGTGTCAACATGTTAGGACTTCAAAGACAATGAATTAAATAGACGGTGAAAGCAAACAAGAAACAATGGACAACCCTTGATAGAAAGAAGCTCAAGTAAACATATGGCAAAAGCTATTGAGATATGATGTGAGAAGAGTGGAGAGCTTTCCTTTGTAGAACAAACGCCCATGTGGCCAAGAAACTATAGTTACCCATGTACTCAAGATACATACATACAAGATACAAGAAAACAAGTTCCCTAAATAATGCTAAAAATGGATGGAGCTCAAAATGGCCCCTACAGACTAGACCCAGCTTACAAGCAAGACACGGCAAAACTAATAGAAAAGAAGTAAATCTTCAATAGGGCAAATGGATAGCTTATTGAAGCAACAAAGCCATCATACTATTTTTTCCTTATTTGAAGAGGTAGACTCCCTGTTAAAACATTAAGATAGTGCATCATTGCCTTGAACGTCTCCTTATCAAAAGAATGAAGACTTCGCATATATCCATCATACAATCATCAAAATAAGCGACTTCTTTCTACATAAGCATAGTGCCCATTGCATTATTGAATTTTCTGAAATTGGGGGTAAAGTTAGAAAAGCTGCAAATTTGCAAATTATTTTGGTTGATATCAGGTTTGCCGAAATCTAGAAATGTTTGCTTTGTGATAGAACTTGTAACCGAGAGTTATCAAAAACTAATAATTGGGACCTATCTTACAAAACAAAGATGATAAATTTTCAATCATGTTGGACGAAAGAACTTAACGAGCATACAAAGAAAAAACATTTCATGATAGAAATAGGGATGATGCTCAATGAGAACTATCACCCTCGAACATTGTACGTTACTATCAATGATAGAAATAGGCATGCCTTGAAAGCGCTTTAAATATCTAAGGGGTCCATTGAAAGGCCTTACAATCTGGCCTGCAGTTAATCGGCCCAAAGAATCTCTACAACTTTCAGCTCAAATACACATAACCCAAAAAACGGAGCTTCACATTCTCGCAACTCTCAAGCGACAAGGCTTGCCACCAAATTAAGATATTCAAGGCGCCATACTTCATTGATGCTGCACCCCGAAAATTGGGGTTCTTCTAATCTTCATCCTCTTCACTAGACTCTGCCACATATGTCTCCATGGGACACCTGTTTCGGTTAGCTTCCAACGGAGGAAGATCATCATCAGAGGAGTTGTTATCGTTACCATCTTCAACACTTCCTTTCATTTCTGTATGACCATGAGCATTTTCCGAGGGTTGGACTACACTCTCGCTAAACGCAGCTGGCCTGCAAGTCAAAGCATAAAAGCACGGACACTAAGGAACACTTCACAACAAACAAATGCATGTTATAACAACAACACATTGCAAGTGAAAAAAGCCATACAAAACTATCTGACCCTCTCTACAAACTGCCTGAGCTTCGTAAGGTTGCCAATCATGCATTAAAGTGATGATCTCATAGCCAATAAACACTAAACTATACCACTCTTAAAAAGATAACGAAAAGGGGCACCAACCTTTGGGGCCAATCTGTCTTGGTTCCCAAGCGCAAGCATTCTACCTTCCCCGTGGCTGTGAGTTCTTTTGTTGATTTGCTGATGCATTCACATGAGTATGCTAAACTAATGTTGGCTCTTCTATGTGACGAGATGCTCTAAACACAAAAAATACAATACCAATCATACAACAAAGCACAAACTGATAACACAAAACATAGCTAGGGTTAGGGTAACTAAAAAACAATGAACACAGATAATAATGAAATGAATGACTGCTGAATATATAATGCTCGTGCAGCAAACACACTATGCAAAGAGTGAATACTCTACCACAAACTCTTGTATCTTGAGGATTAGGGCAAGGGTAATGAGATGGAGAGTGTGTCGTACTCTGAACAGATCTCGAAACACAGTAAGGCAACCTCTAGATGTCAAACACCAACAAACACAGGCAAGGAAGGTTGGATCTGATGCAGACGGCAATGCAAGAGAGAGAAAGACTAAAAAGGTAGATGAGGACAGAGAAAGACTTAAAAAAACTAGGTGAGGAGAGAGAAAACAACAAAACGCAACATATTTAGGCTGGGCGACAGTTGCAAGAGAGAGAAAACTAGCAACACTAGTGGCTTACTTAAGATCAACCCCAAACAGTGGGTGATGGCTGAAAACATGAGCCAAATTGTTGTAGATAGTAATGGCTAGCTTGGACTGCGATGTCCTCCACGTCCGCGGTGTAGGCACCAAGCTGAAAGACTTGAAATTTGCAAAAACAAGATTAGGGAGAGTGGTGGGCTGCATGCCTATTTATAAAAAGTTTATGGCACCCAAATTAGGGTTATGCATGTGAAATACAACAATTCTCTAGGATCGCCTTTCTTTTTAAAATAAAAGGTTTGCTTCATTAATTAAGCATGTTTCGAGACTCTAAGTCAAGCTAAAGAATTTTTAGCTCAACACCCCCTCTCAGGCCCAAAAAGAGCCATAAGAAATAAGACCTTAATATTTATAGTCTTTTACCCCAAGGCATCCCACCCCAAAGCAGCCAGGGCATCGGGCTAAGAGTGTACATCCACTGCCCAGTGACCTAGCAAGACTACAAAGGCGATGAATATCTAACCAAGTAAGCCCGGGTGATCACCCCAAAGAGGTCAGGGCATCGAACCAAGGGTGAGCATCGGTTGCCCATGGGCCTACTATGTCTTGCAAAGGTGGATGGAATCAACAATAGACTTGTTTTTTTTTTTAAAGGACTGTTAGTATGATTTCTCAAAAGATTCAACAATAAGTGAGAGTTTAAAACCAGTTTTCGTCCTATTGAGTCACTCAACCCTGAAGTAAGGGAAAATTAGGATGGATAACCCTACTACCTTCATATAACAAGCAAAACAATCCCACGCGCTGCTAGGATAAGTGTCTAGAGATAGTGAAGTGTGTGTATCGATCAGTCTTATGGAGAATATGTAAAGAGGCAAAAAAAGATGATAGTAAGCCTAGCAAGACAAGCAAAGCAAGCAAGCATGGGGAAATTGCCATGTGCAAGGCCATAAATAAGGTGAATCCAGAGTCGACCACTCATGAAAGACCGAAAAGGCATAAATGCACACAAATGCATTATTACATGAACAGAATGCCAATGTATGGGGTAATGCAAAGGGATATGCAAGATTTCATGCTTATGCTAAATGGATGCAACAGTACCACTAGATAGTACTCTCGCAAGGAAATTGTTCACTTGTCCCAGTGTCCTTTTACAATCATGTTGTCCTGACACTATGGATTAAGTTACACATATCCATAAGTATAATACAAAGAATAAAAGTGCAGGGAGAAGGAAGAGGAAAGCACTCTCTCCCCGTCAATCTAAAGAAGTAGAGCAAGGTGAACCCAAGCCAAATCCGAGGCAGGATGTACTATAAGATTGACTGATTGACTAATTTGGTCAAATTTTTTGCAAAATTCTCACTTGAAGGCATAAACTCTAGGCGAATGGTACCTAGCTCAACCTACTCTCTAATGAAGTGAAAGTGAACTCCCACATACTACATCCAAGATATGATGATCGGATTGCCCGCAAGGGCAATGGTACTCTGGTTGTTGCCGTAGATAACTATAGAAGAATCACAGAGAAATTGAAGCGTAGCCAACAAGCTCCTCAAATAGATAGCCTCAATGGTGCCATCAAAGAGAGCCCTATACTCGGCCTCCACCATGGAAGCCACCACCGTCTCCTACTTACGGCTTGACTAAGAAATAAGAGCCATATCCAAGGAAAAGAGGTAACCTCCATGGAAACACCGGGTGTCAGGATCTCTTGCCCAGTTAGAATCAGTGTAACCCTGCAAGCATACGCCATGTCCATTGTTGGGAATAAAGGCCCTCATGCCTTTTAATGTGCTCAGGTGTGAACACACCCTTACCACTTGTACTTACACATATATATCTATCCATGCACACTCTCTACTATGCTCTCTCTCACTCTCTCTGTCTCTCCGCACATAACAAACACCGACTGTCTCGATCCTCGTGCCTCCCCATCACTACAAATTGAAATCAAAGCGGGCAAGAGATAGCTTAGGTGTTCAGGAGTCCCAAGAGGACTCCACAAGCAAGCCTACTCATCACAAGCGAGCAAGAGTTGTCACGAGCTTGCAGGTCCTACACGCTTTTCGGAGTTTAGTCAACAGGCAGCCAAGTGCGAGCAGGAGTATGCGACAAGGTAGTTGACTAGGCGGCGTGAGTCAAGCTGCAGTATCGTCGACAGTTGACAAGAGTGTGCAACAGGGCAGCTCATATACTGCCAATCAAACAAAATACGATGTGCAAGAGGACTCTATGGTCGACAACAGGGCTATGCTGCACATGCAACGCGACTATTGGTGAGCTGCACACGCGACGCAACTGGAAGCAAGCTACACACGCGATATGATTGCAGATCTTCCGCATGGTGGGCGTCTAGCAAAGGTCAACGACCTCTTTTTTTCCTAATTTACTTCTTTTTTTTACCCTTTTTGCCGGATGTTCACACTTACAAGCACATAAAAATCTGTGTCAATTTGGGGCTTTTCCCAAATTTGGGAATTGTGATGCACGACAAGACAATTTGTCTCAGAAATTGCAAGAATTTTGTGACATCTTGCCTCCGACATTTAGGCTTTTTCATATACATGCACAAATTGGGCTGAAATTTACCCAATTTCTCGACATTAAAGCACATTGGACCTCGTGCAATTTGGAGCTTTTGCAGTTTGGGCAAAATTTGTGCACCATCTGGTCATTTTATGTACATGCAAGCTCAATTCCATGCAATTTGGACATCCAACACTTGGAAAAATTGGGGGGTTTGCTGAAATTACTCTATTTTGGCAAAATTGGCATGTTCTATGCATGACAGAGAAAATACAAATGTTTGGTTGATGCTTTGAGCACAAATATTTTGGGACTTTTGACCATTCAGGTCAAATTTTATGCCCATGGGTACATGTACAACAGAAATTGCAGCCAAAAGTTGGGATTTCTCATGTAATGTGATGTATATGCCCTTGAAACAGCTTTAACCAGTTGTGGAATGATATAGCACATGGTTTGGTGCTTCTGAAAATTTAATTACACATCTGAAATCTCTGCTTCTACGTGGTCATTTATTACTGGTCAATACTTGTTTGCCTTGGTCACTTGTGTGACAATTTAGGCCTACATTTGCAAATTTTTTTGTCACATTTGGGCTGAAAATCATGACTGGCAGCAATGACAGCAGTAATCTCGTGCACATAAAGAAGCTTGAAGGAGCACATAACTTTGCATTTTGGTAGAAACAATGCTACAATATCCCGTTGCAAAAGAAGCAAGCAAAGCCGATTAAAACCAAAGGGACAAAGCCCCCGCAAGCATGGAACAGGAAGATTGGGATGAGTTAAATGAGCTTGCACGCTCAACCATCGAGCTATCGATTTCTGATGCCTTGCTGATAAATATTGAAGGTTTCGATTCTACATATGCTATATGGACTCGACTAGAAGAACTGTATACACAGAAAAGTGCTGCAAGCAAAGTGTATTGACTGAAAAAGCTTATGGATTTGCATATGAAAGAGGGTATAGCAATGTCTACTCACTTTTGTGAGTTTAACTCCATTTTCAGCCAACTGGTTGCCTTGAAGTTCTTGATTGATGAAGAATTTAAGGCTATGTTCATGCTTTACACTCTGCCAGAGAGTTGGGATACATTCAAGACTACTATGAGCAATTCCAATGCGATTCTTTTGTATGCTAAAGTAGAGAGTGCTCTACTTATGGAAGAAATGAATTGGCATAGCAATGCATCCAGTAAGTCTTCTAGTGCTTTGCATAGTAGAGGCGGATCACAACAAAAAGGCAAATTTGATAACAAGGGACGTAGTAAATCACGTGGCAAAGATGTTGAATGCCACCATTGTGGTAAGAAGGGTCACTTTAAACATGATTGCTACAAATGAAAAAGAGAGAAAGGAAAGGAAAAGAAGACAAATGATAGCAAGGAAGAGAAGAAAGAGAATCAACCCAAGATGAGCAATGTCAAAATTGAAGAGGTGAATGTAGTCACTCACGACAATGATAGTGGGAATGACGTCCTTTTGGTCTCTTCACACTTTGGTGCACATGCTTTACTTGCAGATACAGATGATGACATGCATACTTGGATTCTCGATTCACGTACTTCCTTTCATGTCACCCCTCATCGTGAGTGATTCTCTGCCTATATAGGGGGTCGACATGGTGTTATCCATCTTGGGGACAACTATGCATGTGACATTGCAAGTATTGGCAATGTGCAGTTGCAATTTCAACATGGCTTTGTCTTCACACTTCAGCATGTACGGCATGTACCTCAACTCAAGAAGAGCTTGATTAGCACAGGGCAGCTAGATGATGATGGTTTTCATACCACCTTTGGTAATGGAAAATGGAAGATCTGTAAGGGATCTAGAGTGATTGCCAGAGGTTGTAAAAGTGATACTTTGTATCATCTCTATTTATCTAGTGTGAGTGATCATGTTGTTGCCGTGACCGAGCAACCAAGCGTTTCTTTGTGGCATGGCCGATTGAGACACATGAGTCAAATAGGAATGAAAGTGCTTTCTCGTTTGGGTTACTTGCCTTGTCTTCATTATGCTAATTTTGAGCATTGTGATCATTATATTTATGGCACACATGCACAAACGTCTCATAAAAAATCTCTTTTGTTGAAATCTTCTCCTCTAGAGTTAGTACATTCAGATGTATGTCAGATACTAAAATTATCTTTAGGAGAAAAAAAATATTTTGTCACCTTTGTCGATGATGCTACACGGAAAGTATGGGTTTATCATATTCATAGCAAGGATGAAGTGCTTGACAAGTTTAAAAAATTATTGACATTGATTGAATATCGAACCGATAAGACACTCAAGTGTCTTTGCTCTGATAATGGTAGGGAATATGTATCCAAGGCCTTTCAAGCATTTTGTGACAGCAAAAAGATAAAAAGGGAGCTCACTACCCCTCATAATCCACACCCCAAAATGGAGTTGCAGAGCGTCTGAATCGGACCATACAAGATAAGGTCCGTATGATGTTGTCTCGTGCTGCATTACCCCATGGTTTTTAGGCAAAGGCTGTAATGACAGCAATACACTTTGTAAATCAGTCACCAAATAGATCTTGGGGGAGGGGGCGGGGGGGAAGAGGAAGCGTGGTCGGGCAAGCCACCTTCATATGCTCACCTGAAAGTGTTTGGCTGCGAGGCTTTTGTGCACATTTGTAAAGAAAAACACAACAAACTTAAGCCAAAGTCTTGTAAATGCATTTTCCTAAGATATGGTGACGAGGGCGAAATGGGATATAGACTATGGGATCCCGAGAAAAGGAAAGAAAGTAGTACACAGCAATGATGTTATCTTCCGAGCAAATCGCATACATAAACAGCCCGAAAAGATTAAGGAGATCCATAGGGTTCAATTCCGAAAAGAAAAACCTTTTGGACAACAAAATGTGTCCATTGTATAACAGTAAATACCTGCTGTAAACAAACCTATAAATGCAAAAAATGATGCTGGAAATGATCAGCCAGTTATTGCCGGTGATAATGAACCACTACATGTGCAAGAACAGCCAGGACAACAAGCTGTCAATGCTGATTTGCAAGCTGAAATGCTAGGACAGCATGCTGAAAATGGAAATTTGCGAGAACATCCAACAAACAATGGTCATTAGGTTAGGAGATCGTCTAGGGCTATTAGGCAACCTGATAGATTTGTTCCTGGTGCAAACAATGTGGCTGATTACGTCATGTTGACATACTATGGTGAACCATCTTGCTTCAAGGAAGCAATGGACAGACAAGACAGCAAGAGATGGTATAAAGCCATGTTGTCAGAAATGGAATCTCTTGAGAAAAATGGCACTTGGGACTTGGTGCAGTTGCCTAAAAGGGCAGAAAACCCTTCCAGGCAAATGGATTTACAAAATGAAGGTCACTTCTGGTTCCTCACCAAAGTACAAAGCAAGATTGGTTGCGAAGGGGTACAAACATAAACATGGAATTGACTTTGATGAGATCTTCTCTCCTGTAATCAAGATAACCACCTTGAGAACCATTTTAGGCTTGGTTGCAGCTGAAGATATGGAGCTTATACAGATGGATGTAAAGATTGCATTCTTACATGGTGATCTGCATGAAAACATATATATGCAACACCTTGAAGGGTTTGTGGAAAAAGGAAAAGAGAAGATGGTATGTAAACTCAAAAGGAGTTTGTATGGGCCGAAACAAGCACCAAGAGAATGGTATCATAAGTTTGATACATTCGTGCAGTCTCAAGGTTTCCATAGAAGTCAAGTGGATCACTGCTTGTACACTAAGAAGCCAGTCTAATTATCTTGGTTCTGTATGTTGATGACATGTTGATTGCTGGCAAGGATACTCATGCCTTGGACTCACTGAAGCAAAGTCTTCATGGCAGCTTTGACATGAAGGATCTTGGTGATGAAAATCACATTCTTGGCATGCGAATACTTAGAGGTAGGTCAAAAGGGTTGCTCTATCTATCTCAATACGAGTATATCTCCAAAGTTTTACAATGTTTCAATATGGAGGGGAAAAAAACAATTGGGGTTCCATTGCCTCCATATGTCAAAAGAATTGCTCTATCTATCTCAGCAAGAGTATATCTCCAAAGTTTTGCAACGTTTCAATATGGAGGGGGGGAAAACAATTGGGGTTCCATTGCCTCCATATGTGAAACTCGGTGTAGAAGACAGCCCTACATCTGATGACGAGAAGACTGAAATGGCCAAGATACCATATGCTTCAGCTGTTGGCAGCTTGATATATGCCATGGTTACTATACATCTTGACATTGCCTTTGCAATGGGAGTGGTTAGCAGAAACATGGCAAACCCTGGCTAAAAGCATCAGGAAGCAGTGAAAGGTATTATGAGATACCTCAAAGGCACAAAGGAGTTGTGCATCTCCTTTGGAAAGCAGGCATCTGTTGTTGGCTTTACGAATGCAGACTATGCTGGTCATGCGGATTGCAGAAAGTCAACTTTTGGGTATGTGTTTACTTCACAGGAGGAGCAGTCTCTTGGATCTCCAGGATACAAAAGTGTGTTGCATTGTCTACTACAGAGGCAGAGTATGTGGCTGCCACTACTGAGGCATGCAAGGAAGCTTTATGGCTTTCATGTCTGGTGGGAGAGCTTGGCATCACAGAGCTACCTATTCTCCATTGTGATAGTCAGAGTGCTATCATGTTAGAACAGAATCTTGTCTTTTATGCAAAGATAAAGCACATACAAGTGAAGTACCACTTCATTAGAGATATACTTGACAACAAGAGCATTGAGCTTATCAAAGTGCATACAGATAATAATCATGCAAACCTTCTCACAAAGGGTCTTCCAACAAAGCGGTTTGCTCATTGCCAACAGATGATGGAAGTTGGATAGATATATATATTTCAACTTTGTACATACGGTATACCTAGACTTAGCTTATTCTTTTCTCCTCTTAAGGCACATTGCCTTTAGGTGGAAGATTGTTGGAAATAAAGGCCCTCGTCTTTTAATGTGCTCAGGTGTAAACACACCCTTAGCACTTGTACTTACAAATATATATCTATCTAAAAAACCTAAAGAGGTACACTCGTCATTGTACCCACAAATCATCACACTCTCTACTTTGCTCTCTCTTGCTCTCTTTGTCTTTCCGCGCACATAACGAACACCGACAGTCTCGATCTTTGTGCCTCCTGGTCACTACATCCATAAGTCAGTTCATAATGAAAAATACACCACAAATATGTCACCACATGAAGATAAGCAATCCAATGTGATAGTCTAGGTGCTGAAAAATACTGACTAAGTACACTAACTCAGTATGCTAAATCTCGCCTAGTATTAATCAACCAAAGAACCTTCCCTACAAATAGCTATGTGCATTGAAGGGCTGACATAGGGTATCCATCAATTGATGGACAATGGGATCAAGACATGTGGCCACATATCGTGTCTGATCCGTGCAATACTATCCCACCAGCTCAAGGACGTACTTCTGTTGTGAGACACAAATACTTCCACCAGAACAAACTACCTCTATCCCTAAGATAAGATAACAGACCGAGGTCAATCATCTTAAAGGTAAAACAAAGCTTGGCCTTAATTTTCACTATGGTAGCAGAATCGAAGCCAGTGATAAGTAAGCCATCGATGTACAGCAGGATGTTAGCTGACCCCCACACATGTAGTGTGCACATAGAGATTTGGATCATAGGGGGTAGAATGATATCCATGAGTCTGTAAGAACTTGTCCATCCTCTAGAACCAAGACCTTGGAGCTTGGATTAGCCCATAAAGAGCTTTTCACAAACGGAACGCCTTATCCAAACGATCAACAAAGGAAACCCGAGTGACTGCTCCACATAGACTTCCTCCTCCAAATAACCATGTAGAAAAGCGTTCCATCTAATATAGCGGCCAACCGTGGTGAGCGGCAACCACAACTAGCAAATAGAAAGATGACATCTAAGCAATGGGTGCAAAGGTCTCCTCATAATCAATATCTTGCTTTTGGCGAAAACCTTACACTACAAGGCGAGCCTCATACTCGTCTAGAGTTCCATCAACTTTTAGCTTAGTCCTAAAAATCCACTTCATCTCGATGACCTTCTTGTGACTAGAACAATCCACGAATGTCCAAGTCTCGTTCCAGTTAATACTATCAACTTCCTTCTCCATGGCATCATGCCACAAAGGATCCTCAAGAGCCTCCTGCCAACAATCTGACTCGGAATGTGCAATGTGATCGGTTGTAAAGATTGAAGCATATAAATCCTGAGGAGCAAGCTGAGCAAATCTTCAATAGCCCTCCAGAGAGCAATCCCATGGAAAAATCCCCGAATCTTGCATAGTCTGGTGGTACTAGCAAGGTGACGGGTCTCACCAAGGGGGCTTGGGAATGGAAGAATCTGCAAGAATCAGCAACGGGCAATAGTCCTAGCTCAAAAGGCACAATACAATGTTTGAAGATGTGGGCTGAGGTAACGACTCAAAATCTGGTGCATAAAACTGCACTATGTCGTCCCGCTCGTCAAAGACAACATCCTACCTAACGATCACCTTGTATGCTTGAGGATAAAACAAACGATAGGCTTTTGCTTCAAAAGAATAACTCAAAAAGATCAACAAAACAGCTTGGGTAGTGAGCTTTCTTATCTTGTCATTAGGTACATGCATGTATGCACAACTTCCAATGACTCTAAAGTGGAAAACCACATGCCTCTTGCCAAAGAATGCCTTGTAGGGAGTCCGTTAAGGGATTGCTGCAGTCGGGTATTGGTTAAGGATGTACACTGCACTACTAACAACCTCAACCCATAGACGATTAGAAAGCTCTATTGCGAACGACATAGAGCATGCCATGTTCAAGTCTGTTCATTTCCTACACTCTACAACTTTATTCTGGGAAGGGGAGTTGGTAGAGGTAAGCTAGCAAGAAATGCCATGCTCCTATAGAAGCTTAGAAAATGCGTGGGAGATAAACTCGCCACCGCTAAAAGTACACCCACATGTATCGAAAGAAATCATCCACTATCAAAAAGAAGTAAAGCGTGCCATTTAAGGCGACAATGGGGGTTGGGTCCTAGAGAGCCTCCTACCAATTGTCTGACTCAAAATGTACAATGTAATCAGCCATAAAGATTAAAGCATGTGAAGCTTGAGGGGCAAGCTGAGCACATTTTTTAGAGCCCTCCGAAGAGCAATCCCGTGGAAGAATCCCTAAATCTTGCTAGTTTGCTGGTACCAGCAAGGTAACGGGTCTCATGGAGGGCCTTGAAATCGAAGAATCTACAAGAATTAGAAGTGGGCAATAGACTTGGCTCAAAAGGCATAATACAATGTTTGAAGATGCGGGCTGAGGTAAGGACTCAAAGTTTGGTGCATAAAATTGCACTATGTCCCACTCATCAAAGACAACATCCTACCTAACGATCACCTTGTTTGCTTGAGGATCAAACAAAAGATAGGCTTTGTCAAAATAAACGATCCTTCTAAAATCTAATAAATCAGGCTTAATATTTTTACTCAAAAGACTTTATGTTTTGACACTTATTGGCTAAACAACCGTCCTAGGGTCAAAATTGACAACAACTAACCCCCAAAGCCCAATTGGCATAACTTATCACAACTTCTGCCCCAGACACCAACTGCATCTTCGGGGTTGATCTCAAGAGCCGTTGGTCGCTATTATAGAGGCCTCCATGAGCGATATTATAGTATGACATCCATTTGATACTGAAGTAGCATCTCCTTGTTCTTGTTGTCCTTTTGGATAGCCATAGACAATCACTTCAATTTTCATTTTAAGACAATTATTTTCATAGACATAATGTATATAGTGTTTTAGGTCTCATACGTAACTTTGGCCTTGTTGAACATGTTAATGTAGTTGGCCTTGTTGAAAATGCTAATATAGTTTTCACGCACGCACGCACGCGCGCACACACACACATCTCCTGCTCCATTCTGCATATCATCTTCGCGATAGACAAAACATGTCATCTCTCCGTCCTCCTCCATTCATCATGAAAATTGGGATCTCAAAAAAAGATATTGTACATCAAGGCTAGAGTAACTCAGGTTTCAAACAACCACAGTTTCATCTTGGTCCTTGACAATGGATCTAGTCACACGGTCTCTCCTTGGTAGCTAGGGCTACAAAGCCTCATTTGAGTCTAGCCTTGATAAATCTCCGTATGAGATCTTGGATTTACATAAAGCAACCTCAAGGTTTTCTTATGAGAACAATTACTTTAGTGTGGTGCTGTGATATATGAATTGTAGTTCTAAGTTAGTGATCTAGTTATCAAAGGCCTTAAGATCAAGAATCTTGCTACTAGTGCTTTTGGCCTGACAATGTCATCAAAGTAAAGCCAAAGAGCGTTGGTGAGAGGGGCAACCAATTGTTTCTACATTAACCATGCGTTGTTCTATGGCAAGGAAAACAAGCTTGTAGAATTAACTACAAGATGTTGAGCTAAAAATGCATTAGCTTGACTTAAACAACCCCAAAACATGCTTAATTAATGAAGCAAATCTTTTATTTTAAAAAGAAACGCGATCCTGGAGAGTTATTGTGTCCTACATGCAAAACCCTAATTTGGGTGCTCCAAATTTTCTATAAATAGGCATGTAACCCACCACTCTTCTTAATCTCGTTTTTGCAGATTTTAGGTCTTTCAACTTGTTGCCCATACCACGGACGCAAAGGACATCGGGATCCAAGATGGCCATTGCTATCTACAATAGTGGCACCTATTTCTAGCCTTCCATCTATTGTTCGGAGCTAATCTTAACCAGGTGACTATTGTTGCCAATTGTCTCTCTCTCTTGTAGTTGTTGCCTCGCCTAAACAGGCCGTGTGTTTTCTCTCTCCTCACTTGTGTTTTTTTGTCTTTCTCTCTCCTCACCTATGTTTTTAGTCTTTCTCCCTCTTGCGCTAGCGTCTACATCAAATCAAGTCTTCCTTGGCAGCGTTTGCTGGTGTTTGACAGCCAAAGGCTGCCTTGTTGCGTTTCAAGACCCATTCAAAGTACGACACACTCTCCAGCTCATTACCCTTGCCTTAATCCTCGAGATGCAAGAGTTTGCAGTACAATATTCACTCTCTGTATAGTGTGTTTACTACATGAGCATTGTACATTCATTTCATTATTATCTGTGTTTATTGTCTCTAAGTTATCCTAACCCTAAATGTGTTCTGAGTTATCACTTTGAGTTTGTTTTGTTTTGTGAGTCGGGTGTGCACCTTCATGCCATGCTCACCAAGTGAGTATAGTACGTTGGTACACGCGCTATCACAGGGCCAAACCCTTTCGCCTCCGGCTTCGGCGGACGCATCCGCTCTCCTCCGCTCCCTTCGGTTGATAGCTTCGGGGAGACTAGCCCCTTGGCTAGTGAGGATAGGCACCAAGACCCCCATATGGGAGCCCAGGTAGTCCGGGACTTGAGAAAGGATTGCCCTAACTCTCACCCAGTAAAACGCCCCATCCCGACAGGTTTCCGCAGAGGGAGTGCCATGCCCAGCTTGGACGTCGGCTCGTAGGAGGAGTCCGTTCCCGCAAGTTACCTTAAGACCCCATTGCTACAGATAACCAGTTCTGGTGAAACCAACCGTTTGGTGATATCGCAAGAGTACAGCTCAGTGACACATGTATTTCATGTCTTCGGGGTATCATCGTCATTTCCCACGGGATCGGAATTTATGAGCTATGTAGTTCTCGCAGGTATCGCGGTATGGCTTTACCAAGGAATGCAACGACTGAAACGTGTCCAGCCACTACACCCCTCGAGTGCGGTTTCGGGGCCACCCAGTTGGGCAACCTCTTCCCACAAGCCTCCCCTCCAAGGAGGATCATGCGAGCTTCCTCATCGGTGCCGTCGAGGCCTAGAATCTCTCAACTCTCTCGAATGAGGTTGCCAAGAGTACGGTCCCGAAGGTCCGTAAATGCGTCACACTGGAGCATTATGTGACAAAGTGAAGACCCGGCCTCTGGCTGATTGCAGCAGGGGCACTATTGTGATCTTCTCGGGTGAATCTTGTCCCGAAGGACCAATCCTCCAACGCGTGCCAAGAGTAGATAGCGTTATGCTCCATGTTTCACCCCTCTCCTGAGATTACTTCGGAATAAGTACCCTGTGGAGTCTACGAACTTGTGTTGTAGATACGGCTTGAGGGACGAGCAGTCGTGTTGTTTGTCCCATTTGGCCCGCACGTGTGGGCGCACCGCGTTCAGCAGGGCGTCAGGCACGTATCGTTTCTTCCAATGTCGTGTTCGCATTTCCCACGTCCACTTACCTCTCGCGCCTTTGGGGGCTGGATTCCGAGTCATCTCTCGCGCCCAAGTCTTGAGGTGTGGGTACTTGGCAAGAGCTCGGGTTCTTTGGCCTCCGCAGTATGCGGCCACAGGGGGAATGTGTAGTTCATGGTGCAAAGTGGCGCCCCCCACCGTAGTTGAGTTGCTACTCTTTCCCACAATCCATCGCATTCCAGTTGCCACCATCCTCTCCAGCGAGCGCAACTTCCCCTGATTTTGGGCCCCCATAAGCTCCGCCCCGTAAGTTAATACGGTATATACGCAAGATTTGAAGGACAGACGGGTCCAAATTGGCACCAATCGTGAGATGAGGAAGTGTTGGTGAGCATACAGTGCCTTCCTTCCCGACCCCAACCTCTCTTTCGTGATCTTTTCAATGGAGAGATGTTCATCCAGAGTCACGCCGAGATACTTGTACTCAGCACAGTGCTCAACATCCTCTTCGCCAATATGGAATTGTCTCGCCTTGAAGGCTGTCCTCTCTGCATCGCTACCAAAGAACATGGTAACTTTGCACTTGCTAATTCCGAATCTCATTTCCCATTTCTTCGCCCATTCAGCAATCCTATCTAAACTCCTCTGCAAGTCTTCTGGGTTGTTCGCTAGGAGAATCACGTCATCTGCAAATAGTAGAGCTTGTAGTTTCTCCTTCAACCCAGGGATACTACAACCTAGGTTGTCACCCTCCCGTATGATGTCGTTAATGAAGATGTTGAATAGGGTGGGTGACATGGGGCACCCTTGTCTCACGCCCCTCTCTACGAGGATGGGGTCGGATAACGAATCTCCCACCCTAACCCGAACTGTGGACCGGTGATATAGTGCTTTGATAAATCTCAAAGTTTTGCCCTCCACACCTGCCGCTTGCAGTTTCATGAATAGTGCTTCATGAGGTACTGTGTCGTATGCTTTCTGAAAATCGATGTACGCCGCGTAGGTTGGCTTACCCACGTTATGACGGCGTCGGATCCCTTCATCTAGCGTCACGACTTGGGCAATGCATTCCTCCATTGGCCTAAATCCTGCTTGTCCTCGGAGGAAGAACTTTCTCTTCTTGAGGTTGTCTGACAAGCGCTGCACCACAATGGAGGAGAGGACCTTGAGTACCACTGCGATGAGGGAGATACCCCGATAGTTGTCCATTGACGTCGGGTCCCCCTTCTTGGGTATGGGGACAACTGTTGAGGTATCAATGTGTTCGGGGATCTCTCCCGAGTCGAAGATAGCTTTCAACAAGTGGAGAGTTGCTTCCCCCATCTTAGTGCGCGGTATCCCAGGATTATCTTTACGTCCCTTGTCTCTCGCCAATAGCTTGAAGACTTCGGGAGGAATCCCGTCAATTCTGGGAGCCTTGTGTCGCTTGAGTTTTCGACACACGAAGAGGACTTCCTGCCACTCGATGGGGCTCTCCACCTCCCGCATTCAAGGCCATAGTCTTAGGTCGTCGCCCCTATTCTTCCAGAAGTCCGCGTCCTTACTGTGTCCTTCTCCTCCCTAAAAAATCTTCTAGTAATGCCTAAACCAGAGGTTCCTCAGGACCTCCGGATCAGTTTGCAAGTTCCCCGATGGGTCCTTGATGGGTTGCGACTCAATGCCGCTACTCCTGCACTTGCCCGTCAACTTCTTATGGTGAGTCCAGAATTTCTTGAGGTTTCTTTCTCGTAGAAGCTCCGCGCCCTTCTCTATGAATTTGTCAAATGAGTCTTTGGAGCTTTTCCGACACTCTCTGATGGCTATCATCTTTAGGTTCCGATATCGGGACCAAGCCTTTCGTCCTTCTTGCGAGTTGGGTATCAACTTCCTGGCCACTCGCCAGGCCTTACGTCTTTGGTTGATCGCCCTCCTCGCCTTTGGGGAGAGGCGGAAGCCACACCTCGGTCGAGGTGGGGGTTTGACGGTCATCATGCCGGATTCTTGCGCGATCGACTTCACCGTGCGCTCATACTCCTCGCACAGAACACGCACGTTGTCGTCTCCCTCCCCTGGGAGATCTCTCAAGATATTCCACCTGTTATTTGATAAGAATGAGTGAGCCGCCAGCTCCACTCTAGAAGCATCAATGCGCGGAGGTTGTCGACGTTCCTCTTGCACCCTCGTATCCGCCATGGCCCTCACTGAGCATGAGATAGGCCAGTGATCTGACATATCCACATTGCGTTCAACCTTCGCATGCGCTAGCAAAGATGCTGCTTGTTGATTGACTATGAAGTAGTCAATGTCTGATTTCCCTTTCCCTCTAGGGGAGTGGTATGTTAGTGCCGAGCCTCGAATCGTAAGGATTGAGAACTCGGGGCACTCCTTCCTTAAGGGGAGATGAGCTTTGTCGTATTTGATAAGAATGAGGAGTCAAAGGCCCTAAGGGGAGATGAGCTTTGTCGTACGATTGGTATTGTATTTTTGTGTTTAGAGCATCTTGTCACATGGTGTCAAAGCCAAGTTCTCTTTGAGAAAGCTTGGACTTGATTGGAGAGCTCATTCGCAGAAGCATGAACAATAAAAGGTTTAGACAACTTTGAACACCGACGCACTACTCTGGACTCAACAACCAAGCATGTCAAGAAATGAGCAAGAGTGGGTCTTCCCAACTTGCCCTTGCTAGATTTGGTATGGGTGGAGAAACTTCGGACTACCATGGAGTGCATTGATTGTACGAGATTTCAGCGGCTAAGTACAATCTCATCCTTATGCATAGGGCTTAGTAGTAGATTGAAGATAAGCTTGTGTCTCTTAGTAGCAGGTTCATCTCATTTTGTTACATTTAATGGACAAAAGAACCCATTGATGTTTCTTGCATCTTCACCCATCACAAATCCATTTGGGCTCCCACCTATCCCTCTCTTATCTTCCGTTGCATATTCCTTTCAGATCTCCATTAAGTGCACCCATCACACACCACACTAGGAGGTTCTCCATTAGGCACAACTTTAGGACTCCTTTCTGCTTTTCGGATTGTATATCTGTGATGGGAGCTCATCCTCCCAGACACACACTTTTGAGTTTCCCCTCTTCAGGGCATTCTTAAAGTGTGGATCATTTTGTACTACAGTTTGCCTCTATGGCTTTACCTAGTGGACCACTTGGTCATTCTGTTGTGCCCTAGTTGACTCTTAGATAGGGCTATCGTGTCCTTGTGCCATCATCCCCACCTTTGGCACCTTATGGAAACACTTTTGTTCTAGTGCCTATGCAGCAATCAGCACACTTGATTGATCACTATGTAGCTTGGGATAGGACTCATCACATTAATCTTGACCATGAGCTTCAAATTTTCACCATTACTGATAAGGATGATCCTAAGGTCAAGTTGTGTGAGTATTGATGACTCCTCACTAAGTTCTCTATGACGCAGGCTCCTAAGTCCCTTGATAACCAAGTCACGTTGTTTCTAAAGAAGCTGCCAAGGAAATACTTTAACTTTGTGCAGCAGGTTATCTCACAGCCCACTATGTCCACATTCTATAAATTTGAGTGCCAGCTCTTGCGATATACTAAGCTACTCGATTAGTTTCATGGGGTATCTCCTATAGCGGAGCCCTTGTTGCCACTTCTCAATAGGGACAGCAACAGAAGGGTAAGAAATCTCAAAATTCCACTCAGATCTCATCTAGTGAGGCCCAAGTGAATAGTCAATCATCTCTTAAACTAGCGTAACAGAATGTACCTAAGAAGAATAGGTATTGTCAGCATTATGAAAAGGTTGGCCATTTTGATGAGGAGTGTCGATCAAAGGCAAGAGGTACACAACCAAAATCCAAGTCTCAAACCCCCGCACCCCAGCAGGGTAACCCCCAACAAGGGAAGCAAGGTGGTGGCAACCAATCTCAGCAGCCGTGGAAAGCTCAATCTCATGCTGCCACCGCTGAGCCATCAGAGTTAACAATGTTCTTAACGCCAAAGGGCTTGTCTGATTGGTTTGTAGAGGCCCATATTGTTTCTTTAGAGGCATCAGATACGAGTCTCGTCCGTATTTGTGAGCTATTTTCCGAAAAGACGATCGCAAAGGCCCACTTGTCACACCCAAGCACTTCTGCTTCTACTTGGATTGTGGACAGTGGAGCTACTCATCACATGACCCCCTATAGATGACTTTTTTTCCACCAGACATCTTGCAGCTAGGAGAGTCAAAGTAGGGAATAACACCTTGATCAAGATCTAGGCTTGTGGTCGCATCGGTTTTGCCACAAATGAAGGCTAGGATCTCACTATGCTGGATGATGTTTATCATGTCCCCTAGCTTGGGGTGAACTTATTATATGTTTAGGAGCTTTGTGAATTGGGGTGAGCTGTCTTCTTTACACTGACTGCAGTCGAAGTCATTGATGACAAGACTAGTTTAGTTGTTGCTCGCACCAAGGCACAATCTAATGGCCTCTATCACATGATACACTTGCTTATCGTGGTGACAGCCGAGACTTGGAGTTCCATTGCTTCTAGACTTTAGCGACTGCTACGGGAGCCTTCAGGCTTTGAGCATCTTTGGCATTACCGCTTAGGATATCTTGGATATGGCTCTCTTTATGAGTTGTCGCATCACCAGATAGTTGATGGCATTTCCAGCTTGAAGCTATCTCGAGAGGTCTAAAAAGTATGTCAGCTCGATAAGCAGCACCGTACCCCATTCCCATAGTAGTCCACTCATAGAGTTGAGGCTCCATTGAGATCGATTCATGTTGATCTTTGTGGCCCAATGCCCATTGCCACCTTAAATGGCGTGCTTTACTTCTTTTTGATAGTGAATGATTTCTCTCAATACATGTGGGTATACTTTCTCAAGCACAAGAACGATGCTTTCATCTATTTCAGTGCTTGGGTGCTACTGGTTCATAACCAAATTGGACATTGTGTAGGTACCATGAGAAGTGATAGCGGTGGTGAGTTTATCTCCCACGAGTTTTTTAAGTTTCTACACGAGTATGACATTTCTCGCCAGCTCACCTCTACCAACTCCCCTTCCTAGAATAGAGTTGTAGAGCATAGAAAAGAGATTTTTGAAGATGGCATGCTCTATGTTGTTCGCAATAGAGCTTCCTCATCGTCTTTAAGTTGAGGTTGTTAGCATTGTAGTGTACATCCTCAATCAATGCTCGGCTGCGGCAATCCCTCAGGGGACTCCCTATGAGGCATTCTTTGGCAAGAGGCATGTTATTTCCCATTTCAAAGTCTTTGAAAGTTGTGCATACATGCACACCATTCAACACACAAAATGTCATCTTGTCAAACATGTTATACTCTCAAGAGGAGTCCTAGAGATCTAAGAAAATGGTGGAGATAAAAAGTGGCTACAAAGTCATCTTGTCAAACATGTTATATTCTCAAGAGGAGTCCTAGAGATTTAAGAAAATGGTGGAGATAAAAAGAGTGGCTACAAAGTCCAATACTTTTATCCTAGAAGCTTGCTAAAGATTATAGAGCAACATTGAAACTTTCATCCGATAAGTAGAGGTGTGAGTTGTATATCCGTACTCTGTTTGTGGAGTAGGGACCATACCTCTATTACCCGATCAGCAACATTCTTTGGCCAAAGTTTTTTATGCATTGTATTATTGTGTTTTGAGGTTTGAGTTTTAAGTTTTACATTTAGGGTTTGAGTTTCTCATGGCACTATTTTTTTCTGTGTTTTTGTTGTGGTCGTACACTCTATGTTTCCTTAGTGCAAACCCTAGCAGTTTCTTCACATAGTATCATAATCACGCTCTTCTAAAGAGTATCATGCAAATATTGTGAAGGCTTGGTTTTGTGCAAGGCATATGAACAACTCGTAACTGAATCACAGTTTCTCAAACACTTTCTTCTTGGGACCCTACGATGTCTGATCAAGCTTCTCCATCATTGGAGGCCCCAAGGAGGCATTATGAACTCCGTGAGGAAGATGACACCCCACTTTCACCTTCACCTTCACCTTCTTTGTTTCCTCCTATTCTAGATTTTAGTCTTATGATAGAGGAGGAGTTTGAGGAGTACTTGTGTATCAAGTATAGTCCAACTTACAACCCTTCTACCAGCTTTGCTACACTATCCAGACCAATTGGTGAGGCTAGCCACCTCTTTGATTGTAGAGAACATAGGACATTTGGGATGACTGGTGATCCATCTTCTTCATCTCAGCTAGGCCCAATATCAAGTTCGTACAACTCCTCTAAATCGTATGACTCAAAACCCTCTCTTGTTTCCCCTTTTGATATGTAGAATCTGGATGATTTTTTGTATGTAAACTTCAATAGAGGGCGCTCTTGAAGTAGACATGCTTCATTAGGTATATCTATATCTTCTATTTCATTTGAGCATGCAAACTACTCTTCTCAAATCCCTTCCATCCCACCCATTTTTAATCAACATCTCGATTTCCTCTCGTCTCTATTTCAAAACCTCAAATTGCACTCCACTTTGCATCTAGCACCCTAGGAGTTGGATTCTCCATCTCCATTCCTGGCACTTTCTCTTTCTCCACACCATCTTCTACCTACCCTCACCCCTTTGCACCCCGCTACATTGCCCTTTAACATTGTGCTTTCCACATACCCACAAGTGAGCACTTCTTTTCAGCCTGATACAACCATGATGGCATCCCCCTCACTACCCTTGGACAAACACATCCACACTCATCGACCTTCCAGAAACAGGAATTTCCATCCTTTGCTATGGTACATTGTCACACGTTCCTTGGGTCACTCCTACGCAGGGAAAAAACTTGTTTTAATGGGTTGAATAAGATTACTTGGTCGAACTTCATACAACAAGCGCTTGAATCTCAGGGTCATTGGGACCTCATCGTTGGTCTAGAGCCTATGGTGGGACTCCATTAGCTCACCATGATCACATCCGTCAATGGAAAGGCAACAATGCCGGAGCTGAAGTTGAGTTAATGTACGGGTTGCTTCCTGAGTTCCACTCTTAGTTATAACATTTTTACTTGCATCTGAGTGTTGGATTCCTCATTGACTACTATGTGGCAAGAGATCACACTTGATATATCAATCTCAATTTTGAGCTTCATGAGTTTTCCATTAAGGAAGGGAATCATCTAAAACTCAAGTTGGCCGAATTTCCGCAGTTACTCATTGAGTTTGCCACTACTAGTTCCCCGAAGTTAAACAGCGATCAAGGTACATTCTATTCAAATAAGCTACCTGAAAAATTCTTCCATTTCATTTAGCACATTATCTTGTTGCCTCGATTGCCAACCTTGTATGAGTTGGAGTGTCAGTTCTTGCCTTACCAAGTTTGCTGACGATGAAGTCTACAAGAAATCCTCCACATATTCTTATTTAGAGAGGGGTTTGGTTGTCTCTTCTTCACAAGGGAAAACTGAAGGTGGCAAGAATTCACAAGATGCAAAGGCAAGCCAAACAAGGGTGACATTCCTTGCTCCGATGGAACCAAAGAAACAAAATCCATATGGCAACAACTCCTTAAGAAAAATAGGTTTTGCACACATTGCCAAAGATCAATCCATATGGACAAGGAGTGTCGTACCAAGGCTTAGGGTCTTCATCTTAAAAAACCACAATAGACCATTGCAACTGCCTCCACTCCTCTTACATAGTCGGGATAGCCTTGTGCAGCTGTCCCATCTACCCCAGTGGATACTGGCTAGGACATTAGACAACCCAAAAGACATTACAGTAAATTCATAATGTCCATAATTTGTGCAACAGGCAGTCTCTAGGATGTCTTTCTCCTTGATCTTAATTTGGTAAGGATTTCGCTCCTTGAAGCCTGTCAAGAAGCTCATCGATCCTCGGGATCATGTATTTGTTTTTTAACGTCACTTCGTTTAGAGCACAATAGTCTATGTAAAGAAGAAAAATACCATTCTTTTTCTTTTGAAATAGACCGGAGCTCTGCACAGTGAATTACTTGGTCTAATGTATCCTTGGTCTAACAACTGCTTGAGTAGTTTCTTAAATTTGATGGCTTCGGAAATGGACATTCGAGAAGATTGCTTTGTCATAAGTCCATATCTTGGGACAAGCTTAAACTTCCCTTTTGGGAGGAAGCTCTGTCAATTCAATTGGGAAGACACCGGTATATTCCTTTATCCAAGAATGTTCTCATCCCACTTCTTTCTCTTAATCAACCTTGTTAAGCTTGATCAAGTAGACTGTCGTAAGAACATGTATTTTTGAAACCTCACTTAACATGTAGATTAATTTTTAATCACATGGTTAAGTAAATATTGCACATATCATGTGTAACTCGAGTTAGAGTAAATTTACGAGCCTGAGACCCGAGGAAATCGTAGAATGTCAAATGCAAAAGTTCCTATAAGTTACATACTTGGTGATATCTAGTGTCAATTGTTGGCCTAGTTCATTCATTTTTCCATAAGTGTCGGTTGGTGACACTAGAGAAGTGACGTTTAATGGTATCTAATACCAATCTAATGATCAAAGATGGCACAGAGACACTCGGAAATGAAAGTTACCTAGCTAATTTAATTATTGGCCAGTCAAATTATCATCAATGCATTGAAATAATTATTAGATTAATTTTTAATATTTAAAGACTGAAAATTTATATTTAATTATGGATAATGCTTGAAAAACCATTTGGAAAGGCTGCCACTTGTCAAAAATGCCCATGCAAGACTGAGAAACGTCTTTAGAGGCTAGAGAGTATCATTTTAGTGTATTCAGCCTACAAGAGAGAGGGAGGAGATACTGCCGACCTGATTTGTAACCATTGGAAAACCTTCTAAGGTAGTCAAGGGCAAGAGAAGACTAATCAACAGCAAATAACATCTACATGCTATTGAGACAGAGCAAAAGCAGTAAATGACTGATTTTCTTCAGTTCTTTGCATCTACGAGCTGTTAAGACAAGACAACAACAATAAATAATTGATTTTCTTCAGTTCTTCACAAAGAAAGTCTCAATTTTCTCTCTCCTCAACATTCTCTCTCATCTCCTAGTCTTTCTACAACCTTGCTCCAAAGATTACAGCATTGAGATCACAAAAACGCTGAGAAATTTCAGATTTATTTGTTGTAAATCATCTGCAAAGCAGAAATTAGGTTTTAGCAACAACTTCGAGAAGCGTGCCAAAAATTGGAAGCTTGAAGACTTGGATTCAACAAGGCTAAAGTTATTTTTAGTCAAATTCAGTGGAGGGACCAACAAATCAATGAATTTTGGGCATTTTCCATCTCCATCAAAGTAGGTGGAGGCCAATTGACAATGTGAATCAAGGGGCAAATCAATTTGAAGACTTGCTGGTCATTTTGGACAACAAGAAGAGTTGGGCCTTGATCACCCAACTTATCCAAAAATGAGAGCATTGGGTGAGTGACTAAGTCAAATAGCAAAGGATTGAGAGGGCAACCTTGCCAAAGAGAGCGAGACAAAGCAATATCATCAATAATCCACCCCGTTAAGTACAGTGCGTGCCACAACACCTTGACTAATGGTATCAACAAGAGAAGTCATGTAAGGACCAAAGCCCATGGTAGACATCAGCTGCTGCAAGAAACACTAGCTGACATGAACAAATGCCTTTTTAAAACATGTTAGCCAAAGGCTTTGGCATAATCAATCCCCAATTGAGCATTCTCAAAATGTTATGCATAATATTTCATCCCTTAATAAAACCATATTGACGTGGATGAACCAAGTGCAAAAATGCTTTCTACAATCTATTCGCAATGATTTTAGAAAAGATTTTATACAAAGAATCCATAACAAAAATGGATCTCTGTTGTTTTAATTAAATCGAAGAAGGAACCTTGGGTAACAACCAAATCACTCCAATCTTCCAATCAAAAGGCATCAAACCAAAATTCTAGATTTGTTGACACAGGCGAGTTAATGGGTCCTTAAGTTGCTCAACATGGGCTGGAAACAGCTCACTAGAAAGTCCATTCCAACCAAGGCTTTTCCTACGAGGTAAATGGGACAGCACATCCTCCACTTCAGCCTCTAAGATATCAGCCTCCATCAAATCAACCCATTCAGGCTTAACCTAATTACAAACCAAGTCACAAATGTATCAACGAGCAGAGAAAACAGCCTCAGAAAGAATCTCCTATGGACCTAGCAAAGATTTATAATAGTCGATACACATTTGAATGATGGAGACACGTTCACTAACCATATCGCCTTGCTCATCCAACAAATGCACTATATTTTCCCGAGCATATTTCTGACGTAAGCAAGCAAAAAACTGATGAGATTGACAGTTATTATCATGCAAAGCTTCCGCTCAGACCAACAATTTGTATTTAGCATATTCCTCCTCTTGAAGAGATTAAACTCTACATTTCAACCATTCAATGCATGTAACCAAGTCATTAGTAGTATCCCTGACTGATACAGAGACCACAAGTGAGCCAACAAAGTTTATGAATGCTGCAATTCAGCTCGAAAAGAAAAAACATGCTGAATCCCATATTGTCGGAACAATACACATGCATTATCCCTTAAAATAACCATGCTTCCATACCCTCAAATAAAACCCTCGAGCTAAAAGAAGCAATCAATTGCTAGATACACTCCAAAAATTGATTTTGCAGTAAAAAAGATTTATTGAAAAGCAGAGGCAAACAACCAAGTAGAGTCTTAAAGGCTTGAACAGGCCTATGAGACCAAGAGTGGTGATCTAACAAGACATGTTGTCGCTCCACCCACATATCAATCACTACTGGAAAAAGAGAATCGGTCTAACAAATGTATATCCTGTCAAGTCTAGCCCACATATCTGAATGCTAAAGAGAGCGACAAGTACATCCAAACTATGAAGAATGCATCCAAGACCACATGTCTTGTTTCAAAGACACAGCTACCAATGCATCCCAAGCTTGACGCTCAAGACCATCCATGACCGAGTGAGACAAAACCTTGACGAGACATGGAAAGTCAATGCAAGTCATCCCAAAGCTGACAACATTCCTGAGTAATAGAAGGAGCATACACACCCACCAACCACAGAACCTCACTCTCACATATGATTTCCAAGATCAAAAATATGCTACGATTGAACAACCAACATAACTCCAAATTTATGTGAAACCTATCCACTAAAAAACACTGTATAATCCTTATATACATTAGAAGAACTTGCCAAAGCATGTTGTTTGTGCTCCACGGCACAAAAAACATCCCAATTACCACTAAAAACAATTCTCCACAACTGATACTACTTACTGCCAAAAGAAATGCCTTTAACATTTCATAAAGCAAGCCTCATGATAAACAAAAAGAGAGAGAACTACTGAATCCCAGCTTTCCCTTTAACATCCATAACTTTAGCAGCCTGAAATCTCTCCATCTCACTATCCGTCCTCTGCAAACTAGCAATCAAAGCATGAGAAGGGAACTGCTTTTGTTAAGAACGGTAAACATCCCGAGGGGGTAAAAGCCTCCCACGAGCATCAAAGCATAAAATCAAAAGCACTTTTATCAACCACACCAGTACACGCGAAGATTGAGGTTTTATGTAAAAACCCCTATCTCTGCATTGAAAAGTCTAAGAAACACGATGAGGAGATGGATGATTAAGAGTCGAACGAGATTCATGTCAAGCATTGCATCTAACCACAGTGATCCAAGAATCATCTTGAGAAGATAGATCTCGACCAGTAGAATGCTACTCACACTCGATACCAACCTAGGAAACATCCTTATTTCCATTATCATGTCCATGCAAGGCAAGAGGCAGGAGCAACATCTTGCTACTAGGTCAAAGTTTCGGGATCACGCTCTTGCATATCCATGTCAGGGTCTAAAGAACGCTGCAAAACCTCAAGCCTACTATCACATGCAAAAATAAAATGGCCCAATTGGCCACATCAAAAGCAGTGTCCAGCAAATGTCCCCCATTTGAGCTCAAAAGCCAACGTCTGCAACCCAAGGACCTCAAAACGAATTTGATCATGTCCATGCAAGGCAAGAGGCAGGAGCAACATCTTGCTACTAAGTCAAAGTTTCGAGATCACGCTCTTGCATATCCATGTCAGGGTCTAAAGAACGCTGCAAAACCTCAAGCCTACTATCACATGTAAATATAAAATGGCCCAATTGGCCACATCAAAAGCAGTGTCCAGCAAATGTCCCCCATTTGAGCTCAAAAGCCAACGTCTGCAACCCAAGGACCTCAAAACGAATTTTAGTAGGCCAAAATTTCCCAGTGTCGCAAAGCATACAAGCCATGTTCCTATTACCGAAGGCCAAATGGAACTCCAACAACACCTCGCCAAGGGGTCTCAAAACCAAAGGAAAAAGTCTCCAAAGATCTGCAAGAAAATTAACTACCTCCACCTAGATTGGACATGCCTACCTAAGAACCTCTTGAAACTCAGCCATAAGCCTCCATGGGACTATATGGACCAGCTGACCATCCAAAAACAAAGGAATATGCTGCATAATGCAAGCACGCACATCTAGAGTACAAAAAAGGACCTCAAAAAACCCCTTCGGTCCATCATAAATCTCTTCCATGAGAGGAGCCTGCACTTGCCCGAGAACATCATCATGACACGCATCAACATGGACTGCCTAACCATCCAAAAACAAAGGAATATGTTGCATAATGCAAGCACGCACATCTGGAGTACGAAAAAGGACCTCAAAAAACCCCTTCAGTCCATCATAAATCTCTTCCACGAGAGGAGTCTACACTTGCCCAAGAACATCATCATGACATGCATCAACATGGACTGCAGCCAAGCGCAAATCCAAGCAATCAAAGGAGTCTTGCCCGTAAAATAAAGGATGGCTGCCCTCTCATGAAAGGCAGCAATCTGCTGTAAAACTACATCAGTTCCCATGACAACAACCACATGATCCCTTCTAATAAAGAGCTCGCTTTACCCTTATTAGCATGAACATAATCAAACATAAGATTGTTGGCAGTGGCAAGCATGAACTAGAAAGACTCATCAGCCTGTGAGAAAGAAATACAAACACCTTGCTGAGGGAAATCCAAAGCACACAAAACCAGTTCATCAACCATCATCTTATGCCGTTTTCACATCTCATCCCCTTCCATCAACAACTGACCAAAATCCTCAGCCAAAGAGCCACCATCCAGCTCAACCGATTCTTTCTCATCCCCACGCCCAATATGCTGGTCAAGAAAAGCCACATCAATACCACTTGACGCCTGCATATTAGCCACTCTCCTCTCTCTCTGTGCAGATTCTGCACGACTGCAGATCCAGGTCACAACAGGGCTGCAGCAACGCGGCTGCCTGCAGAGTCACACAGAGTGTACAGGGTACACTGGTAAATGGGCAGGATCAGAATCTGTTTCATTGAGCTGCCTGCAGGGTGAAGCAGGTCTACACAGGCTGCAGCACGCAGGTCAACACACACTCTCTCTCTGTCTCTGTCACAGGAAAACTGAGACTGCATGCTGCAGTAAGCAGGACGCCAGGCAGGCTGGTGAACAGGGCAGCCAAAGCCTTGCCCAGGAAACGCAGGGAAGATGACCGCTGCAGAAACCCTAGGTCGCGAACAGGGTTACCCACCACACACCTCTCTCTCTCTCTCTCTCTCTCTCTCTCTCTCTCTCTCTCTCTCTCTCTCCACAAAAAATATAGAAAGCATCAACTCATTCAGAGCATTGATTTCACATGAAAACCTTGCAAAGAAAGGAGGCGTAAGGGTGAGGAGAGACCAAGCAGATGTTCTCTTCAATGCACGTATTTGCTCCTCATATAGAACTTGGCTGATAATTCCAGTCACTTTACTCCCTGCTTCTAAAGCTTTTTCACGCTCCCCCTCATTTACCACCACAAAGCTGCCTGCCAAATATTCTTAAAAGTTAAAATGTTGAGTAAGAACCGCACAACTAAAACAAGGTGGCATGCACATGAGTTTGAGCAAAATGTAAAATTTAAATCAGACATTGAGCTGTAAAAGAAATTACAGTGAACAACAAGACAACATATGGGTCACACATTATACTTGCTGATACTGAAATTAAGTTACTGACATGAAATCTAAGCAAACAGACCACCCAATCACAAAAGCTAGACTTCTCATAGAGCATGTCACACATTGGCATTGTAGCCAACACGATAAGGTGGTAGCACCTCTTTGTATATATCTAAGTGCGCCAACTAAAAGACATCACAACCGGAGGACTAACAAACCAAATGATCTATGGCGTCCCATAGAAATACTACTAACAAGTTTCCCTTCTTGACACTAAGAGTGTATCAAGATCTTGTCATTGGCATCCTTTTAAGTTGTCCACAACAACTTGCCACAGTGAATTAACTCAAACTTCCAAGGACATTTTTCCCCAACTTGGCATCCCAAGAGATAGCTGAAACAAGATGCAAGACATGTGCTAACAATAACTAGGGAGTTGGCATACATTTCAGAAGTCTCAAAGTGAACCATGTATTTCTCAAGACCTCAACTTTACCTTCAAGCATAAGTGTAACTTCAGCACCAAAATCTTTAAGCATATATAACTGCAACACAGAGAGAGAGAGAGAGAGAGAGAGAGAGAGAGAGTGTGTGTGTGTGTGTGAGCTGAAAACGATAGATTGCACTTCAATTTACGTGTCCACTAGTAGAGTACCTAGTGTCTGAATCACCAGCCCAATCTGAATCACTGTAAGCCTATAAGTGCAAGTCTTCCCCTCGGGAAATAATAAAGCATATGACTAAGTACTTTGCAAATATCTGAAGATCCACGTGACAACTTGCCAATGTACTATTTGCGGTTGTGCATAAACTTGTTCACTTGAGATATTACATATTGTATATCAGGACATGTGTTGCAAAGATAAATAAGACAGCCTTGGCTGTAAATTGCAACATCAGACATCTCTTCACCATCATGCCTGGACAGCTTGAGCGTTGGCTCCATAAGAGTGCACATAGGCTTGCAATCTTGCATAATAAACCTATGCAAAATCTTACCCACATACTACAATTGCAACATGATGATGCCATCCTGATTTTGCATGAATTCAATGACCAAATAGTAGTGTAAACAGCCCATATCTGGCATAGCAAAAGTAATATGTGGCTCCTCCTCCCATTCAGTCACCATCATTCACCACATAGACTTCTTGTAGGACAGAGGAGCCAGCACCCGTGCCCACGCAACCTATTTTATGCCTATTTAGTCTGTGGCTCCTCCTCCCATTCAATCATCATCATTCACTGAGTGGACTTCCTGTTGGAGAGAGGAGCAAATATCGATGCCCACACAGCCAATGACTCACTGTTGTACACGTCATTCTCATGTTCGGTATATGCATTCCACTTCTCGAGCACATCTCTGAGTTCTCTTCCTTTGCACTGTTCTTTTGTGTTCTTTTGATTTCTTTGTTGTCTATCTTGTGTTCAACAGATTATTTCAACACTTGTCTATGCTTCCATTGTTGCACACTTCTAGCACGGTATCAGATTGGACAATGTGTGAAGATATGCTAGGGTTTGCACTCAGGAAACACAGCGTGTACGACCAAGACTGAAACAAAAAGACTCAAACAGAGACAAGCAAAACTCAAACCCTAAATGCAAAACGCAAAATGCCGAATCTCAAAACTCAAACACAAACACAAAGAGAAGAAACTCTGAAGTGAATGAATGTTGTAAATGAATATAAGAGTGTACAGAATGCCCAAGGGCAAAGCAATGCAATGTCAAAGAGTGACGTCCACATGAGACAAATCCCAAGTGTTGTGACAACCAATTAGCGTGTCAGAGTGCGGGAAACACCAAACGTTGATCACCAGAGTGTCAAGGAACTGAGGCAACAACAAAAGAGGTGTTTGCAGATGTAGATTGTCTACTGGACAGCAAAAACGCAGCTACTGCAGCAATCGCCTAGTTGGAGAGATGGCAACAACCTATTGCTTGGCACCAGATGTTGAAAACGCACGCTAATCAAGCGCCATGATGACGCATCAGGTGGAGATCTCCAAACAACAAGGCCATGGCTGAAAACAAGACACCTAGGGTTGGATAATGATGGGCTACAGCCGATGATGGTTGGACAATAGATGGTAGGTGGCTGATGGCTGAAAACTGCACAGTAGAGTGAGAAACCTGCACAAAAGAATAAGGCTGAATGGTGGACAGCCTATCTATTAATAGATGTTGAAGGGTGCCCCATAAATTAGGGTTTTGGGGGACCACTAAACTCTCTCCAACCATGCACCAAATTTGTATTTTTCATTAATTAAGCATGTTTTCGGGCTATTTAAAAATGATAATCAACTATAAAGCATCTTTTAGCTTAGCACCCCCTCTCAAGCCCAAAACTGAGCCTAAAAGGGAAGACCTGCAATGTTTATCCCAAGGTGTCCCATCCCAAAGCAACCAAGGCACCACACAAAGGGTGCACATCGACTACCCAATGGCCTATCAAGACTACAAAGGCAATGGTTATCTTACCAAGGAAGTCCAAGTAGTCACCCCAGAGAGAATAGAGCATTGCACAAAGGATGCTCGTCAGCCACCAATGGCCTACCAAGCCCTACAAAGGCAAATGAAACTACATTGAATTTTCTTTTTTTCGTTAAAAGATTTTTTTTTGTAGCAATCGATTAAGTAACAATGACCCAAAAGATGAGAGTAGGGATGGTACACCCACCAACACATCACAAGATAGTACAAGCTTACCCAACCACTCGAGGATATCGATGACAAGGAAAAGGTGATGAAATATCATGTGAAGAAGAATGGTGGTGTAATCTATTGGTGGAAACAACTTAGAATCCGTCTAGTGGTACTCTACACAATGGGATGCATAGTATGCTACATGTTGAAGAATGCTCATACAACAAGTGCCACTTGGACAGTGAGAAAATTGTTCACTTGTCCAAGCGCCCTAGTACAACGATGATGAAATCATGCAATGCATAGGTGAAGGTACGATGGAGAGGGAAGGGGAGGCCAACATCGAAGACAAGTGCCGAAAACTATAGAATACCGAGAAGGGTAGAAACCCCCTCTCAACTTGTATATTGATGCCGAAGAAGGAAGAGAAGCTTGAGGATGTCGATCTTCATGTGATACCGAGAACCATGTGGATGAAAATGATGAAGCATCCTTACTAGAGGAGCAAGGATAGAAGTCACCACCATGATAGCATCAAGAGAGATATTGCACAATCCACCACAGGAGGAGAAACCTCCATGCTCGTAGAAGAGCAAAACTCCAAGCAGATGGAACCACAAAAGGGAAGACACGTATCTCCTTTCTCCATCTCAGGAGGACTAGTACAAGCCTGCATGTTAGCCCTACTCTAAAAGACAAAACTAAAAATAAAGTAAAATAAAGCAAAGCTAAGTACAATGCAATGAGTATATAAGTATGCAGTGTTAGTCTAAAAAGAGAAAGGCTGTATGTGTGGCCACCATTGTGTATAGCAAGGTGGAGAAGTGATCCTAGAAGATGCAATGGATGTCCTAGGAATGGATGCCTAAAGTGCAATAGGTGAGTAACTAGCAGACCAATCAACCAATCCTTCAAGAGTAGTGAAGGAGAAAGGCTACAGAGGCTATCCATGTGCCACATATCTAGTAGCCCTAATAGATGGAGCAGATGGCACAGTAGTCAACCAAGGTGTGGCTTGAGGAGGAGTGTTGGAAATACAATCCACAATTGCTAGAGAAAACTAGCTCACTATGAGTGCAGCGGCAATGAGTTGGGACTAGGTTTGAATCCTAGGCCAAATGGAGAAAGATTTCCATAATTGAATAGACCGGAGGTCATCCATCACCCTAAGGCTTTTGGGGGCTAGATGGCTAGCCCAATTATGGAAAACTTCCAATTAAGTGTGCACTGGCGTAAACAATAGTAGGATGGGTGACCTACCAAAAAGGGCAGGTATAAGGACCCCCACCTAGTTTCTAACTCTCTCTAGGATAGCCTTTCTTTTTTGAACAATAAGGTTTATTCATTAATTAAGTTTAAAAAAATACGAGCGAGCAAGAATGTAATATGTACCGAGACTACAATCTCGAATATTCCTATTGATAATGACTCTTTTGGATGTAGTTCTTTAACTAACAACCCCTCCCCAACAACCATCAATCCCCCTCCCCTTCCTTCCAAGTTACCCATTGGCATCCCATCTTTGTCTGCAACTCCTCCCCTTTCACGTTTGACGACGACGACTCCTTCATTGAGTATTTCTACTCCTTCATCCCCTTAAGTGTCTTCAGGGGGTACTGAGCCGGACGAGCCCTCTTGTTCTGATGAGGATGTACCTTTGCCTAATGAGGGGGGGTCTCTATGCCAAACACATGTCAAAATATGACTACTGTGAAAGCAACCAAAGAGAGAGTAGGATTTGCAGGGAGACACATAGAGTATGTACGGCAAACATAAGAGAGAAGATAAACTCAAAAAACAAAAAAGAAGAAGAAAAAGCAAATTAAAAAATGATAAATCATTGAATCATGCTACGTAAATCAAGCTAATACAACAAAGGAGATGCTCTGAAAATAACTACACTGTCCTACTTGAATTAGGCAGCAACAGGGAATCTACACAATGAAGGGAGCGAAACGCAATCCTCTCACAATTTGATATCGAAGGTAAATGCTTAAGGATGAAAGAAAGGGGCTGACATTATATATCGGCCTGCTATGGGCTATCGCCCATAGACAGTCAGGCCACGTGTCGATGACCCGGCACTTTTTAGGGGTCACATTCATTTTTATTATATATAAATTTAGAAATTCCAATATGTTTCAATTGCGCGCGCACAAGTGAGATGGTAAGTTGCTTGTCTATCAGCTGAGAGGCACAAGTTCAACTCTTGGCAGCAGCAACATCATATCCTTTTGGTCCAAAGGGAGGGCTTTGCACTATCACTGGCTGTGACCGGGTGCCACGTCACCAGGCAAACCGAGATTTAATGTGAGCCAAAGAAAGGACAAGTAGCTATAGAAGAGGGAATGAAACACAATCCTCGAGAACTATCAAAGATGAAGGATATGCTGAAATCTCTTCAACACTATGGCTACTATTGAGGCGACTGCTGGGCAACCAACTAGAGAAGAAAACACAAGAATAACTAATGATCTCTCTCCATATAAGTGGCTACAGCTAGGCAGCCCTTCATGAGTGAAGAAAACACAAAAATACAAGTATCAGATTGTAGGGCTGATAAGGAGGATGTAACCTGCTATAAACAAGCCTGAATCTGCTACAAATGAAGCCTAATGATGACACCAGGTTGGGAGGGTTGATGCCACATGATGTAGGCTGCAAAATGCCACGTGGAGATGGATGCAAAAGCCACGAACTATAATGTCCTCCTCATAGAATGTGAACCGGCAATGGAGATAATGGAGAAAGGAGAGAAAAGTATGGAGGAGAGTGACAGTGTCGGAAAAAATGAATGTGTAGGATGTAGAATGAGGGAAGTCAATGCCGTATTTCTAGGCACAAATTGCCTAGAGTGGTGCCACGACTCTCCCAAGGCTGTAAATGAAAACCAAAATAAGAATGAAATGGGGACATGTACTCAATGACTTGGTTTCTCAAGCCCAAAAAGGAGTGCGAGAGAAGAAGATCAACCTAGGAAGCCCGATGTTCCACCTGTAAGGTAACATGTAGTGAAGATCAATATGTTGAGCTAAAAATGCACTAGCTTCACGTAAACAACCCCAAAACATGCTTAATTAAGGAAGCAACCTTTTTTATTTAAAAGAAATGAATTCCTAGAGAGTGTTTGTGTCCCATAAGCACAAACCCACTTGGTAGGAACCAAACTTTCTATAAATAGGTATGTTGCCCTCCATTCATCCTTAATCTCGTTTTTGCAAGTTCCACGTGTTTTCAGCTTGCTGCCCGCACCCCATTCGCGAAGGACATTGCAATCCAAGCTGTCCATTGCAGTCGTCACTCATCTGGCGCCTGTTTCCAACCCTCCATCATCATTTTGTTGTTGTTTCCAACTAGGCGACTACTATTGTCCACCCATCCAGTTGTCGTACAACCTACCATGTCAACATACTGCTGCGCTTGCAAGCCCCAGCTACCGCTTTGCCGATTTTTCTCTCTCCTTTCAGCTGTCGCTACTGTTTTTCTCTCCTCCAGCTGCCGCCATCATCATCTTAGTCTGTGTTTGCACTTTCTCTCTCTGTAGCCTGCATTTGCAGTTTCTCTCTCTTCAGCCTACATTTACAACACTTTCTCTAGACTACTGTCTACATCAAGTCCAACCGCACATAGGCTGTGTTTACTGTTGTTCGACACTCGGAGGTTGCTTTACTACAATTCAAGATCCGTTCGGAATACAACACACTCTCTAGCTCATTACCCCTGCCTTGATCCTTAAGATACAGGACTTCGAGGTTCAGTATTCACTCACTGCATAGTATGTTTGCTACATGAACATTATATATTCAGTAGTCATATCACTCCATTCATTCTCTGTGTTCATTGTCTCTAAGTTACCCTAATCCTAACAGTGTTCTTCTATCAATATGTGCTTTGTCGTATGCTATTATTTGTGTTTGTATTAGGGCATTTCTTCATACGGTATTAGAGCCGAGTTCTCTGAGAGGAACCTAGGCCTTGATATGAAAGTTCTACACAAAAAGCAGGAACAATAGAAGCTACTTCCTTACTACTTCTCACATCCGAGCTAAATCCATCAAGGAACGAGTCAAAGTGGGCATCACAACTTGCTTCACAAGCCCCCAACATGGCTGGATAGACATTGGACTACCATGGAGTTCCACGACCTTACAAGATCACTGTAGCTGAGTAGGATCTCATTTTGATGCATAGGGCCCCGCAACAGATAGAAGGTAAGTCTGAATTTCACCCTTTAGATTTTATACACCGATCTATTGACCATGCAAGAAGAGCAGAATCTCCACTTACAACTGGCCATCCGCAAGTGGAAACTAGCACAGAGTACACTCCATTGCCTTCATACTTATTCTCTCTAGTGCCAAGTATGTCTACCATTTCAGATTCTATTAATGATGATTCCCCTTCCAATTTTTGGTTTATGAGTAATGAGGAAGATAGATATTTCTTTATGAACTCAAGACTAGGTAAGCACTTGAAACAAGAAACTGTGAGTACTCCTTCCCCTTCTTTTCCTTCAACAATTTTGTTTTCAAAGGTCTAAATGAAGTAGGTGTATCCTCATCGTCATCATTTCAATTTAATGCATTTAATGGACAAAAGGAACAAACATTATTTTCCAAATCTACACATATCACAAATCCATTTAATCTACATTCCATCCCACCCTCTGATTCCACTGCCACATCCTTTTAGTCTCTATTAAGTGCACTGCATGTTGCATCTCATACAGGATCACATGTGTTTTCATTCACCACACCAGGGGATTCTTCAAACTTAGGCACAGTCATTACGACCTCATCTCTTCCTCAGCCAAGTGGTGTTCCACCTTTTCCTCACACACTTTTGACATCATTGCAGCCTAGATATTCCCCCCAATCTCTCCGGAGTGTAGATTAGTTGGTGCCACAGTTTGCCTCCATGACATTACTAAATGGACCCTCTAGACATTATGTTGTGTCCCAGCCAACACTTAGACAGGGCTTACATGTCCCAGTGCATCCACCTCCACTGGCACCTTATCGAAACATTCATGTTCAAGTGCCTCTGCATCAATCGGCACTCATTGGACACTCAGTTTATTTCTACCTACTCACCTTTTTCCCCTCCTTATCACACACCTCCACCACTACCACCACCATCTTACCCCACATTCCCAATACCCCATGATTCTACCTCATCTTCCGCCAAGCATACATTCAATGACAAGACTCATTTTAACAGGTCAAACTTTACAACTTGATCGAACTTAATGAGACATGTCGTTAACTCACAAAACCTAGGGGATCTTGTGCAGGGGTTGGAACTCCAACTTGATCCCGCACTTGTTCCATACAAGGTCGTCTACTAATGGAAGGCTAGGAATGCCTTCACTATTGTCGAGTTGATGCAGAGCTTATTGCCTGAGTTTCAGTCTCAACTTCAACATTTTGACTTAGCGTCAAAGCATTGGGCACACTTGACTAACCGCTATGCGGCTCGGGATAGAACCCGTCAAATAAATCTTGACCATGAGCTTCAAAAATTCAAAATCTCTAACTAGGATGACTTGAAAGTCAAGTATACTAGTATCAACATCTCCTTGCCTTCGCTATTGTCAAGCTAATGCAGGGCTTACTTTGCTACATCATGAGTGTACCTCTCAATCACATTCATCCAACCTTCATGGACTTCACTATCACCACCTAGATTCTTTAATCTCCATATTGGATGCAAAACATAAGCAGTTGCATGTAAATGTGAGTGCAACATATCCCATCTATCAACACAAAGATCCTTAACCTGTTGCAATTTACCAGCATCCACACCCTCAATGACCTATATCTTCTCAATCATACAATCTATCAACTCATACACAAGCTCCATTGTTGCACCTTCCCTATCTGCAAGGCGAAGAACCTTTAATATAGGTGCACATATCTTTAAAATAATCCTTACATCCTGCCAAAAAGTGAACCCTAAAATGATATTAGCCACTTGCATTGCTTTATCAATGCAGCAAGCTTTCTTCCCAGTCCAATCTTCACTCAAAACCATAAGTCGCAGGTCATTGTAGCATCTTTTATCTAGTAAGTTTACTAACATGATAAACATGTAAACAAACCTTGTTTGAGCTGGCTTTACGAGCTCCTTTGTGCTGAATTTGCGATATAAAGCCAAGACTATATGTTTCCGTGTTATGAAAGTGATAATCTTTGTGGCATCAGCCAATACAAGAGCAACCCAAGATAATTGACTGATATCCTCAAAAAGGAGATCCAAGCAATGACAAGCACACCTAGTATGTTAGGCCATTGTGCCTCTATCAATTGTCTAGCTCCCACACAATTTGCTGCATTATCCATACACACTTGCATTACATTTTTCGGCCCAACATCTAAGATTACATCTTTTAAAATCTCATAGATGTACTCTCCTCACTTATATTGTCCACTTGTGTCTACTGCCTTCATGAACACAAAACCATGAGTATGAAAGATACCATGACATTAATAATGGGTCTACGATGAGTGTCAGGCCATCCATTACATAAAACATTGCATCCATATTTCTTCCACTTATTTTGAATGTCAAGTAACTCTCTATCAATGCATTTGACGTCATCATTAAGTTCCTTTGTGCGAAGCATGTGGTGAGAGGAACGCTTGTAGCTTGGCCAAACTTCCCCTACTGCTTTCACCATGTCTAAAAAATATGGACTCCTCACTTTCCAATGAGGAATGCCTTTAGTATAAAAAAGCATGTGAAGGGCAACATCAGCATTGTGTCTTGCTTGCATATTCCAAGACTTCTCCCAAGCTCCCTGTGATTTTTCCACTTTTTTCTTCTTGGAGCTTGATGGCTGAACACTAAAAAAAGCGGAACCACTTGCACCTATAGCTGAAACATTAGGGGCATTTGCACATGCGATGCTTGCCTCCCAGTGTGAACCCTCTCCCAAATTAGCCACAAACTCATCAATAGCTGCAAAAGGATCAACAAATCCTGCTTCTAAATGCAATCGTCGACATGTCTCCTTCACATGTGAAGGTGGCTGTGAGCATTTATCTACACCAAAACCTTTAAGCCCAAGAAAGTGGGCTCTTATGCAAGATAGGCCTCCATCCCAAGTATGCTGACACCACTTGCATTTGCAAGTAATTGTCTCCTTCCACATTGCTTGACAGTTATTACAAATTCCCACTCCGCTTTTTTCTTTCTTCCCATTTGTGTCAGTTTGATGCATAAGAATGGGGATGAGGCTTCATTAGATGACAACATAATAACTAATAAATCTTGCTGAAATGTCAATTTCAGTTATAAAATCTGAAATTTCAGTGATTTTTAAGCCAATACCAAAGGGCAAACAAGTTCAATGGCTATCTCAACTTGTTAATGTCTAAAATTTCTGATATTTTGGACTTCTAACAAGAAATTTCAAAGATTCTCAACCCAATTTAAAGGGCAAAAGCATTCAACAGCTGTCTCAGCCTATTAACGACTGAAATTTCTGAAAATTTCAAATATTTCAGACTTTGAACAAGACATTTCAGAGATTGAAAGACCAATACTAAAGGGCAAAAGAGTATTCCTGAATAATTTAATGACTGAAATTTCAGAAATTTCAGACTTTTACTCAAGAAATTTGCAGGCTGCAGTAATCAGCCACTCGAGTCTCAGACTTCAGAGAGAGACAGAGAGAGAGAGAGAGAGAGAGATTCAATCTGAAATTTCAGACAAACAAAAGCAGTTACAGGCTACAGCACATGTGAAAGTAAGAGAGAGGGACAAAACAAGAGGAAAAAGCATACTGTTCAGTGTTTAACTTTGAAGCACTCCTGTCAAGACTGAAGGCTGAGCAGACCATGTGCGCAGTCCAAGAAACTGTTTCTCCACGATTTGGGGCAAAGAGAAGGTAGGCGACAGTGAGGCAATACCTTTCTGGCTGAAATCGCAATGTTTTTTTGTGCTCCCTGCCAGGCAACAGCCTTTTGGCTGAAATCATCACATTTTTTGCTTTTACCTGCCTGTTTTTCCCCCCCAAAAGTTGGTCACATCTGAAATAGCATTTCATACCCCTGATATCATACGTTTTTCAGACATCTCCTATAGAGGACATCTTCCGTACCCGAGCCCCTACAGTTGGGCAGGTCCGTGTAGAAAACAACTCCTTGGTCAAGATCCAAGCTCAAGGTTGCGTCAGTTTTGCCACTGACACGGGTCTGGATCTAGCTTCACTGGACAATGTATACTATGTCCCTCAGCTTGGGGTGAACTTGTTATTTGTTCAGCATCGGTGCTGAAATAAACTGTTGAAACACAAGACAAAAAGAGAAGAAAAGAACACGATACAGATGAGAACTCGGATGTATGCACGGAAAGTGGAATCCATATATCTGAACACGAGACAATCGCATACAACAGTGAGTCACTGGCTGTGTGGGCAGTGGCACTGGCTCCTCTCTCCACAGAGTCTACAGATGGTGAAGATGATGTGACTGACTCAGGAGGAGCCACTGAGTATAAATAGGCAGAAAAAGTGGGGAGCAATAATGCTGGTCGGACAGCATTAATGCTGGCCGACTGGTGCATAAAAATGCTCCACTGGCATAAAATGCCACACTAGAAAATACCTAAAATACCTAATAAAAATGCCCAGCCCAGATCAAGCTTAGACTCACACATGAGCTGACAAATACTCTGCTAACACCCTCTCTTAGATCATGAGTGATCTGATACAATACAATAGTACAATGAAAAGGGATCAGAAACTATACAACATAGAACCACCAAGTAGAACCATGGATACCCAAGCAGTGGGTGATCAAGCCACCACCAAGGTGCCTCAGAGAGAACCTGATGTCGATGTCAATCATACCAAACACCTGAAAATAGAGAAGATCATAGCATGTCTCTGTGTCCATCATCAATGTCTCGCAGTAGCATACAAGACCAGCCTGTAAAAAATGCCTCTGAACATAGGTGACCATGGAGTCCCTGCCTTTGGCCAGACCGCCAAAGTGTCCCCTCATGTGAGCTCCAGACGAAAGCCTCCCGCTCTCTGTCAGATAACCAACTCAGCATGAACCTGGATGTCAATCCCAGCTCCAGGATTTGATTCCGCCAGACTGAAGTCGATGCGTCAGGGACGTCCCTCTCTGGAACCTGTGCACCTGTATAAAAGTATAGATGAGGCGCGGCTGCCCCATTTGAACACCCGCTCACACTCCCTCTCTGGCACAAGAGAGTCGTGAGGGATGACCTCATCACCACCACTAGAAAGTAGCCGAGGAAGGGGCCACCAAGCCCTTCCCGCGATCCAAAGAAGAGGATCCCTTCCGCGCCCTGGACTTCACCTTGGTCGGAGGATCGGAGTCGGAGTCTGATGAAGGAGAGGACTCATCGGTAGAGTCAGCATCCCGCTTCGTCTTCTGCTCCTTCTTCCTGGAAGCCGCTAACTTCTTGCAGTCCTTCCGCAAATGTCCCTTCTTGCCACAGTGGTAACACTGGGCCTTCGACTTCTTCCGCCTGCTACCCCTCTCTGAAGCTACATAAGCCTCACCTCCATAATGTGCCGGAAGCCGCCCCTGTAATCTCAAGAATGCCTCATGCTCAAGAAGCATCGAGGTCATATGTGTAAAACTGACAGGAGTCGATGATGTCTGCGCCCGCAAAGCATTGGCCACTCCATCAAACTCCGGGGGGAGCTTGTGGAGGACCGTCTTGACAAGATGCACCTCGGGAAGAGCAGATTGCATGTGCCGAAGCTGGTCCTGTACCTGCGTAACACGAAGAAGAAAAGACCGAATAGTATCTTTCGGCTCAAACCTCATCTGCTGGAGCTGGCCATAAAGTGTGACGGCCCGCATGGTGAAAGGTACCTCGTACATCTGCTGCAACTTCTGCCATACTTCAGGAGATGTCCTACAGGAGGTAACCGCCGGTAAGACCGCTTTAGAAATACATCGAAACAACGCCGAGTAAGCACGGGCATCGTCCGAGTCCCATGTGAGCACCGCTTCCTCATGGTTGTCCTCATCAAAATCTTCAGGAAGAGGAGAAGGACGGAGAGGTCGAGCAATAGCTCCACAGACGATGTACCATAGCCGCTTCTGCACAAACCAAGCTTTCATGACAGCACTCCATGTGAGATAATCAGGTCCATGTAACTTATCATCAGTGGAAGTGCACAGAGGAGCCATATGGAGAGGATAAGAAGAGAAGTAGAGAAGAGATGGAATTGAGAGAGGAAACACAGCCAAAACACAAGCACAGACTGCAGAAAATGAGAGTTCACATGCAATATAACCCAAAATCTGATCAATAGAAGACAAAATCTGCTGCAGAAAGTCAAAAAATCAGTCAAAAACTGCCAAAAACAGAGAAAACGGCCTGAAGTAACAGTCACCCAGCCACGAGAGACGCTGAATCAGCAAAACGCAGGCTGTAAACTGGAGAAAAGCAGGTAGAAAACTGTCGCCAGCAGCTGCTGATGAAAAACGCAGGCAGCAGAGGGTGCGTAGGCAGCAGGCGATGGCAAAACTGCAAAAAACGTAGGCTGAAAACAGCCCCAAAACAGGTCGCCTGGTTGCGACAGCAGTCGTCTGATCAGCAGGGGTACAAAACAGTCCTGAAATCAGCAAGAAAACACAGCAGAAACACAAATCCTGAAAACTGATACCATGTCAGAAGTGGAGCAGCGGTGGAAGCATAATCTGTGCTGAAATAAACTGCTGAAACACAAGACAAAAAGAGAAAAGAAAAGAACACGATACAGATGAGAACTCAGATGTATGCACGGGAAATGGAATCCATATATCTGAACACGAGACAATCGCATACAACAGTGAGTCACTGGCTGTGTGGGCACTGGCACTGGCTCCTCTCTCCACAGAGTCTGCAGATGGTGAAGATGATGTGACTGACTCAGGAGGAGCCACTGAGTATAAATAGGCTGAAAAAGTGGGGAGCAATAATGCTGGTCGGACAGCATTAATGCTGGTCGGACAGCATTAATGCTGGCCGACTGGTGCATAAAAATGCTTCACTGGCATAAAATGCCACACTAGAAAATACCTAAAATACCTAATAAAAATGCCCAGCCCAGATCAAGCTCAGACTCACACATGAGCTGACAAATACTCTGCTAACACTATCACTCTCTTTCATATTCTTGTTTCCTTTTTCCATCCTCTCCACTAGCATTCGCACCTTGCGAGGACATTACGGTTTATGGCTTTTGCATCCATCTTCACTTGGCATTTTGTAGCCTACATCATTTGGTGTTAGCTCTCCTCACCTGGCGTCATCATTAGGCTTCGTTTGCAGTAGATTCAGGTTGTTTAAAGTAGGTTACACCCTCTTTATCAGCCCTACATCAGATACTTGCGTTTTTGTGCTATCTTCACTTTCGAAGGGCTGCCTAGCAGTGCAGTTGCTATGTGCAGCCGCTTACAATGGGTAGTAGACTAGGCTCAGTAGACACGATCTCCAATGGTGTGCAAGGAGGAATGGGATTGGAATCTGATGCAAAGGACTGTACAATATCCCTCTTGTCAAAGGTGATGTCTCTCATAACGATCACCTTGTTTGTCTGAGGACCAAACAAATGGTAGGCTTTCACTTCGGAGGAATATTTGACAAAGATAAGGAGGTCAACCCGGGGAATGAGCTTTCCTATTTTATCTTCAAGCGTGCGTGTATATGCACGACACTTGAAGACTTTGAAGTGGGATATGACAGGCTAAGAGCCAAAGAATGCCTCTTACATGGTCTTTTGAGGAAGAGCCGCAGTCGGGCACTGATTGAGGATGTACATTGCAGTATTAGTAGCCTCAACCGAAAGTTTCTTAGGGAACTCTACTGTGAACACCATAGAGCATGCCATCTCCATGACTGTCCAGTTCCTATGCTCTACGGCTTCATTTTAAAGGTGGGGAGTTGGTAGAGGTGAGCTGGCGAGAGATGCCATGTTGTTGTAGAAACTCAGAAAACTCGTGGGAGATGAAATGCAAAGACACTCATTGTTAATAGGCTCTCGAGATGTGACTAATGCCTGGAAGCTATGGAACACGGAGCCCTCGGTTGTCGGCTTGGTAAGAAAACGGGTCGTGTGGTATAGACCATTAGGCTATGCCTTATCATGAGTAATCACTAAATCAATCCGAGAGTCAAGGATCTCGACTGTGGTTGCTGTAAAGGAAATTGCTCGCCCCAACCAGCAAAGTTTTATCCTCACGAAGTGACATGGATTTATAAACATATATATAAATAAACAATGTGTTTTGTGATTGTGTATAGATAATACCAAAAAAGCAAAGCCATAACACACACAAGCAATGACAATCAATCGTAGGTGATATGCATTGAAGTCAACACCACGGGATTTAAATAAGTGATGCCTCTTTGAGCTGCACCTGCTCATTATGGTTGAAGGATATGACTTGCATGTACTCTCACGAGTTGCCAAGTGAATGTAGAATAACACAGGTCTATGTACAAAAGTGTTCAATGTCCTAGTCACCACAAGGCCACCAACCCCACAACCGCTGCTCCACTTCTGACAGATAGTATCGGAAGAAATGAATGTGTGGGATGTAGAACGAGGGAAGTCGGTGCCATATTTATAAAAACAAACCATCTTGAGTGGTGCCCCAACTCTCTCAAGTGGCCCCATTGAAGTCTCTTGAGTGTCATCTCAACTCTCTCAAGTGGCTACCCGACACTAAATAATGATCCAAATAAAGCCTTTTTTGGTTGTAAATGGAAAAATAGGAATGAAGTAGGGAAAATATACTCAATGACTTGGTTTCTCAACAACACATGCATTACTAGTACCAGAGGCCTCTAAAACTCTTATCACAAAGGGATCAGCCCCGTTGCCATTCCACAGTAGTGTTAACTACTTATGCAATATGCGGGCGTGACTCATTTGTCAAAGTGCAACAAATGCGGAAGCATATGATCGAACTGAAAGAAAATGAACACAAGAGAAGAGGGAGAGAGAAAAGAGACAACAAAACACAAAAATCTACAGTGAATCAATGCTGAAATGAAGGCAAATATATACACGCGGTGTCAAATGTTTCTCCACGAGGCAATCTCTCTACCACTTGTGAAAGCAAAGTGGAGATGACCCAAAGCTGGCCCACCTGTAAATAGACATGAAAAAAATAATAAAATAATCAGGTCAATCTGTTTAAATCGGCAAACTACTACAAATAAACAACCACATCCACAAATGATAATAAAATAATGTTGCACCGAGATACCTATGTCACATGGTGGCACACAGGCTATGTGGCTAGCCTTTGATTGCCCGGCAATGCTAGAAATCATGATGTCCTCTATGGTAAATACCATCCCTGCATTTTGAACCTACATCTGCAATTGCCAAAGCTTATAGACATGCTCCCGCATAGAAGTGGACTTGCATGGGTTTAACGTCCGCATTTGTAACTCCAAAGACACCGCTTTATCACAGTCATGTGATTGTACAATTGGTCTAATTCCAACCATATCTCCTGAGCAACAACTATACTCGATGTGAGCTATCACAATCGGAGTGCAAGAGAAAAATAGGAAGGAGTAGATGTGGGCATTCAGTTTGTCCCAATGTGCCTATACCTTCACCAACTTAGCTTTCTCATTAGTACAAAACTTAAAGGCATCACGTGTTGTAGAACGGTCTAGAGCCTCACGAGCTCTCTCAAAGTCCCCCTCAAACTCCAAAAACACAGCCCATTAGAGCAACAACAAGTTTGCTCCTTTCCCATGCTTCACTTGTTCGTCTCAGCCTTGTGTCAATGCACAGCTCTTCTACTCACCCTTGCACGCTGAAAACACAAACTTTTGTTGTGCTGAAATCTCCCGTTCAGGTTTGCCCACGATAAATAAGCCCTTGGACATTGCCCTAATACCATGTCAAAGTGTAGCGCATGCTTCAGAAGCATACGGCCTGGCTGAACGGAAATGAACAAGAGAGAAAAGAGACAATAGAACACATCTATAGTGAACGAATGTTAAATGAAGAGAGCAGATAATTACACAAGCGTACGAGCTATCGAATGTATCTCCACGAGATGATCTCTCCCCCACCTGAAAAGCCAAAGTGGAGAAGACCAAAGGCTGGCCAGCCCATAAATAGGCATGAAGAAAATAAAAAAATAATCAGCTCAGCCAGTTTAAACTGGCTGACTGCTGCAAGTAAACAATTGCAGCCACAATTAATAATAAAATAATGCTGCACTGAAATGCCTATGCCGGGCACATCTACACAACCTGCATGGCCAGCCTAACTGCCCAACAATGCTGGAAATCACCAAACAACTGCAGAAAACTGTCCAACATATATCCAAGAAATGTATAACAATGCCCAAGAGTGCTAACCGTACAACAATAAACTAAGAATGCCTATCTAGGGAATGAATAAATCTCTAACATCATTTTCCTCTTACACTATCACGCCCCTGGAGATCAGCCAAGATACATGCTAGGCAAGGTAGTTTACTATGTGTGAACTATGCTCTTATGTCACGGATCTTGCAAGATCATAAACCTACCACTATTGATGAGGTTCTTGCACAAGATGTTTGACATCATGCCATGCAGGAGGGGCTTGACATATTAACCAAAATCAAACTTGGGAGTTGGTTTTGCACTAGGGAAGCGAAAGTGTGAAGTAGGTCTATAAGACCAAATACTTGGCTGATGACACCTTGGACAAGCACAAGGCTGGGCTTGTTGCCCTGGGACTTACACAAAGGGCAGGCTTGCAATACTCAAACTTTTGCACATACATTATGTATGTCTACTATTTTGGTTACTTTGGCTCTTGCGGCCCATCGCCAATGGCCAGTTTACCAAATGGATGTGAAGACTATCTTCTTGAACAGCATTTTCAAGGAGGAGATCTATGTTGTTCAGCCTCCTTGTTTTCATGTGAAGCAGAAGGATGATCATGTCCATAGGTTGTGAAAGGCTCTATGGCCTGAAGCAAGCTCCCATGGATATTTGGGTGCTTGGCTATGCCATTCAAACTCACAATGCACTTGCAATGTTTTTGCACTTGCAAAGCAAACTCAAGCTAGAGGGGAGTGACCATCTCCCATAAATATAAGTAAGTTTTGTGGTTCCTTTACAATTGTAAAACCTAATTCCAATGTGCAACTATGCAACTTTCTCTTATTCTCTGTTTATCAGTCAGCAAGTACAGTTGAAGACGGTTAAAAGTGCATACCTCTTTTGATCCAGAGGCTCTTATTGAATTTGGCCGGAAGGAGGCATAATGTTCTTACCGCATATGCGTCTTCGACCTGAAGTGCAAAATGGAAGACGATTATCTGAGATTGGAAAGGAACGGAACGGCGAGGAGGAGGAGCAGAGATGTGAAATGAGAGAATGCACACCTCGATGAGGTTGGAGCCACGCAATGACACGACCCTGACGATGGATTGGCCGGCCTCAAGCTGCTCCAAGAGCTCCGCTTTGAGCGCCTCTTGCTTCATCTTCTTCCTGCCTCCTCCTCCTCGCACCATTCTCTGGGTCGTCGTCTTCTTCTTCTTTTTCTTGCGTAGGTATTTTGACCCCGCAGCCTGTGAAGCAGTCGGCCTTCCAAGATAGAGTGCCTGTTAGAGGGGGGGGACTGTAAGGATTTTCCCGTCGCTGCTCTAAGACTCTTAGCGGACGTGCCTCAAGTCACCTGAACCGAAGGCTTCGGTTCCTGCAGACGAAGGCCCAATTCGTGATATCGTTGTAGCCCTTAGGGTGGTTACACACCGCCATTGCCCGCCCAATCTGTGCCCAGGTTGTGGGCACAAGAAAATTTGACTTGGGCGGTCACCTGTCCGCCACCTGCTTACACACTGGGCAGTGGACATTTTTCGTTATCAATAAGTGTCCATCCATCTTCCGTCCACAATAGTTTACACACCGGCCACCACCTACCAGCGGACACTTCCTGAATTGTATGTGAGAATGAAGGGACGCTACGAATGTTGATCATCATTCTCATAATAATTATTTTTAGAATGCTTGATTAAACACTTTAAATCGACTAATAAACCTTTAAAAAAAGGCACCAAAAAAACTGAAAACATGAATCTGAGGTTTTTCCTACCAAAGAACTCCAAGATTATGACCTTATTGCGTCATTGCTTTCTGCGCCAATATATTTGTTTCTATGGTAACTACTATTCATGTTTTTGGAAGCTCACTCGCTTCCAAGTGAGCAGGGGAGTTGAACCCCTTCGCCATGTTGTTGAGGCATGGCTCTACTGAGCTCTCTGCGGAAAGGTGGAAAGAGGGAAATTTTTTTAGCACACCACCCCTCTTTCCACCTTTCCACCTGCACTACAGATGCAAGGATGACAGAAAACTTAAAAAAAACATGCAAGGATGGCTGAAAATTACTTACTTGGATGTGATTGTGTTTACTCACCATTGTCTTCGTCGACCATCTCCTCCGCAGAGTCAGAATCACCAAATATTGTTCTCACATTTGCGCTCTCCCTCTCTTGATACATGGCTCGAACAATGTTATCTCTTCGAGATGCCCCCCCAAGATGGATTGCCTCTTGTGTTGGCTCCGCTGCTTGAGCTCTTTGTATTGCTTGTGTGGTACCTGTGTTAGTTAGCATAGCAATCTCCACTAATCCATTCCTCAAACTATTTTGCTGGTCCATGTCTTGATGAGCCGCATTACTTTCTCTATCAAGTTCTGCTGTCGCTTCATGTATCCATGCATCATCAAAACCATCTCCATGCACAATGCATATATTATGTAGAAGAATGCATGTTGCCACCATCTTTGGGACATTTTGTAAAAGCATGTCACATCTCTTTAACAATATACGAAATCGCGCCTTAAGGATGCCAAATGCCCTTTCAACTGGCATACGAGTACTTGATTGTATGTAATTCCAATAATAACGTTCCGGAGATAGCCCATCCTTACTACCCTTGAAAGGACGAAGCATCCAAAAGCGTGCAAGATAAGCACAATCGCCTAGTAGACAGTATTGTCCCATAGCTTTGTTTGTGCATCGTTTTCCTAGGTCTGAACGTTGAAAAACATTCCAATCGTGCATAGAACCTGCCCAGCCAACGTCATAGTCCCAAACAACACAATTGGCAGCCACACTTATCTGTAGAATAATAGAGTGGAAGCCCTTCCTATTAAAATAATCTTCGTGGTTCTCCCTTGGGGCAATTATGGGTATATGACTACCATCTACTGCACCAATAACATATGGTATGCCTCGAAGGGCTTGAAATGCACTAGCATATTTTTGCATTTGTTGTGGGGAAGGCCACTTTACATATACACTATGCAACCCAGAAGCACACAGTGCATCGCAAAAGTCCAAAACAGCCAGTTGTGTAAACGAAGTTGAGACTTCGTATAAATTGGCTATTAGTCCCAAACTTGAGCCGCTTGCCAAGCGATGCAGAGCGACACAGACCCGCTTCTCCACAGGTACTGCCCTTCTATAGTTCGTATTCTTGCGTCGCATTTGTGGTGCTAATTTCGCGACGAGATATTCAAATGTACTCATGCTAACTCGTAACCTGCTTTTAAACATTCGGTTTGTATAACTCCCCATAAGCCCCTGCTCCATAAAAGTTTGTGGTCTTTGATAAGCCCAACATGATCATCGATCGTGCCTTCGCTGACCTATCCTGGCTCGACGTGCAACGTAACCTCGAGCCATGCACTCCATCAAAGTATGCAATAGCATGCTATCATTGTCCCCGTCATCCAAATTACTCAACAAAAGTTGAAACATTGCTATGATAGCGACTACAACACCGATGACACACATTATCAAAAGACTTTTGTCGTCCATTCACCTGTCAAAAGATTAGACGAAACCTTATGAGACACTTGAAGAGAGATATGAAGGCAGAATAAAAAACTTGTTTTTTTAAAAGTTGAAAATTCATCTACAGTTGAATTCATCATTCCTTTTTAAGACTTTTGATTACATCTAATAGACCAGATACTGAGGAGGCAAGTGTGTCCATGATAACGAGCTTGCGCTCTTCAAATGTTTTTTTTTCCTCAAGGTTTGATTTTTGGTTGGCTAATATTGATCGGGCGGTGGTAGCCATGTCACTGAGAGACTCCACTATCTTTCTACCCTTTTTATTGCGTGCTCCTTGGTTGGTTGTTTGATCATGCACGATCTTCGAAGGCTCATTAGAGCCAATGTCTTCTTGGGTGTGGTCACCTTGATCATTGGAGACTGATGTATTGTTGTCTTCTGACGAAGACAACCCACCAACAGATGAGGCATGTGCATCGCTAACAACATTGGCACGATTCCACATATATTCATCCACAATATCATACCACTGACAAATGATTATGCGATCATTGCCTAATATGGCATTGTGGGCCTTATCCTTTCTGTATGACTCATAAATGCGTCCCCAACGTTTTCTGCATGCCTCACCATCTTTGTCAAACTCTAGAAATAGCGATGCTAGCTGGGTGGCAACCTTGGACCATATATCCACTCCTTGCTTCGGTGGCTTTGAGAACTCCACACTCATGGATCCTCGGATGTGAATGAGTTGTACTGTCCATGCATCCTTCCATTGCGCAAATGGTTTTTTTGTGGCTATTGTATAATCTTGTGTCTCAAGACCGTCGTTCTGATTCTTTCCTTTCCGCGCCCTCTTTGGTTTAGGAGGTTTAGGAGCATCAGACTCCGATGATGTTCGTCGTGGACGTTGTTTGGTGGCATTCTCGGAAGGTGGAACCATTGGTTCTTGAGCCTGAACCAAGTCAACCTCTTCACATGAGTCTTGGTTGGCATCACAAGAACTTATTGCTTGTGGTTCTTGTTGTCATGGTGCTGAGAGACCATGTTGAGGACTATGTGCAACTGGACGAAGAAATACATTATTGTGTATTGTTGTGGGTCTCTCTATACCTAATTGTCTTGGTCGTTGGAAAGGTACGAATTGAGGAGGACGAGGATTGATCAAAGGAGGGCGGTTTGGAAACACATTTATAGGGATATTGCCAATGGCGGTGTGACTTTGCATGTGGTTTGGAACACCCACACTTTGGCTCGAAAAGTACATGAAGTCATTATTGGATATTGCATCTTGGCTCATCTGAGACACAAACTGGTGATACTCTTCCATGGGAGTGCTCTCTTGAGAATCCATTCCAATCGTCCACCTTACGCATGAAAATTGATTCATCATTTACACTATGTGAATGGACAAACAAGTTTATTGTTCTTTACATAATGCACTCCATTTTTTAAATTTACATTTCAATAATTGATTGTGAGGTATAGACAAGTTTATTGTTCTTCACATAATGCACTCCATTTTTTTTAATTTACATTTCAATAATTGATTTCAATAAAGAAAATGAAATGTTATACATATACACTGACTCAAACAAAATGATGGGATGTATGTATAGACAATAAGTTTTAGCCATTGTCAACCTATAACAGATGCCAAACATATATAGCGGAACTAAGAAAGGATTTATTGCAATGATGAACATATATCAAACAATATGGTTAAAGAACAATAAAGAAAATGAAATGTTATACATATACACTGACTCAAACAAAATGATGGGATGTATGTATAGACAAGAAGTTTTAGCCATTGTCAACTTGTAACAGATGCCAAACATATATAGCGGAACTAAGAAAGGATTTATTGCAATGATGAACATATATCAAACAATATGGTTAAAGAACAATAAAGAAAATGAAATGTTATACACATACATTGATTCAAACAAAATGATGGGATGTATGTATAGACAAGATGTTTCAGCCATTGTCAACCTGTAATAGATGCCAAACATATATAGCGGAACTAAAAAAGGATTCGTTGCAACGATGAACATATATCAAACAATATGGTTAAAGAACAATAAAGAAAAGGAAACATTATACATATACATTGATTCAAACAAAATGATGGGATGTACAAATAGACAAGATGTTTTAGCCATTGTCAACCTGTAATAGATGCCAAACATATATAGCGGAACTAAGAAAGGATTCATCGTAACGTAATTAAGGCCAAGTAATTTAGCCCAAGTACCTAGTGAATCATGTTTCAACCCAATAACAGTCACTACTTCCAATAAAGAATAATTAAGGCCATACAACCACTACTTGTCCGTATAACCACAACCTTTGCACAATCACCATCAGATTTGCTGCTCGAGTAATTTAACTTAAAGTTTAATTACACCCATTACGTGCAATGGCATAGAATCCAAAAGAAATTAATGTTTCTTCCTCTTCGCACACATAGACCAATCAAGCAAAAGGCAAGAAGAGAGCACATTTTTCTTGTAGGGTATGAGTACTACCATAGATAAGAGGAGCCACAACACAATCAAGCCATGTGCTCAAGTGAACATCTCTAAAGTGCTCAACTCAAGTCCACCAAAATACTAGGATGGCTCTTGACTCGAGTGACAATCACTCGAGACTTCATATAGATACTCTTAACCCGAGAGCCACATGCACTTAAAGTATACCCTTTTATATATGGTTAACTAGTGTGTACCCCATTCAAGCCCATACCCTTTTACACTTAAGATTGTAAATGGGGTTGTAACCTAGTGGTTCTCAAGGACAAGAGAGCCAATGGGGTTATAGCCTAGTGGTTTGAGTATGGGTTGAGTGCTGAAGGTATGTATTCATCAAATCTTAGGCCCGTTACACACCGGTCTGCGGCCGCCCACGAATACTAAATCCGGCCAATGAGAAGGCATGTATTCATCAAATCTTAAGTTCTACTTCTCGAGTGTTACAAAACATTATGTGTGTAAATATGTCCTCAACCTTTAAGATAGTTCATATTTTCTTAAAAGCCCTAAGTGCTATACAAAATGGATATGTCAAAGGCATTTTCAACATTCGACTTACACAATCTACAAATTCCTTGTGCCTTGTTTTATTTTTTATATATCATACCTTCCTTATAACTAATGCTCTTATCATAACTAATAATTACCAGGGCAATCAAAGAGAGAGAGAGAGAGAGAGAGAGAGAGAGAGAGAGCATACCTATGAATGTTGTGAAGTACCGATCTGATAAAGACCTCTGCCTCCGAGCCAGAGATATGAGAAAACCCTCGATTGAAGCTTGCAAATCACCTGCGAAGCCTACAAATTACATGCAAGAAATTGGCCATGATCAAACCCTGAACTGGTTAAATTATATGCAAGCAACTGGCCATGATTAAACCCTGAACTGGTTTCTGGAAGAGAGAGAGACCTGGCTGGATGCATCAGATTGAAATATGCCTTCCCACCTTCACGATGTGAACATTTTCATGCGAAGAGAGGGATGATGAATCCAGAAAAATACAGAGAGATGAACCTTCACGATGTATACATTTATGCATGTGGTGAAACGGGCAACACAGGGAAGCTCCTATGTATCAACGGCTCCCTGTGTGTCAACAGCCACAGGGTGCACCTACCTGGAGCCCATGCCCACAGCAGAAAACAGAGAGCTCTCTGTCAGATGAGCATGGCGGCAGCAACGGAAACGGGCTGCGCTGCAACGGAAACCTGCAACGGGAACGGGCTCTTACAGCACAACGGGGATGGTTCCTGGAGCCCACTCTGTCCTGGAGCCCACCATGGGACCAACAGAGGAGCTTCGACCAATCGCGATGGACCAGAGAAGGCGAGGACGGAACAGGATGGGGGAGCTCCCCTGCCCTGCGGAACGCAGAAAGGGGGCGGGGGGAGCATTGAAGACGACGTGCTGGGCGCCATGTGTGTGTAAGAGGGGGGAGCCCTCTTTTAGAAATCCGGCCTTCTCATTGGCTGGATTTAGTATTCGTGGGCGGCTGCGGACCGGTGTGTAACGGGCCTTAGCATCAGGCTGTTCCTGCCAGCTGCCCTAAAGCGACCTAACATTCTGTAGTTTTTATTAATTAAATATAAGATCATATAGCACTCGACACAAAAAATAGACATCATATGAATTTAAAACTAGAGGTTTTTTGTTGGTACTAAGACTTGAACAGCCTTAGGCTATTCACAATAGCATATAACATTTCATAGCTTTTATTAACTGAATAAGATCGTATGGCACTTGACACAAAAAATATACCTCATATGAATTTGAAACTAGAGGTCTGTCGTCAGTATTGAGACTTGAACAGCCTTAGACTAGCCAGAAAGCGGCAAGCAAAATTGTCGTGTGGTAAGCTCAATAATCCATTTCTCATCTTTCTCTCTCCTATTTCCCCTCTCCATTTCTAAGTTGCTTTATCTCTCTCTCTCTCTCTCTCTCTCTCTCTCTCTCTCCCTCTCTAAGTCATCTTTCTCCCTCTTTGTCTTTATTTTTTGTTTTATTTTATTTTCTCTTGTCTTCTCTCTCTCTCTCTCTCTCTCTCTCTCTCTCTCTAAACTTAAAACTAAAAGTAATTTATAAAATTTGTAACATAGAATGCCAAACATACAAACAATCTCTTATATGGACATACTTACAAATTTTCATATTTATATGAATGTAAAGAATCACATGCTTGCTTAGCATTATATTTAGAAACATCAATGTTACACTGAAATGGATCGTAATTGAAATAAAGACCAAGCACTACAAAAGGACTTTCTCTAAGAGGCCTAGTCAAAATGAAAGTGTCTCCTTTTTTTAGAAATCGTTTTATCTCCAAGTGTAGGATATTCACATGTGAAGTAGAGCTTGAGGCCAATATCTTTAGCCACTTTCCATCGATCATGCTATGAAGGGAAGGTATAAGACATCCCACTTTCCAATAACAAGCCATGAAGGCTAAGTTTAAGACATCTTATTTTCTGTCCACACACCCCCGAATGTTTCCAAGTACTACATGTAAATGGCCGATGCCAACAAAAAAAGACAATGTCATTAGTAAAATCTTCATCTTTGAGCAAAACATGTGAAGGCAACGCAAGGGTTGATCCTACAGTTTCTGCTCGTAATTACATAGGGAATGTGATAGTCTTACCTCTCTTTTTAGCACTTGCATTTGGACAAAATCAAAATATAAGCACATGGAACAACTAACAAATTTCAAAAATAATAATACATGGTCAAACATTTATGAACCAATCAGTGGTGGGTACTGACAAGCATTGATACAATGTTACAAAACAATCCAAATCCTTAAACTAATACCTCGATATCTTATTAATATAAGAGCATTGAAACCTCTTCTTGTGGTCAACCTCGTATATATGTACCCGAAAACATTACGTGTATCCACAATGTACAACTTCAATAAAATTTGAGAGCTTAATGTTAATATTAACATCATCATATAAATGCTCGACAACTCTTGCAAAGCGTTCTTCTTATGATATCGTTACTCGTTACTGCACACAATATGCATTATAGCTCCTTTTAATAGTTAAAAGCTACGTAATAGTGACACTCTAGGATATGCATCTGTAAAAGTTTCTAGGATATGCATCTATAAAAGTCAAATAAATAGTGAAACATGAAATATAATCTACTTTCAAAAGAGAATATGCTAACCAAATATGGCATGAAGAGCAATTCACATATATGTCAAACCAATGTCCCTACATAGTCATCAATAACTACATCTCTACAAAAAAAGCAATGCACATCACTACACCTTCCGAAGTACATCCTTGTATATAATGTTTGTGGCCATATCCCCATCCTTTTCACCGAATAGGACTTTCACACCATGCGAAGATTTTACCCTTGAAAATATAACATACAATCAACCATGTATAAATACTAGCACCTTTAAATAAACCCTAGTGCAATGGATAGAGTTTATCCCTACAACTTGTTGATTGTCATAGAGAATGCCAATCAAATGGGAAACTGCCTCCATTTCATAGTAAATGGCAATTGTATAGCATTGGAAATAAAAGTAATTCGAGGAATAAAAACTTGTTCAGCTACATTTACCCTCATTACTATCTCAACATCTATCACTTTTATATTGAAAGCCTTATATATCAACCATGTATCATTACATATACCCCTTCTTGGGTTTAGGTTTCCAAGAAGAATAACGTGTGCATTTGTCTTTAGCAACAATAAATGAGGAGCAAATCCACCTCTAAGTTCTAATATATTTAAATACTCAACAGAGTACAAAAATGAGTAATCTGTCTCTACAATCAAATCTGCACTATAATATTGTCTAACCTCCCTTGGCATCGCATGAGTATTCAAAGTAGCTACTTTTGTATTCCACGACACAAGTATAGCACACTCACTGGAATACATTGTATAGCCACCCACATTGGACATATCACTATAGACACTACTAACAATCAAGGTTTCGATAAAGTGCCCTTTTAACACCATGCTAAGTGGAACACACAACTTATCACAACTTTCGAATATGCCTACTCCATCCCCTATTCCTTGAATCTAATAAATAAACCCATTGTCCACTACATTACCAACTGTTGACACTTGCATATTCTCAAATAGCCTTAACATCCTGCCATAATGCTACAAATTAGAGTAACACAATGCAGCACTAATAATATCCTCACATATTCCATTTACTACAACTGGCAAGACCTGCCTAAAATCCTCTCCAAATAAAATAACATTTTCACCATGCTTATCACAACTCATAACATCTCTCAAAGTTCTATCAATTGCTTTAAAGGCATATCAATGGATCATAGGAGCCTCATTCCACAAAATAAGGCTTGATTGTCTTAACAACTAAGCACGGTCACTTTGAATATGAATGTTATAGGTGGACCGATTATTTAATTCTAATGGGATTTTAAACTGTGAGTGAGCTGTACGACTACTTGGTAGAAGCAAGGCAACAATGCCACATGATGTTGTTGCCAATGCTATACAGCCACCACTACGCATCCTCACAAGTAAACGCTTATACAAGAAAGTCTTCCTAGATCCACTGGGACCATCCAAAAAGAATATATCCCCAATATTTGCATCAACAATATCCATAACTACACTAAAGGCAATTCTTTATCCCTCATTCAACATTACCTCCATAGATTTAGAAAACCCTACATTGTTTCAATGTGACGTATGCATATTCATAATGCAAAAGGCAGTTAGCATGCAGTTGTTGATTGACCAGATTTTTGCAACCCATCAAAATCAGAGAGTCTTCACCCTATGTGGCGTAAAAGGTATCGGAGATGTAACAAAGCCATGTTAGATGCCTCATACTATAAAACACCAGGAGAGATGTGCACATGCTCTAGAAGCAACCTATACATGATATCCTCTACCATTGGTACCAAAAATCTTTTCCATAGCTGGCCAGGCCGAGCTAGCTCACAAAAGACCAAAATTGCAGCAAACAATGTGAAAGTTGAGCATTGGTTTGCACAGAGGCAGCTTCTTCCAAGCACATAGCATACTCATCATCACTCTACAATATACCCCTTGTAATGCAAGCATCCCTCAAAGTATCATAGATCACATTATCAATAGTATGCAGATCTTCAAAATAAGTGCACCCTTAACACTACATTAAAAGTATTTGCAAATAGTAAAGCTCACCATAGGTAGACACCACAAAATACATTGGATCACATGTATTCCCATGCTTCCTCTTTGTCCACATCTTATGTCATGCATTTCACACCTTATACATTGGAAAGTCTCGATTGTGAATAGTTCTAGCCTCTAGATGAATGTGATTGCATACAAACCATTCAGTAAGAGTAGTTTTCTAGAGGTCTTCATTCTACACAATATTTGATATATAATATATATCTCAAAACATCACATAATTCTCACCAAGAAAGTGTACTTGTAAACATTGTATATCAAGCTTTTCATTGTGCAATGGGTAATCATAGATCTGCCAATATGCCTTAAAGGTAAAAACATATCGTGCATCCAAATAACCTTGAATCTCATCCACTTCATAAACATTGCTACCATTCTACTTCATAAACATTGCCACCATTCTGTGTGTTGAATCAATCCCAACACAAAATTTGATGATTGCAAGGTCATGCCCCTTATACATATACTTACACAAATATTTAATAGCCGCTACTATTGAGCACACCTTCGCATTTAATGTGCATTGTATTTCTTCCTTGAGTAAGGATTATATGGAACAACCCATTGATTATCAATAACATTACAATTTATTATCACACAGAGTTTCCATCATCTTGCCTTTGATAAATGGGATAGCCAAAACTATCAATCGTTGTCATGCCCGCTAATTTTTGCAGGTTGTCTTTAGTACATCTGCCCTTTTTCATGTAAGGACTCTTAGGGTTTAATCCTCTGGCAAGGGCCATGAATGTTGCATTTTGAAATTATCTCAAATAAAGCTAGAAACTTAACTCTATCAGCAACTCAACACAAACCAGTCTATCATAGTGACATGCTTTAGAAGGTTCGAAAGACTACTCTAAAATTAGCAATGTATGAGAATGTATTAGCCTCCTCTTTTGAAATTCAATCACACTCACATAGCCCGCAACCTTTTCGAAGAGGTCATTCGCAACAATGTGTGCATCAAATCAGCATGTTTTTTGTGAAACATGTGAGCAATCAAATCTGGATGGTCATAAGCAATTTGTCAAGGTAACAAAGCATTAGTTGTCTCCAAACATTTGGATTGCATGTCATTATTATAAAAATATATGGTTTCCCCTTGCATCATACTATAGCCATGGCATCCTGATATAATTGATACATGTGCCTTGGCCCACCTGTAAATGATGACGGTAAAACTATCCGCTTGCCAATATAGAAACCAATAATTTGTATTGACCTATTATAGTTTGCCCCCAACATGTTAGCCAAGACTTTGTAGGCCTCTGATTGCAACACTGATTGTTTCTGACGACACCAAGTTAAGTTGCACTGTTCTATACTACAATAAGCATCAACAATAAACTCTTGCAATAGTTGATTGTTGCACAATATGCACACCTTAGTATCTTCACGTATCTAAAGTCTGAATGCACAAAGTTGCATTTAGATAACACAATTTTTATTGGACAATTCATGTATATTAACATAAATATTGACAATAATGTAGGGAGCCTTTACATGCTAATTGTCTCTCCCATAGGAAAAATGATGACATATAGCATTCGCATATATACTCTATGCAAGTTTGAAGTAGCAACACATCAACCACCTCGAGTGTAAACATGAAAATCTCGATGATCAAGAGTATTCTCATTACCCTGTCTCGATATGAAAGTTGCAACCTTAGTTGCTATAAGAGCCAAGTACTCTTTGTTGGTTCGTTGAATACCAAAAATACTCATTCTTAATTCTTGCATGGGATTATTTTGTAATTGCATATCCACATACCTAAAGCTTGTGTATATATGTTGTGTTCATGCATCATACAACTCCTTAAGCAAATTTGGTAACAAATTATGCATAACCGCCAACCGATTAAACAACTCATGCTCAGTATCATAAACATAGAGTTGTGCAAATCTTGGTCTTTCTTGACATTGGACATAAAAAAGCAAAGGACCTATACGATGATAAACATAGCCATGCACTCTAAAGATGTAACCATTCTTGACAATAGGCAACTCGTCAACATTAGCTCCGAGAGATACAAACGCAATAGCAATATTGTATGCTCATATGTTATTTTTAAATATCCTACTCTAAGGATACATACGATGCAACAAATCATGTAATGGCTGTGGTGGACATTGCAACGGTGGTAACGTTACTTTTCCATTTCAACAACATTGCTTTCCAAACAAAATCGACCCGTGTACCTGAGTCTCACATCTCTACAACTTAGCTAAACACCTCTCACATATTTCAGAAAGACTCCCCATGGAATGCACATCCGGCTCCTAAATTAGCAATACCATTGTTGCTAGATGAACATTCGTTGCAGAGGCAAAGTATGTAAAATGGAGTACAATCCACAATTTTGGGGATTAACATGTGACTCGTTAACCACAGAATTTTCGACATTGCAATGATTCCCACTATCACAACCATTGTCGATGTTTAAATATTAGACACGACAAGATCAACATGCATCATAGTCAAATCTATATCAACATGCTGTTCAACTAGCTCATTATCCTCATTTACAATTTCAACATAGTAAGACACACTCTCATAAATCACTCCATTATAACTTCCTCCATTTTAGCAGTTAGACATTGAAACATTATTAACATGTGACTCAATAATCACATGATTTTCCACATTATTGTGTTTCCAACCATTGCAACCACGTGTTGATGGTAAAGCATTAGTCAAATTCACTCAAAACTATCATTAAGCCAATTCATTATTACCACTTGCAATCTCAACATGAAAAGGCATATTCTAAACATTATGCATCCTCTAGCGACATCCCCTAATGGTTCTATCATGACCTAAAATCCCTCTTTGGAAGTTGAATGTTAGAACATTATATGACTCACCAATCACACGATTCTCTACATCCATGTGATGTCGGGCATTGCAACCAACCGGTGAAGGCAAAGCATTAGCCAGATCTATACCAAACTCTTTGTCCTAGTTCATGATGACTACTTGGAATCTCTCGAGATGAAAAAGTAGGTTTTTTAACATCTCGATGAATGGATTTGTCATGATCGAAAACCCCTCTACGAGTCTTAAGCATGGTAATCCACCGTCGTTCACACCTTGTGGAGCTAAGCACACCCTTATGAACACACAACACATAGTCTCTGCCAATTGCTCGATATGAATAGCCCGTATTGATTGGATGCCCATAGAATCTCTTATAAACATATATTATCAAAGGCATGGCTCAACATATGTGTACTGGCACATTAAATGCATCGTGCATATTTAAATATTAAATATCAAGACACACAATATCAAGTCAATGTATTTGAGTCAATACTTAGAGCCTAATCATATCGATTATAAAGATTTTGAGCTTGCTGATAAGAGAGAGTGAGTGAGTTTTTGGTGAGATAGACAATTTAGTCATAAACACATGCACGACTGATCTGTTCCAACTAACAAACAAAACAAAGCAAACATGCAACCACAGAGACCATTATTAACATGCTTTGTCAAATGTATGGTTTGATTTTTAAAATTAAATGTATTGTGTATATTTAAACATCAAATATTAAATATCAAATGTAAATATACCAACCATCACTAGATTATCAAAATTGCTCCCTATAAACCTCAATAAATGTTTATATGGTTTATAAAGATTTTGAGCTCACTAATGTGTGTGTGTGTGTGTGTGTGTGTGTGAGAGAGAGAGAGAGAGAGAGAGAGAGAGAGAGAGAGAGAGAGAGAGAGAGAGAGAGAGAGAGAGAGAGAGAGAGAGCCTTTTTGGTGAGATAGAAAATTTAGTCATAAACACATGCATGATTGATCTGTTCCAACCTAACAAACAAAACAAAGTAAACATGTAACCATAGAAACCATTATTAACATATTTTGTCAAAGGTATGGTTCAATTTTCAAAATTAAATGTATTGCGCATATTCAAATATCAGATATTAAATATCAAATGTAAATATACCAACCATCACTGGATTATCAAAACTGCTCCATATAAACCTCAAGAAAGAGACATCATATTGTACATACTCAATACATTTTACTCAAATATGCTTTGTTACATCAAAAGCATTGCATATCTTATCACGTTTCATTCAGGCTTCACAAAAAATAAGCATATATTATCACAAAAAAGTGTTGGCCCAAGCACTTTAAAATATGCGAGACAATAAGACCTTATAAGTTTCACCCTAAGCAAATGCTCCTCCTTAGTTGTAACTATTTATCTGATGACTCAATTGTACAGTAAGGCATTAAACATACTAACATTCACTTGAAACTATAAGAATGACAATCGACAACCCCTCTGGGAAATTAGAGGCTCATGGTCATCTCCAAGCCCCTAGAACGATACTAACATATCATTCACCAATAGATTCATCAATGTGCTTATCTCGGAAGTAATTACTGAAAGTGCCCTTACTTCGCCACCCAGATCAGTTGAGACTTACTGAAGAACACTCTGGGCATGCTTTGTTTTACACACAACACTATACAAACATTTTGCCCATTCATATAACTTCGTTGAGTACATGGCAAGTGCATGTATCTAATCTAATCCAAGTTATGAAAGCCTTGTAGTAAAATTATATAGTAATCAAGAGAGAGATAAAGGGAAAGAGGGACTCTTAAAATGGTTTTAAACAAGTTTTATAATTTGCAAGAGATAAATAATGTGTTTCAAAACGAATATTTTCATCAAATAGCTCATTTAAGAAGTCTTGTAGAGATTGCATATATCAAGCAAACTGTAGCAAAAAAGCTTGGGTTAACATTGACAAAAACCTACTATGATAGACTTTCAAAGAAGCAAGCTGCACATCAAGGGCAATGTTCTCCAATGCAAGAAGATGAACCTGCATGGCGATTCATCTACGTTAACATCGGTGAAAATCTATTAAGATAAACTTTCAAATAAGTAAGTTGCACATTAAGAGCAATGTTCTCCTTTGCAATTAAGCTCTCGTTCTTGTGAGCAATTAAATCACATGCTCCATCCTCTATACGACCTGCACCATCAAGAAGGTCTTTTAGCTTCTCTTCTTGATCATTCAAATATCCAACATGTAACCACCAATATTTCCAAATATGTTCATATATGTCACTTATATAATCCTTGATCTCTTCTAACTTACCTTGTATCATTACTCCATCAACAAGGTTCCCTTTATATTTCTCTTCCAATATATCTCTCAATCCTTGTAGTAGTTGGTCACCAATGTTCTTACTAAGAGAAATCAAAGATTTTTGATGCCAAAATAGTGTCTTAACTTGCTTTTCAATCCCATCCAAGCAATGAATGATCCTCAAGAAACCAACAAAAGTATCATGCCTTTCAACATGCTTGAGTGCACAATGAATAGACTTCTTCCTTGTGACTTGTTTCATTTTGCATATATTCATTTGCACGTTAGAAGTGCACTATATAACATCTTCTACATATACATTTGTTGTAGATGTCAAGATTGTGGGAGAGAAGGAAGGAGTCTCACTTGTAGCTTTCTTGCTTGCACAATGGGGAAATACACACACAGGTGGAGGCTAAAAACAGTTTTCCTCTTCTTAGTTGTGTAAGCCAAAATAACTCAAGTACATAGAAATAGAAGAACCCTATATATGGGTCTCAAACCAAACTCAACTAACTAAGGTGGCATACTAACTGAGCCACGAACTAGAGTAGATAAGGATAGCTGTCATCTAGCTATTATTCATGGGCGGTGTACCAACCGCATCTGCAACTGACAAGTCGGTGACATAAATGCACAACGGTCACCCTGGCATATCACGAGTGGAGCTCAATATCTCAACACTCTCCCTTGAGCTCAATCCCAATTCCTACATGCCAAGCAGGTCTCTGAACTTGTGCAGCTTCTCTGCGCCCAATGCCTTCGTAAATATGTCAGCTACCTGATCTTTAGTGCTGACATAAACTAGATCAATAAGACCTAGTAAAACCCTCTCCCGCACATAGTGATAATGCACCTCAATGTGCTTTGTTCTAGCATGATAGACTGGGTTATTTGCGAAGTGTATACTACTCATGTTGTCACAATAAATGACAACTGGCCCATCTATAGGCTGATCCATATCATAAAGTAGCTTATGCAACCAAGCTACCTCACATGCAGCCATTGCTGCGCCCCTATACTCAGCCTCTGTGCTCGACAAGGCAACTGTAGGCTGTTTCTTGCTGCTCCAAGTAACTGTAGCACTCCCAAAAGAGAACACATATCCACTGGTAGATCATCTATCAGAAATACTACCAGCCCAATCAGCATCAGTGTATCCATGCAACTGTATCTGAACCCCAGTCTCATAAAGTAGTTCATACTGCAATGTGGACTTCACATACTTCAGTATGCGTCTAGCCGCATCCAAATGCGGTTTCCTTGGAGCCTTCATAAACTAACTTACCAATCCAACAGCATAGCTTAAATCTGGCCTAGTAATAGTCATATAAATCAAACTTCCTACTATGCGTTTGTACATAGTAGGGTCTTCCAGAAGCTCACCTGCATCTGTGCTCAACTTCACATTCTGCTCCAAAGGAACTGAAATAGGCTTACAGCTTGTCATTCCATATTTGGACAGCATGTCCAATCCATACTGCCTCTGCAAGAGCTGTATCCCACTTGGTGATCTAATCACCTCCATGCCCAAGAAATAACGCAGCTCTCCCAAATCCTTCATCTCAAACTTCTGCTTCAATAGCATTTTCACATGAAGGATATCTTCATCACTATCACTTGTCATAATCAAATCATCAACATAAATGACAAGTAGTATAATATATTTCTTTGTTTTTATGACATAAAGTGAAAATTTGCCTTGAAAATCTGAAAGCCAATAGTGACAAGATACTGTCCTATCTTGTCAGACCATACTCTAGGTTCATGATACCTGCATACCACCATCTGCATTGCTTTGAGAAGATTCTCTTGATCTCAATCTACCTGTTCATGGCGAAGAATGTGAACCACTGCTAGAGGACACTCCAGGTATACTAATATCTTGTGACTGCTGCTGTGAATTCTATGTAGCATTACCATTTTGTGCATCTACATTATCAATCACATTTACTGGTTTATACCAGCTACTCATCTCATCAAAAACAACATCTCTGCTCACTGTAAACTTACGAGTAGAAGGGTTATAGCATCTATACCCTTTTTGCTACAGAGAGTAACCAATAAAGATACACTTCTCAGCTTTTGGATCCAACTTGGATCTCAACTCATCTGGCACATGAACATAGGCAATGCAACCAAAAATTTTCAAATGAGAAATATTTGGTTTTCTACTAGTATACCTCTCCTCTGGAGTCATCCCATGTATTGCTACAATGGGAGTCCTGTTCATTATGTAGACTGCTGTAGCAACTGCTTCAGCCCAGTAAAAATCTGGCAAGTCTTTTTCGTTGAGCATGGCACGAGATACCTCTCCAATATACCTGTTTTTCCTTTCTGCAATTCCATTTTGTTGTGGGGTATGATTGCATGAATATTGTTGCTTTATGCCATGTTCCTGCAGGAACCTTCAAACTCATTTGAGAGGTACTCTCCCCCTCCATCTAACCTTAGGCATTTTATTTGCAGGCCTGTTTCTTTTTCAACCATAGCCTTAAGAGTTTTGAAATGCCCAAAAACTTCACTTTTCTTTTTCATAAAATACACCTAAAATTTTATGCTATAGTTATCAATAAAAGTGATAAAATAATGACAGCCTCCAAGAGATGCAGCTTTAGTAGTCCACACATTAGAGTGGATTAATTCCAATGGCTTCTTACTTTCTTGAACATGTCTAGGAAATGGTTTCCTTGCCTGTTTTCCAAACTGACAGGCTTCACATACCTTATGCATTTCTGCAACCTTGAATTTAGGCAATCTTGCAATAATATTTTGGGCTTGCATTGATTTAAGTCATTGTACATTAACATGACCAATGCGTTTATGCCAGATATCAATATCTGCAACTACACCGGTCCCATGTGCAAACATTGCTGCACTCAATTTAGGCATGTCTGCATCCAACATAAACATTCTGCCCTTCTTCTTTCCTTTTGCTATCAAGCGACCTTTATTTTTCATATCCTCAACAAAGCATCCATGAGAATTAAATTTGACCTGCAAGCCCGGCTCAACCATTTGACCAAAACAGAAACCAGATTCTTGGTGATATTCGGGACATGAAATACATCTGACATGTATTTCTTTTTCCCATCCTGCATAGACAAATAAAATTTTCCAATCTGCACAATAGGATATGCAGTATCATCAACAGTCTCCACAAATCATGGTTTTTCCATTTTCCTTGCATCCTGCATCCATTCTGCATGACCTGTCATGTGGTTTGATGCACCTGAGTCAACATACCACACATCATTTCTTTCTTCTACACTTGTCATAGAATTGGTCATGTGCTGCACCATAAACAAATACTCATTTCTGTCATCACCCTGTCTACTAGAAGATGCATAATTCCCTTGTTGTAATTTTCCATTCATGATGTCATTCTACTTTTTATAGCAGTCTTTAGCCATATGACCCATTTTACCACAGCAGTAGCATTCAACATTGCTGTTTGCATTTTGGCCTCTTTGCCATCCACCACGACCTCTTTGGCTCTCTCTACCTCTAGAGTTACCACGTCCTCCTCCATAGGACTGGTTTTCTTGAGTTTACTGCATATTCTGATTTCTACCACGGTCTCCAGATCGGCCTCCTCTACCTTTGCCTCTACCTCTTCCAACATTTGAGTAGAAGACAGCTTCTTTTGAAGTTCCTCCTAAAGAAGATGCACCACCATTTCTCCGCTCCTCAGAAATTAGAAGAGCAATCAACTCCTCAAAATCAGGAAATCTTTCACGGACGGAAATGGATGTTCGGAACTGTAGATAATCCTTTCCTAGACCATTCAAGGTCACATAAAGTAAATCATCATCTTCCACTGGCGACTCAATGGAAACAAGTGCATCTGCAATCTTCTTCACCTTCATGTGGTAGTCATTGATGGTCATACTTTCTCTTTGCACATTGTGCAACTCTTGCTTGAGCTGCATTTTCCTAGCTTGCGTATTTGTGTTTTACATTTTTGACAAAGTATTCCATGCCTCCTTTGGCATACTTACATCTTGAATATGCACAATCATAGAGTGTGAAATGCTGATAGACAGCCAGTACATAACTTTCCTGGCTCTCTCATGCCATGCTTTAAATGCCTGCATTTGCTGTTGATTGGGAACATCAGGAAGAAATGGTTCTTCTTCATTTCCTGCAACGAATTCTCAATATCCTTTTCCCATAAGGAAATTTGTTATTCTAAACTTCCATGCTTGGAAGTTGTTATTGTCAAGCTTTTCAGTGACAATCAGTGAAAGAGAATCAGACACCATTACAAAACATTGCAAAAAATTCTATCACTGCAAAGAACACAGCTTCAGCCTCACAAGGGCAAATCTGCAAAATTGATGAAAGTGGTATTTGACCACACAGTCACTTCCTAGTGACGATTTTGCATCAATAGGCAACAAGGATGATTCTGTAACTCCCAAGGTCTCTGCGGACAGGCATACGATGCAAACTTTCGCCTCCAAAACAGGCCCCGAAATGGCCTCAAATAAAAAAAACAGAGCAACCAAAGACTAAAGACCCGTCCCCCAGCATATACTGCCCTCTTGGTACACCGCGAAGGGCGTCTCAATCTGAGACAATGTACTCTTGCACTTTCCGGCTGTGCTACCTGCAGAGACTTGCTCCCAAAACAGAAAAATGAAAGCAACACTGGTCCTCTTACCAGAACACCGCGAACTTGGTTTGCTTTCTTGAGCTCCTTACCACGAACAAGGCTCTGATACCATGTTAAGATTGTGGGAGAGAAGGAAGGAGTCTCACTTGTAGCTTTCTTGCTTGCACAATGGGGGAATACACACACAGGTGGAGGCTGAAAACAGTTTTCCTCTTCTTAGTTGTGTAAGCCAAAAGAACTCAAGTACATAGAAATAGAAGAACCCTATATATGGGTCTCAAACCAAACTCAACTAACTAAGGTGGCATACTAACTGAGCCACGAACTAGAGTAGATAAGGATAGCTGTCATCTAGCTATTATTCATGGGCGGTGTACCAACCGCATCTACAAACTGACAAGTCGGTGACATAAATGCACAACGGTCACCCTGGCATATCACGAGTGGAGCTCGATATCTCAACAGTAGAAGCCTCCATACTCGACAAAAAGCATGCATTAATCTTGAGGGATAAACTATTTTCAACATTTTGAAATAGTGAAAACTCCTAGATCTAATTCTAACAAAGTTCAACTAACCCTTACCCCTCTCTCTCTCTCTCTCTCTCTCTCACTTTGTCTCCCTCTAACTACCTAACCAAACATCCAAATTACCAACTAACTAACTAAGAGAGAGAGTGGGGGGAGAGAGAGAAAGAGAAAAAAAGAGAGAACCTACTAATAGCTAACCAATTAATAGGTAGCTTACAATAACTTACTAACTAATACCATATTTCTATCTCTCTCTAGCCATCTAACCAACTAACCTACTAACCAACATAAACACAAACTAATATCATAAACTAACCAACTAACAATTGACTTACAATAACTTAGTAAAACTAATACCATCTCTCTCTCTAATGAATTAACATCAAGGACAAAGAGAGAGAGGGGGGGAGGTAAGAAGAAAGAGAAGAAGAACGAGAGAGAGAGAGAGAGAGAGAGAGAGAGAGAGAGAGAGAGAGAGAGAGAGAGAGAGAGAGAGAGAGAGAGAGAGAGAGAGAGAGAGAGAGAGAGAGAGAGAGAGAGAGAGAGAGAGAGAGAGAGAGAGAAGAAGAAGAAGAAGAAGAAGAAGAAGAAGAAGAAGAAGAAGAAGAAGAAGAAGAAGAAGAGGAGGAAGAGCAAAAAGAAGAGGAGAGAGAATGGTGGTGGGGAGGGAGAGAGAGAAGAAGAAGAAGAGGAAGAAGAAAAAAAAATCTGTTAGGTGACCAAATCTTATCCTACCCTTGATGGGATTTGAGATTGTGTCATGGGAAAATGACTTGGGAATTAGGAATGAAGCCAATTGATCAAGGTTATAGGATGCAACCAACTTGAGGGTCCCTAGATGATGTGGTCATGGGTACACTTGTTCTGTATCAATTCATTTTCTTTCCTTTTTCTCACCTCCTTTATGTTTTTAGAGGAAGTGGATTCAAAGACTTTTCCATGCAGGCTTTGCTCATCATGTAACTTTTTAGAGCTAGCCTTAGTGCTAGTAGTACTATTGGGAGAAAGGGATGACAACTAGTGAATCTCCTTGCATTAATATCCTCCCACAACTCAAGATAATAAGGTAGTAGCATTGTTTTCCAAATAAGTAATCTCATTATCTATGACTTTGTTTATGTCAAATAAGAGTGTGTATAGGACCTCTTCTTTTGCTACTCTTCTTTGGCTCAATAATGTGAGAAGTAGGCTCAAATAGTTGTATATTGTAAAGCTAGATTAGGGCAATTCTAAATAACTGAATTGAAGGAGAGCATAAAATCTCTTTCTCAAAACTTGAGGTCATTTTCTTCCCAATATGTGTTGACATTAAAGATAAGGGGGATGTTCTATTGTCCATGTTTTTTGGGATTGTAATCAACCCTATGCCTTCATGAGTAGAGCATGTAGGTTGCCTCTCCTCTCTCAAGTGGTGATGCACTACAAAATGTGACCCAAGCCTCCATGTTGATATCCACAATGTGTATCTTTTTGACATTGGTTGACATTCATCACATCATACAACTTTGGTCATGTCAAACACTTTGTCATGCAAGTAACCTCTTGGCTCTTGCTACCATAATCGGGGATTGGGGCTTCATGTTTGAATCACATTTTTTTTTAGTCATGCACACTAACCCTAATGATTTCTTCCATAGGCCTCATAGGAAGTACCTTCCTAAGCCTCTTTTTGGAAAATTTTGTCATTGCTTATTGGTGCCTCTTCTATGTGTGTCAATTCTTCATTTTGTTGTGTTAACATTAGCCTTTGCAAAGGCACCTTGTACAAATGTGAGTGCTCTCTCTACCCTGAGTTTATAGTGATGGTGCCTTGTATTTGGAACTTTGCACTGTTTGTTTTTTTGGATGTGTTACTCTGACCCTTGGTCACCATGGTCTTTTACTTGTCTTTCTTTCTTGTAGAGATATTGTAAGAATGCCCCTTAACATTGATAATATGTTGCACATCTACATGGTAGAAGCAATCTTGGCCAATATAGATGACCAAATAGAGCACATCAACAATAATGAAGTTGCATTTGTAATCATGCATATATTGTCATGCACTGGATGCTTCAACAACAAGGTTATGAAGATATCAGTTTGTTGATGAATGGACCCAAAGAAAGACCTTCATCTCTCCCACATTCTACTTGAGAACGACCCAAATATAGTAGAATACCTTAGGGAGCAAGCACTTGCAACTACAACTAAGGAGAATCTAGCCCCATAAAATGTGAAGTGGAGGGAGGATCTAGCTCACAAAAAGAGTGTGAAGGACCTACACGACCCTCTTTGGAAGCATCTCAAGAAGGTGATTGGTCTAGGTGGTAGTGTGGAGGCCAGTGGGCAAGAAGAGGATTTGTTGGGGGGTCAAGACACTAGGAATCACCAATGCACACTAATGATTGGCATCCCTTTCGATGCATTGAAGCTAGGTAAGGTCTTAGGGAATGGAGTGTGCAGGCAATGCCTCAAAGATGTTTAAGAGTGCCAATATGAAATTGCAACAATTTCAAGTGGAGTGAGACATTTAGAAGATTAATGCATTGAACATGTGATGCATTGCTTTCACTTTTCAGCCCCCTTAGGTGACTGTATTCCCTTTCTACAATAGCAACATGCTCAATGATATTCTAATGTGGGTCCCCTTTCATGATTGCAAGTACATGTGGACCATTGAGTACATGTAGAAGCCATCCATTGTGTTTAAACTAGATACAAACATAATCTCTAATGAAGATGAGAGGACCAAAATCCTTTGCATTATAAATAGTATGTTGCATTACATTTATGCATTAGTGAATGGGATGAAGGTTGTGCATAGTGTTAGTGTCACCCACTCCAGTTTGCAAGTAAATAACATTGTGTTGGGCTTCATTAAAGGGTTGGTATCATTGATGGGATCTAGTGTTTATCTCATGCATGACATGGCCAAGCATCAATAAACAATATGGCACTAATGCAAAGCTCCGTACATGTCACTAGTGAGTGCTAGAGGAAAGAGGAGCTAAAAAGGAGGAAGAGACTATGGATTGTGCTAGAAATTTATGATCCCCTATGCCAAGCTACTTACACAAAGTAGTTTCATATTTACACTATGGGTTGGCTCATTATGTGCATCAACCCTACAAGGCACACAATGATCCGTTATAAAGTTTGGGTACCACCATTTGTAGCAAGCCCAAACTTTTTTAGAAAACACAACATTAAAAAATACAATTTGGTGCTTCTATGAGTCAATTGATGCCTTGGACTTGTCATTCATATTGCAAAATTGTTATTTGAGCATGTGGAGCATAGGTTAAGCCTCATGCATTTAATTGCATTTGATTATTTCTAATTTTAAGTATTGTAAAGATCTATTGTGTAATTGGCTCCTATTGCTTTGTTTATTGAGGCTAGCTAAGAGATACATGCTAACTTGCATATTTAATTGTATTTAATTGGTTTGAATTCTAAGTATCGTGAATATGTATTATGTCATTGGCTTTGACAACTTTGTTTGAGACTAGCTAAGTCATACATGCTAGCTTGTCTTTCATTGTCTCGTGGATGTAGTCTTGTGTTTATCTTGTGTTCATCTTCATATATTATCTCAAAACACCATCCATTGTCAATGACAAAAAATGGTAGAGAACTTAGGTCATTGATGGTGAGGGTGAAGATAGTGAAGAGAGAGCACACAACAAGCATGCATGGAAGCATATATGATGAGCATTGTTACACGGCATGCATCAACCACACAGTACAACCACTTGTCTTTATTCACATAATTGAAACACAACTCAACAACCTTGCCTCTCACTTGCACATTTTGCTCAACCTCCCCATTGTAAATGTCTATGCAAGAGAATCTCCATCATAGTAGCTTAGTTTTGTAGTAGGACCTCTAAAGTGTAATACTAGGTAGAAAATTGTGTCTTAGTAGGAAGCTTTGGCATGCACGACATCTAAGCATAATAAATGATAAGCACTTGACTCTATTTAAAAAAAAATTGATAGCTTTCTTGCAATCATCAATCAAAGTAGCAAACCGATCTAAATCCTCCTTTTCATACCAATATTTCAACATTAAGTTAAGCAAGCGGTGTATTATAGGTAATTTGTGTGGATAGCACTCTTGTACAAGTGTGATGGCATTTTTGTAGTTATTTGCATTGTCCATAATCACCTACATGACATGTTGAGGTCCTATCTCTTCAATGGTATTTGCATAAGCTTTCCACAATATACTTGCCTAATTTAATATTTCATGTGCTTTCTATGGCTTTTAAGAACGTATCCCCCCTTGGTGAAACAAACATGATGGTTATCAATGAACCATCTAACACTATGGTGCAGATATCTAGTCATGTCCAAGTTTCCTACAACAACCCTCTCAACCCATTCTTTCACCTTCAAATAGCACTTTTTAAGAACATCTAGCCACATTGAGTTATAAAATGGAGTAAAAAAGCTAGCCCCAATCTCCCTAATATTTTTCCATGTATGCTTCCAATGATCATTGTTTACAATTGTCATTTTGAAAAAAAGATAGCCTTAGCCAAGGCCACTTGTCCTTTTTGTAAGAGTGTCACACAAAAAGATTTGGTGAGCAATTGCTTTGTTCTTAGAGGAGCAACTTCCCCCATTCTGTCATATACTTGAAACTCTTTTAATTAATTAGCAAGTGGTGTGTGAGATGCATTCACTTGATTGATATGGTCACTAGGTGAGTCAAAAATATCAGTCCTTTAGAGGACCAACAAAGTGTCCCTACTACAGGGGCACTAGTAGACTTTATGATGTGACAACAGCTACACTCGTAGTGCACATACCCATCCAAAGTTTTTTTCAAATTTCCATTCTATCCTTGGTGACTTCTTTTTAGAGCTAATACTTGACTTTGCATTATGTTGATTAGAGAAATCAGTAGGTCATCATTGAAAGCTTGGGATTGAGTACCTTCATATTAAAGATATTACAATGCACATGGGGCTAATAAGTAAGTGATCATTGATGTATAGTGCTCCTAGCCACATCAAATGCTCACAATAGAACAAGACTAAACAAGTAGTACAATATTATCAATTATCTGGACTTTAACCATAAATACAAGGTGTAAGTATTATGCATACACTCACATTCCACATCTGCTAACCTTAAAGATTATACAAATTTAAGTGCAATTGCAAATCAAAATATATAGAATCACATGTGGATATTAATCCTATGTCATTCCAACAAATATACACACACAATGCTCAAATTTGCATTGAAGCATCATCAATAAGTGCACTAATGGAAGTTACTATATGCATATCCTCGACATCAAGTGCATTCAAGCCCTATTTAGAAATCTCCTTATCTTTGAAATTTAATTGAATAAAACATAACCCTTTTCTATTCAATCTATAAATAACCCCTTTATATTACACCCTTTTGTATGTAAAAGATGTATGAAAATTGTATTTTAATAATATCTTATTTTGAACCCATGTGATGCACACATATATTCATGAGTAACTTACCCAAGTAACTGCAATAGGTAATTTTCAATGTTTTGCAAATGTAATGCAATCTGGTTCCAAATATTAACATATGAATAAACACAATTGTACATGCACATACTTATAATGCATAAATAACTATACTACACATTATGTTGCTTCAAGAATCACCATTCACAAATCCCCTATAAGTTGTCCAAAGTCAATGAATCGTGATCACATATGCATATAAGCTTGCAACATAATGCATACAAGTGCTAGAAAATTGCAGATGAAACAATGAAATGAAATGTAACTTGCGAGAAACGATCATTATATTGAAACACATGTTTAAAATAACGACCAATCGATGTTGATGAAGTAATTTTGCTCCATGAAGGATAGATGGTCCAATTAGTAGTAAACAATAAATCAAGCATGAACTAGCATTGCCCAAACTAGGCTATTAGTCCAATAAATAGATATCACACATATTTTGCTACTATTGTGTAACCCAATGCTTCATCTCAATCATAAGTGTAGCCCATGAGAGGACCAATTACCTAAGTCATAAAGCACTTTGTCCCAATGTCTCTTCAAAAATAAGAATCGGGATTAGTAAATAGTAAAGGATTATGACTTGCTCACAATATAACAAGCAACCCAATCTTATCTACCACATGCTTTGATTCTTTGTTTTAAAGTATGTTTATGTCAAAAATAGAATATTGCTTATGAAAATATTCTTAGAATCATCCACTCAATGCATGGAATACTCCTAAGGTTTTATCACGTATGAGAATTCTTTCCCCAATGAGGGACACTCTCCCTAAGAGACTTAACTCACACTATAGAAGAGCCAAATGCACTAGGCTCCTCTATTCAAATAGTTTTTTTGGGACTAGGAGGCCCACCAAGCCTAACAGGATAACCAATATAGCCAATTTTTCTCAATTAATGTGAACTTTAATGTTAGCATAGAATGGAAAGCTTTATATCTACATGGATTTCTAGAAATTCAACTCTTAGACCTTTCATAGATCAATTGTAGAAGAAGATTTCTCCAAAACAACTTTAATCACAAAGTGGGAAACCTATGCATGCAAAGTGATATCGTTTGGACTATATGATACATCAGCCACCCGTTTGTGTTTGATGATGATCACTTTCAAGAATCATTTACATGAAGTCATTGAAGTCTACTTGGATGACTTATGTGTCTTTAGCCCTCCATGTAAGATTATGAGCATTTCCAACAATGAATCATGTCATCGTGATCCCTACTTTGTTGTAGCTAATATTATGTTTTTAGTCAAGCTTAGGAGCATGGTTGAAGACTCATTTTGATCACATATTTTGTCAGGTCTGGCTTTTTCAAGGGACAAATTGGTAGTTGTCACTAAGCCAATCCCCTTACCCTAGACATAAGTTTAAATACTTTTTAAAACAAGGTGATACAATCGCTAGGGCTTGCAACATGAAAGGATGAGTGATTTCAAAATTTAAGGCATAAGTTTTCAAACAAACAAGGTGAAGTAATCATACGGGCTTCCTTGCACAGAGCATTGTAGGAAAAGAGTAGTTAATTCAAAATTTAAGGTGTAATCATAATTTTCAACATCAAATATTTGATGTAGACTCACCACACTCGTTAAAGATGTAATTGGTTAAAATACTTTTTCAACCAAGGTGATGTAATCTCAAGGTCTTGCTTTAAGTTGTAGTGAATTCAAATTTTAAGGCATAACATCAATGGGGTGAAACACCTTTTCAAACCTGCGATCTAAAGAAGCACTTGTTTACAAGAATTATTGCAAGAAAGGAGTAATAAAATTCAAAATTTAAGGCATAATCATGTTTTTAGCATAAAATATTTGAGGTAGAATTCTAGCACTGGTCATGCTTTGTCAACCTTTATTAAGCTCATTAAAAAAGAAGCCTTGATGATCATTTCATGAGCAATATGCAAGATAAGTACTTTCATTGATGTAACTTTGGAGAATGTAAATGCTATAGAACAAGCCTTGCAAGTTAGATTCCTTCCTTGAGTCAAGTGCATTTTGATGTGATCGTGCGATTGCCACAAAGATGTATGATTGTTGGTATGATTCCCTCCAGAAATTGTAAATATAAAGATCAAGCTTCCTGTCATTCTCCCAACAAAGGTTCATCTTATAATAAAGGCTTCAAGCTTGTGTAGTAGAATACACATAAAGCTTGGATATGGACTTTTGTATGTCATCACCACTTCACAAAAAAAAGAGGTAGAGCTACATTGTAGGAACTCATCATATGTGCTAGTTTTTCTTTTTCAGAGGATGATACATGTACTAGTCATGTAAACCAAGGCACAATAATGAACACTATGAAGGCCATATGGGCAATGTCATTGAGGAAGAGCAAGAAGCAAGTTTTTTGAGTGAGTTTTTTTTGGCAACCCCTCTATTCTTATTCCATGTAGTTCACTTATTCCAGCCTTAGATGCATCCACCTGAACTTCCACTTCCACTTCC